>NC_092757.1:42554592-42870124 GCF_047496795.1 Chiloscyllium punctatum | reverse complement strand
ATGGGCACCCGTATGGGCCCCAGCTATGCCTGTCTCTTTGTTGGCTACGTAGAACAGTCCATCTTTCATAGTTACACCAGCACCACTCCCCACCTCTTCCTCCGCTACATTGATGACTGCATTGGCACCACCTCGTGCTCCTGCGAGGAGGTTGAGCAATTCATCAACTTCACCAACACATTCCACCCTGACCTTAAAATTTACCTGGACCATCTCTGACACCTCCCTCTCCTTCCTGGACCTCTCCATTTCCATTAATGATGACCGACTTGACACCAACATTTTTTACAAACCCACTGACTCCCACGGCTACCGGGATTACACCTCTTCCCACCCTACCTCCTGCAAAAATGTCATCCCGTATTCCCAATTCCTCCGCCTCAGCCGGATCTGCTCCCAGGAGGACCAGTTCCACCACAGAACACACCAGATGGCCTCCTTCTTTAGAGACTGCAATTTCCCTTCCCGCATGGTTAAAGATGCCTCCCAACACATCTCGTCCACGTCCCGCACCTCTGCCCTCAGACCCCACCCCTCCAACCGTAACAAGGACAGAACGCCCCGGTACTCACCTTCCACCCTACCAACCTTCGAATAAACCAAATCATCCAACGACATTTCCACCACCTCCAAACGGACCCCACCACCAGGGATAGATTTCCCTCCCCACCCCCCACCCCCAACATCCCACCCTCCCATCCTGGCACTTTCCCCTGCCACCATAGGAATTGTAAAACCTGCGCCCCCACCTCCTCCCTCACCTCCATCCAAGACCCCAAAGGAGCCTTCCACATCCATTAAAGTTTTACCTGCACATCCACCAATGTCATTTATTGTATCCGTTGCTCCCGATGCGGTCTCCTCTACATTGGGGAGACTGGACGCTTCCTAGCAGAGCGCTTTAGGGAACATCTCCGGGACACCCGCACCAATCAACCACTCCGCCCTGTGGCCCAACATTTCAACTCCCCCTCCAACTCAGCCAAGGACATGGAGGTCCTTGGCCTCCTTCACTGCCGCTCCCTCACCACCCGATGCCTGGAGGAAGGAAGCCTCATCTTCCGTCTCAGAACACTTCAACCCCAGGGCATCAATGTGGACTTCACCAGTTTCATCATTTCCCCTTCCCCCACCTCACCCCAGTTCCAAACTTCCAGCTCAGCACTGTCCCCATGACTTGTCCTACCTGCCTATCTTCCTTTCCACCTACCCACTCCACCCTCCTCCCTGACCTATCACCTTCATCCCCACCCCCATTCACCTATTGTACTCTATGCTACTTTCTCCCCAACCCACCCTCTTCTCATTTATCTCTCCACCCTTCAAGCACTCTGCCTGTATTCCTGATGAAGGGCTTTTGCCCGAAACATCGATTTTCCTGCTCCTCGGATGCTGCCTGAACTGCTGTGCTTTTCCAGCATCACTCTAATCCAGAATCTGGTTTCCAGCATCTGCAGTCATTGTTTTTACCTATTTATTGAATGAGGTTTTTCAGTGCATCATGTTCAGGTTGGGCAACAATGAAAGGACTTCACTAATCCAATTTTCCCACTCTTGGCTCATAGACCTGAAGGCTATGACAATGCAAGTAAATATCTAAATACTGCTAAAAATATTACAAGAATTTCTGACCTCATCATCCTTTCATGCAGCAAATTCCAGATGCCCACCCACTTCAACCTTCTCTGCTCCAAGAAAAACAATCCCGGTTTATCCAATCTTTCTTTGTAGCTCAGACTCTCCAGTCCATGCAGAACTGTGATAAATCTCCTCTGCACCCTTTCTAGTGCGATTACATCCTCTCTATAATGTGGAGATCAGAACTTCATACAGTACTCCAGCTGTGGTCTTGTTAACATCATTGTTCTTGAATTCCTCAGCTAAAAGGCAAGTATTCCAAATGCCTTCTTCACCATTTTTCCACCTAATCTGATACATTCAAGGTTTGGTGGATATGCACACCAAAGGGCCCTCTGAATCTTCAGTACTTTCCAGGGCTCTAATTATTCATATTGCTAGTACTTGTTAGCACCGTCCACTTCCCAAAATACATTACATCTGTTGTTCACGGTGTTTTTGTTCTTGCTGGTGTCCATCTCTGAGAAACAACACTTAATACATAGATGATGATACAGCAGAGACACAGAGCTCTATAAAACCACAATTCATTTATTAAGTACTTAAACAAATAACACATACTTTTAACGACTGGAGACATCTCAATCACTGTCTTTCACTACCCTGATTTCTATAACTAAACCCAAAGGTTATTACCAGTGAGAGTTTGCAGCTGGCCAGTCTCTATGCCAAGTCCATGTCTTACCTGAATTATATGTGCCCATGACTAATCTTTAATGTTTTGTCCAACTGTACGCCTTCTTTGGATTTATCCGTACATGTGAGTAATTTCAAATTATATATTTTATCTGATAGAGCCAGCAGTTACTTTCCTGTTATCTTCCTGTTATCTTCAGCCTTGACCAAGATTGCACCTTTCTTAAATAGTGGATTGGGATTAAGTTTAATAGGCAAAGTGCCACTTTGCTTTTGTTCATATGGGCTCTTACTTTCTTGATCAGTTTGCAGTATCAGTATCCAACCTTATTGGAAGTTTTGTTAAAGTCCAGAGAGATCACATGACATGCATTAACCTCATTAACACACGTGAGTGCCTCCTCAAAAAGTTCATCAAATTTGTCAAACAAGTTTTAAGTGTGGCCTTGCTGTAAGTCTGGAGTTGAGAATAGAGTGGGTTCTTTCTTGATTATATGTTTTATTGAGATATGTCTCTTGATTAAACTTAAAAATACAAGCCATAAGCATTAAGTTAGTCTGGAGCAGCATTTTGTAGAGGAATAAGACGGTGCTATTTTCCGGGTCCTCAGATTCGAAAAAGGAAAAATGGCCTTTAGCCTCTTCTTGTCGGATGTGGGAGTTTAGGGACAGTTTACATATTACAGATCGAATGGATCAGCTGGAGCGACAGTTAAAGTCAATGAGGAATTTAAAAGAGCAAGGGCATGTGATGGAAGGCAGTTACAGGAAGGGAGAAAAGCTGCAGTCACATAGATGGGTTAACGCCAGGAAAGGTGGCTATCCTCATTTCAAACAGGTATGCTGTTTTGGAAAATGTCGGGAGTGATGGATTCTCAGGGGAATGCAGCACAAACAGCCAAGTTTTGGTATTGAGACTGACTCTAATGCAATGAGGAGTACGTCAGGTTCCAAAAGATAGATTGTGTTAGGGGACTCTCTAGGCAAAGGCCAGCAGCAAAAAATCAGAATGGTATGTTTATCTCCCTGGTGCCAGGATCAAGGATGCCTCAGAAAGGGTGCAGAATGTTCTCAAGGGAGAAGAGGGACCAGCAGGAGGTCACTGTATACATTGGAACCAATGACAAAGGAAGGGAAAAGGATGAGATTCTGAGGAGGGAGTATAGAGAGTTAGGCAGAAATTTAAGAAGGAGGTCCTTATAGATAGTTATATCTGGATTACACCCAGTGCTGCGAGCTGGTGAGGTAGGAATAGGAGGATAGAGCAGATGAATGCATGGCTGAGGAGCTGGTGTATGGGAGGAGGATTCACATTTTAGGATCATTGGAGACCCAGGGAGATAGTGAGGAAAGAGATCAATCGGAGACTAGTACAATTGAGAAAAGAAGCTAGTCAAACAGTCAGAGTAGGCAGTGACAAAGCAGAGAACAAGGTAGAACTCAGGCGACTGACTGTGTGGAGTTTGCACATTCTCCCCGTGTCTGCGTGGGTTTCCTCCGGGTGCTCCGGTTTCCTCCCACAGTCCAAAGATGTGCAGGTTAGGTGAATTGGCCATGCTAAATTGCCCGTAGTGTTAGGTGAAGAGGGAAATGTAGGGGAATAGGTCTGGGTGGGTTGCTCTTCAGTGGGTTGGTGTGGACTTGTTGGGCTGAAGGGCCTGTTTCCACACTGTAAGTAATCTAATCAAAGTAATCTAATCAACTGATAATTTTAACTGCATTTATTTCAATGCAAGAGGCCTAACAGGGAAGGCAGATGAATTCAGGGCATGGTTAGGAACATGAGAGTGGGGTATCATAGCAATTACTGAGGAGAAAGTGAGGACTGCAGATGCTGGAAATCAGAGCTGAAAATGTGTTGCTGGAAAAGCGCAGGTCAGGCAGCATCCAAGGAACAGGAGAATCAACGTTTCGGGCATCAGCACTTCTTCAGGAATCCTTTCCTGAAGAAGGGCTGATGCCCGAAATGTCGATTCTCCTGTTCCTTGGATGCTGCCTGACCTGCTGCGCTTTTCCAGCAACACATTTTCAGCTATCATAGCAATTACATAAACATGGCTCAGAGATGGACAGGACTGGCAGCTTAATGTTCCAGGATATAAATGCAACAAGAAGCCAAGAAAAGGAAGGGGAGTGTTAAGCAGAACGCAAAGGGTTTTTGCAAATCCATTAAGGACAAAAGGGTAACTGCGGAGAGAATAGGGCCCCTCAAAGATCTGCAAGGCAGCCTTTGCGTGAAGCCACAGAAAATGGGGGAGATACTAAACGAGTATTTTGCATCAGTATTTACTGTGGAAAAGGACATGGAAGATATAGAATGTAGGGAAATAGATGGTGACAGCTTGCAAAATGTCCATATTATAGGGGAAGAAGTACTGGATGTCATGAAACACATAAAGGTGAATAAATCCCCAGGACCTGATCAAGTGTACCTGAGAACTCTGTGAGAACCTAGGGAAATGATTATGGGCCCTTTGCTGAGATATTTGTATCATCGATAGTCACAGGTGAGCTGCCAGAAGACTGGAGATTGGCTAACGTGGTGCCACTATTCAAGAAAGGTAGTAGGGACAAGCTAGGGAACTATAGACCAGTAAGCCTGACCTCGGTGGTGGGCAAATTGTTGGAGGGAATCCTGAGGGACAGAATGTACATGTATTTGGAAAGGCAAGGATTGATTAGGGATAGTCAACATGGCTTTGTGCATGGGAAATCATGTCTCACAAACTTGATTGAGTTTTTTCAAGTAAAAAAAAAGAGTATTGATGAGGGCAGAACAGTAGATGTGATCTATATGGTGTTCGACAAGGTTCTCCATGGGAGACTGATTAGCAAGGTTAGATCTCATGGCATACAGGGAGAACTAGCCATTTGGATACAGAACAGGCTCAAAGGTGGTGGTGGAGGGTTGTTTTTCAGACTGAAGGCCTATGACCTGTGCCATAACGATTGATGCTGTGTCCGCTACTTTTCATCATTTACATAAATGATTTGGATGTGAGCATAAGAGGTATAGTTAGTCAGTTTGTGGATGACACCGAAATTGGAGGTGTAGTGGACAGCGAAGAAGGTTACCTCGGATTACAACAGGATCTCGATCAGATGAGCGAATAGGTCGAGCAGTGGCAACTGGGAGTTTAATTTAGATAAATGGGAGGTGTTGCATTTTCGGAAAGCAAATCTTAGCAGGACTTATACACTTAATGGTAAGGTCCTAGGAATTGTTGCTGAACAAAGAGACCTTGGAGTGCAGGTTCATAGCTCCTTGAAAGTGGAGTCGCAGATAGGTAGGAGAGTGAAGAAGGCATTTGGTATGCTTTCCTTTATTGGTCAGAGTGTTGAGTACAGGAGTTGGGAGGTCATGTTGCAGCTTTTTAGGACATTGGTTAGGTCACTTTTTTAATATTGTGTGCAATTCTGGTTTCCTTCCTTTTGGAAGGATGTTGTGAAACTTGAAAGGGTCAGAAAAGATTGACAAGGATGTTACCAGGGTTGGAGGATTTGAGCTATAGGGAGAGGTTGAATAGGCTAGGGCTGTTTTGCCTGGAGCATCGGAGGCTGAGGGATGATCTTATAGAGGTTTATAAAATCATAAGGGGCGTGGATAGAGTAAATGGACAAGGTATTTTCCCTGGGGTGGGGGAGTCCAAAACAAGAGGGCACAGGTTTTTGGTGAGAAGGGAAAGAGACCTAAGGGACAACTTTCTCACACAGAGGCTGGTGCACGTGTGGAATGGGCTACCAGAGGAAGTGGGGGAGGCTGGTACAATTGCAACATTTAAAAGGCATCCGGATGGGTACCTGAATAGAAAGGGTTTGGAAGGATATGGGCCAGGGGGATGGCAAGTGGGACTAGATTGGGTGGGATATCTGGTCGGCATGGAGGGGTTGGACCAAAGAGTTTGTTTCCATGCTGTACATCTCTGACTCTACGATCCTTCCAAAACAAATCTATGTTGAATTTCCCTATTAATCAGAGTCTCTCCAAGTGCTGTGGGATATTCTATCCCACAGAATTCTAATTGCCCACCACTGAGGTTCCACTGACTGGCCTTTAATTTCCAGGTCAAAACCTTCCTCCCTTTTCCAAAAATTGGGCAATGTTAGTGATCCTCCATTCTTCTAGCAACTCACCCATTGCCTCCCTAAATAGCCTGGCATACATCTCTTTTAAGCCTGTGGACATATCAACTGTTAAATCCAATAATATAAACTCTTTCTCTCTGTTAATTTTTTCTAATATTTCACAGTCTTTCTCCAAATTAGCAAGTTTGCAAATGACACAAAGATTGGTGGAGTAGCAGATAGTGAGGTGGACTGTCAGAGAATGCAGCTTAATATAGATAGATTGGAGAGTTGGGCGGAGAAATGGCAGATGGAGTTCAATCTGGACAAATGCAATGTGAAGCATTTTGGAAGATACAATTCAACAGCGAACGATACAGTAAATGGAGAAACCCTTAAGAAAATTGACGTACAGAGAGATCTGGGTATTCAGGTCCATTGTACACTGAAGAAGGTGATGCAGGTCGATAGAGTGGTCAAGAAAGCATACAGCATGCTTTCCTTCATCAGATGGGGTATTGAGCACAAGAGGTGGCAGGTCATGTTACAGTTGTATAGGACTTTGCTTTGGCCAAATTTGGAATAGAGCGTACAGTTCTGGTCGCCACATTACCAAAAGGAAATGGATGCTTTGGACAGGGTACAGACGAGGTTCACCAGGACGTTGTCTTGTATGGAGGGTGCCAGCTAGGAAGAGAGGTTGAGTAGATTTGGGTTATTTTCATTAGAAAGACAGAGGTTGATGGGGACCTGATTGAGGTCTACAAATCGTGAGAGATATAGACAGAACGGATAGCAAGAAGCTTTTTCCCAGAGTGGAGGACTCTATTACTAGGGGTCATGAGTTCACTGTGAGAAGGGAAAAGTGGAAGGGACAAATACGTGGGAAGTTCTTTACACAGAGGGTGGTGGCTGCCTGGAATGTGTTACCAGCAGAGGTGGTAGAGGTAGTTACGATAGCATCATTTAAGATGTACGTAGACAGATACATGAATGGGCAGGGAGCAGAGAGATACAGATCCTTTGGAAATAGGTGACAGGTTTAGATAAAGGGTCTGGATCAGCTGTAATTTTCTTTGTTCCTTGTTCTATCCCAATTAATATGTGAATAGTTAAAGTTCCCTACATTCTTGCCTTATTATTTTCACATTTCAATTACATATTTGATACAATGTCTCTGTGTGTGCCTCTTCTGTGTTCTTTTTTACTTTGGCCTTTAATTGATGATCTTTAAAGGTAGAATGCCTCCTCACTGCTATAATTGATTCCTTCATCAATACTGCAACCTCAAAATTCACACGCCACCAACTTCTATCTTATCTAAACAATCTATATCCATGAATGTTTGACTGCCACCCTCCCCATCTTTCAGTCGTCTTGGTCATACGCTATTCAGCTCTGCCTACTAATCAGGATACCATCTCCCTGCCAAACTAGTTTAAATCTGCTCCAGCAGCATTCTCTGAAAGGATACCGTTCAGATGTCAATGATCCAACTTGTACAAGTCCCAGCTCCCCGAGAAATGATCCCAATGCCTTAGGAATCTAGAGTTCCCCTTTCTGCACCATTTCTCCAACCATGCATTCACCTGCATGAATTCCTTCTCTTCCTATACTCACTACTGCATGGCACCACGAGTAATCTAGAGATTACTACCTGTGAACTCCTGCTTTTCAATTTCCTACCAAACACGCTGAAGTCTGCTTGCATTATCTCATCTCTCTTACTTCCTGTATCATTGGTCCCAACAGACCATGACTTCTTCCTTTCCCTTCAGAGCTTCCTGCAGTCTTTCCAAAACTCTGGCACCTTGGAAGCCTCCTGGGAGTCATGGCTATTACCACAAAAGCAGCTGTCTGCTCTCCTCATGAACAAATCCCCTGCGGCTATTGCCTTTCTACACTTTCTCCTCTCCTCCCCCAGAGCAGTTGGATCACCACTGTGCCATGGCCACGGTCAGCACCCTGATGAAGGGCTTTCGCCCGAAATGTCAATCCTCCTGATCCTCGGACGCTGCTTGACCTGCTGTAGTTTTCCAGCACTACACTCTTGACTATGATTCATACCCTGACCTCCTTCAGAGTGCTGCCTCTGATAAAAATCAAACACAGAAAATAGGCTTGGCATTCCTTCCAAGCACAAGTCCCAGCACTGTTCATATTTTCAGAAGCTACCTAAAAATCTAAAGGAAAGCAAAGGTTGGCCATCTGCCCAGACTCAGGTCAATCAAATCAGGTCAGAGATTATGATATCCAGCCAATTGTTACTTCTTGTAGATTGTAGTTCAATTTCAGATTTAATAAGCTTAGTTTCACAATTTACCAAGCTGAGATCTGAATTCACAAGTAGTTGCATAAATGTAGCTAATATGGAACTTCAGAAACCATTTGTTAAACTAGTACATAACATTAGTTGAGGAAATTTTGTCCAACAAATAAAACTGTAGTACAGAAGACAAGACTTGAAGGCATATAGGCCCATAGCTATATTGCAGCTTTCTTCAGCATCCTACAGCAGGACGTCCACCTGGACTTACAGAAACAAAGTGTTGGATAAACTTTATTTCTGATAATCAATGAAAAGCTAGAGCACACTGCCTGGAGAATCCCAGACAGTGCAAGATGGCAAAAACAGAAAGGGTGTCAGCTAAGGCTCAGTCAGTGGCAGTTTTTCTGCCAGAATAACATGGTTTTAAACCCTAATCCAGAGACTTGAATACAAAATCTATATATTCCACTGTACTATTTAGGGAGCATTACATTGGCAGCAGTACTTTTGCATGAGACATTAAATCAATAAACAATCTGTCCATCTGTGGTTATAAAAGATCCCACAGTACCGTTCAAAAAAGAGCATGGCTGAAATTTTGATCAATATTTGTCCTTCAACACCATTAAGAAAAAACAGATTCTCTGTCAACAGCAGACTGCTTTTGTGGGACAACTGACCATTTCTTGGTACGCATCAATAAGTACCACTCCTTTGCAATGGGTTGCAACTTCATGATTCTGGAAAATAATTCAAACAGAGGGAATCAAGTAATATCCCCACTTTAACTAACAAATTACATGCAAGATGGGTTCTGTTCCCTTTACAAAGTTGTAGATTGATATGACTGGCGCAGATACAAGTAGTTCTGCTCTAATGCACATTTCATTAACACAAATCCATCGTAACGTAACGCAATTGACAAATTAGGGACACTGTTTCTAAAGCACGAACCTCTAAAATGTATGTTGGCTGTAACACGATTACATCACCAACACTTTAAGCACTGTTTCTAAAGCATGATTTTTTTCTATAACACGGGGTTACACAAGAATGCAACAATCGCATTATAGAAGAACTACCTCTCCCTGTAACTCAAATCCTCCAACTTTGGCAACATCCTTGTAAATCTTTTCTGAACCTTTTCAAGCCTCACAACATCCTTCCTATTGCAGAGAGATCAAAATTGCACACAATATCCAAAATGTGGCCTAGCCAATGTCCTGTACAGGCACATGACTTTCCTATACTTAATTCTCTGACCAATAAAAAAGAACATGCAAAATGTCTTCTTCGTTATCCCAAACACCTACAACTCCACTTTCAAGTAACTATGAACTTCCATGCGGGGTGTCTTTGTTCAGCAACACTCTCCACCTTTAAGTGTATAAGTCCTGCCCTGATTTGCCTTTCCAAAATGCAGCACCTCACAATTATCTAAATTAAACTCCATCTGCCACTCCTTAGCCCATTGGCCCACCTGATCAAGATCCTTAATTGTCTTTTAAACCTTACTTTCCCCAATGACCTTATTTACTGGTGCATTCATCCTTATGCACTCTGTCCCTTCCTGTCACACTTCTGGTAATCATTTTTTTGTATTGTTACCTAGCACTAGGTCTTCTTCTTTCACAATAACTTTCCAAATCTCCCATCTCTTCGCCCCTCTCCCACCCCAGGATACTTTCCCTCTTAGTAACTTTTTTCCCCCACCCTTTCTACCACCTTAAATTATACCACTTACCAGGACTCTGGTCTCAGCAGGGATCAAGTTAAAATTGTTCCAGTAGTACAGCTTTCTTCCCTGTTCTGATGCCAGTGGTCCATGAGTAAAAATTAATTTCTCCCACACCAATTCATGAGACACACATTTAATATTCTTATATTAGTTAGCACATGTCAATTTGGTCATAACTCAGGAAGTAATTCAGAGATTATTACTTGTGATCTGTTTAGTAATTTAGGCCCTCATTGCCCCACTTCCTCAGAAGGATCTCTTTCTTAGTCTGACCTATGTTGTTGCTATCAAAATGGACCATAGCAACTGGAACTTTGCTTTCTCATTCACCTGCTCCATGTTCCCCTCCAGTACTGAAGAGATGCCCTTCACCTTATACGAGGTATGTAACACAGCCTTCAAGGCACCCATTCTTGGCTCAAGAAAACAGTTATCGTCCCTATGTAAATTATTCCCAATACTTTGAGCAATATTCTTGGTACAAAAAGATGTTTCTTAAATCACATTTAACTTAGTGCCTCTTTGAAAGAGCAAAAGAAGTTGCATGACATGCAAATATGTCTTCTCCTCCCTTCCCATCAAAATTCCAAAGGTTCAGTTCGACTTCAGCCTCAGGTAACTGTCCATGTGGAGTTTGCACATTCTTCCAGTGTCTGCATGGGTTTCCTCTGGGTAGTCTGGTTTCCTCCCACAGTCCAAAAATGTGCAGGTCAAGTGGATTGGTCACACTAAACTGTCTATAGTATCCAGGGATGTATAGACTAGGTGGGTTAGTTATGGGAAATATAAGGTTACAGGGATACGGTAGTGGAATGGGTCTGGATGG
The DNA here is from genome assembly GCF_047496795.1 of Chiloscyllium punctatum. NCBI lineage: Eukaryota > Metazoa > Chordata > Chondrichthyes > Orectolobiformes > Hemiscylliidae > Chiloscyllium > Chiloscyllium punctatum. Next base: position 42,858,952 of record NC_092757.1, on the reverse strand, counting down.
GTTGCTCTTTGGAGGGTTGTTGTGGATTCCATGGGCTGAATGGCCTGATTCCACACTGCAGGGATTCTATGAATCTGTGACAGTTCCCCTCACAACATCCTCGTATTCCTCAACTCTGTACCACAGCACCTTCCCATGCAATCTCAGGAAATGTAGCATTTACCCTATAGCCTCCACAATTCTCACTGCCTAAAGCCCAAATGACTCATTCCAGGTGAAGTGGTAATTTCTTTCAATCTGCACAGTAGTCTATGTTTGCTATTTTACAATGCTATCTCCTCTCCAATAAGGAAATCAAACTCTGGCTGGGTGAGCACTTTGTAGATTATCCCCAGACAACAAGACATAATCCCAATCTTACTATTTCAATACACCATCTTTTTTTTCTATGCTTGCTTTCAGTCCTCAGCCTACTACACTGTTCCAGTGAAACCCAACGCAAAGTGGAGGAACAGTTTTCCACTTCAGCACATTTCAGCCTTTTGGGCTCAACACTGTGTTATCAACTTCAAATCATCAACTCTATCCTACATTTCAATTTTTTTTTGTTCATTGTCCTTGTTTGTATCTCATTCTCACATTTTGCTTTCAGTCAAAGTTGATTTTTATTCCATTCTAAACAAGGGTCACTAGACCCCAAACATTAACTCTACTTTCTCTCCACAGATACTACTAGACCCGATGAGATTTTCCAGCAATTTTTATTTTACAATTATTGGTTTGTTCACTGAGCTGGTAGGTTTGTATGTAGACATTTTGTCATCCTGCTAAGTAACATCCTCAATGAGCCTTCCAATGAATTACTCTGCTCAGTATTTACCTGGCCTGGTTAGTTACAGTGGGTTGTGGCATTTCCAGTCCTGTTCTGCAGTGGTTCGTATGTAGAGTCCATTTCTACATATCTGTTGAAAATGTTGCAGGTTGAGAACCTCTAGAAATTTGTGTCTCTGTCTTTGGTTAGCTCATCCCAAGATGATTAAATTATCCCAATCCAATTGATAGCCGTCCTTGTTTGAGTGTATAGTAATGAGTGAAAATTGGTCGTGACGTTTCACTGCCAGATGGTTTTTGTGTGTATGTATCTAGTCTACGTTTGGTAAGTCCAATGTAATGTTTGTGGCAGTTACAGCATGAATTTTGTGCATTATGTTCGATCTGTGTGTTATGGGCATAGGGTCTTTCATCCTTGACAGCAGTTGGCATAGTGTAGCAGTGAGGTAAAAACAATGACTGCAGATGCTGAAAACTAAATACTGGATTAGTGGTGCTGGAAGAGCACAGCAGTTCAGGCAGCATCCAACGAGCAGCGAAATCAACGTTTCGGGCAAAAGCCCTTCATCAGGAAACATGTAGCAGTGAGTTTGCGTGCTATCATGATCCTGAGTGGTCATAGAAATCTTATCATTTCTGAGATGTTCTTAATGTAAGGTAGGGTGACCACTGTCTGGTCCATAAACATCGGAGATGATGTTGACTGGGTATCTGTTGTTTGCAAAAACTTTGCGGATATGTTCTTCTTCATTTTTGTGTAGTTCCAGAGTGTTGCAGTACGTTATTGCTGGTTTGAATAGTGTTCTGACACAGCTCTGTTTGTGGACGTTGGGACAGTTGCTATTAAAATTAAGGATTTGGTCTGTGTGTGAGTTGTCTTCCTGTACACCTTAGTTTTGGAATTCACAGTTGGTCATTCTTTCCACCATTACATCCAAAAATGGAAGTGGATCACTGTTTTCCTCTTCTCTGGTGAATTTACACCGATGAAAATGTTGATAAGTCAGTGTTTCCTCTAACCTAGTGCTTTTGATGATGACAAATATATCATCTACATATCAAATCCACAGCTTTGACTGGCTCAAGGGAAGGGCAGTGTGTTCCAGTCTCTGCATAACTGCTTCTGCTATGATACCTGAGATGGGTTATCCCATGGGTGTGCCAGTGATTTGTTCACACACCTGGCATTAATAGGAGGGGGGTAGTGAGGCATAAATCCAGTATTTGATAGTGTTTTTTTTATTTTTAGTTTGACTTCCAGCAGCAACAGCAGCTTATTCTGCTATTAACACCCACTCAGAACAAATGCTTTGTTGTTCTGAAAGACTATTACCATTCTCTTTGCCTTTTGATCCATGGCATCCTTGTTCTGTCATCTCTCTCACGCTCCAAATCTTTTCCGGAACTTCCTTTGTTTCACTTGCACCTCCCCCCATTCTTTAATAGCACAAAACACAAAGCTCCGAAGTTTTCTTTTCAGTTCAAAAGACAACTTACTTTCTCTCTTCAGATCACCAGCTTCTGCACTATTTTCCTTTCATGACAACATCCATGTAGAAGGGCAAGGGCAGCAAATACATGGGAACACCATCATCTGCAAGTTCCCATCTTGACTTGGAAACATAATCGCCATTCCTTCACTGTCGCTGATTAAAATCCTGGAATTCACTGACCTCAGAGTATTGTGGGTCAACCTACAGCACTTGGACTGCAGTAGTTCAATAAGGAAGCTCACCAGCACCTTCTCAAGGACAACTAGGGACCAGCAATAAATGCTGGCCAGCCAGTGAAGCGTGTAGCTGAGAATAAAAGCTCGCTATGAAGAACTTACACATGATTGATTGACTGTCTTTGAACATGCAAGTTTCAAAGTACAGAGTGACAGAAAATAACTACCTCAAATTGAGAGTACGAGGGCAAGAGAAAACAGAAATTGGGAGTTACAACATGGTATTTATCCAATGGGAGCAGTTAAACTTTTATCAGATAAATGATCTATGTATTATGCTATGGATGTGTAGATAGGATTTAAATTGCGTGCATGTGTGTGTGCGCGTACTGCACATCCTCAGTTGTATGGAAAATTAGAAAATCAAAGGTAAAGAAGGAGAAGGTCCGATTGCAGATATGGCTGATTGTCACCAGAAATTAAAAAGGACGCAATATGCAAGTGTTTGTAGTGTGACAAGGAAACAAAGTGTAGGGAAAGTTAATTATAGACTAAGCTTAAAAGCTTTGTACCTTAATGCACAAAGCATTCAGAATAAGGTAGACGAACCAGCAACAAAAATCCACGTAAATAAATATGGTCTCAAAGCGTTTACAGTTATAAGGAGATCAAAACTGGAACTTAACATTCAGGGATATACAACCTTTCGGAAAGATTGGAGGTATGGAAAAGGTGGTAGCGTAGCGCATTTAATAACAGATTGAATGAGGACAGTTGTGAGTGATTATGAGCTCGGATAATGCAGAGTCCATTTAGCCAAAGGTGAGAAAAAACAGCAAGGGAAAGAAGACATTGGTAAGAGTGGCGTACAGACACACAACAGTAGAAAAGTCCATAAGTCAATAAAATGTATGAGCAGGAAAACAACAGAGCAATACGTATGGATGATGTTGATCTTCATGTCAATTAGTTAATCAAATTGGAATGGGTAGCTATGATAATCAGTCCATAGAGTACCTTAGGGACAGTTTCCTAGACAAACGTGTCATGGAAATGAGGAGCAGACTATTTTGGATCTGATAATGGGTCATGACACAGGTTTAATGATCTCAGAGTAAAAGATCCATTAGAAATTAGTGACCATAACATTATAGAATTTAATTTTCAGTTTGAGTGAGAAACTTGAATCGTAAACAACTGTGTTTAACTTAAAGAAACTAACTTATATTGAAATTGAGGATAGAGGGTTTGAAGTGAACTACGCAGATAGATTAGCAGGAATGGCAATAAGCAAGGAGTGACAGACATTTAAGGAGAGACTTTATGACTCTCAGCAAGAGTACATCCCAGTTAGAAGGAAAGATGCTCAAGAGGGGTAAGCAAGCCATGGTGACCAAGGAAGTTAAGGAGAGTATTAAGTTGAAATAAAAAGCATTTAAGGGCATAAAAGTCAATGATAGCCCTAAAAATTGGGGTAAATTCAGAATTCCGCAGAGGACTAAAAAGATAAAGACAAAGATCATAAGCTATGAGAGCAAACTAGCAAGGAATTTAAAAAGCTGACAATTAGCTTCTTTAAATATATACAAAGGAAGAGATGTAGGTTTGCTCACTGAGCTGGAAAGTTCATGTTCAGACGTTTCATCACCATGCTACATCTGAAAATGAACCTCAACCTGAGCTACAAATCTTCTCAAAACTCAGTAAAAAGGAAGAGAGATGTCAAAGTGAAGATAGCCCTGTTAGAAAATGAATCTGGGAGGCCGTTATGGGGAAACAAGGAAGTGACAGAGGAGTTAAACAGATACTTTGCAACAGTGATTGTGGTGCAAGATACTTTGAACACCTCATTAATACCAAAAAAAAAGGAATTACCATCATTAGAATTAACATTAGAAAAACTAATTGATTTAAAGGGCAGATCAATCTCAGATGACTTGCATCCTGGGATTCTTAAAAAAAAGTAGCTTCAGAGATAGTGGATGCACCGTTTATACATTTTTTAAAATCTTGGATTCTGGAGAAGTACAAGAGGATTGGAAAACTATCAATGTTATTCAAAAGGAGAGCAAGGCAGAAAGACTGATTAGCCTAATATTTATTGTCAGAAAAATATTGGAATCAGTTATTAAGGACATAATAACAGAACATTTGAAAAATCATAACCTAATCAAGTACAGTCAGCATTGCTTCATGAGAGGAAAATCGTATCTGACTAATTATTTTCAGAGGAAATCTCAATCAGAGTGGATAGAGGGGAACCAATTGGTGTGTTAAATATGGACTTCCAAAAGACATTTGACAAGCTTATGGTAGGCTCATTCAGAAGGTCTGGAGGAATGGGATACAGGGGAACTTAGCTGTCTGGATACAGAATTGGCTGGCCAACAGAAGACAGCGAGTGGTAGTAGAAGGAAAATATTCTGCCTGGAAGTCTGGGGTGAGTGGTGTTCCACAGGGCTCTGTCCTTGGGTCTCTCCTGTTTGTAATTTTAATTACTGACTTGGATGAGGGGATTGAAGGATGGGTCAGCAAGTTTGCAGACGACACAAAGGTTGGAGGTGTCGTTGACAGTATAGAGGGCTGTTGTAGGCTGCAGCGGGATATTGACAGGATGCAGAGATGGGCTGAGAGGTGGCAGATGGAATCCAACCTGGATAAGTGCGAGGTAATGCATTTTGGAAGGTCGAATTTGAAAGCTGAGTACAGGATTAAGGATAGGATTCTTGGCAGTGTGGAGGAACAGAGGTATCTTGATGTGCAGGTACATAGATCCCTTAAAATGGCCATCCAAGTGGACAGGGTTGTTAAGAAAGCATATGGTGTTTTGGCTTTCATTAACGGGGGATTGAGTTTAAGAGTCGTGAGATCTTGTTGCAGCTGTATAAAACTTTGGTTAGTCCGCACTTGGAATACTGCATCCAGTTCTGGTCGCCCTATTATAGAAAAGATGTGGATGCTTTGGAAAGGGTTCAGAGGAGGTTTACCAGGATGCTGCCTGGACTGGAGGGCTTATCTTATGAAGAGAGGTTGACTGAGCTTGGACTTTTTTCATTGCAGAAAAGGAGGAGGAGAGGGGACCGAATTGAGGTATACAAGATAATGAGAGGCATAGATAGAGTCGATAGCCAGAGATTATTTCCCAGGGCAGAAATGACTAACACAAGGGGTCATAGTTTTAAGCTGGTTGGAGGAAATTATAGAGGGGATGTCAGAGGCGGGTTCTTTACACAGAGTTGAGAGAGCATGGAATGCGTTGCCAGCAGCAGTTGTGGAAGCAAGGTCATTGGGGACATTTAAGAGACTCCTGGATATGCATATGGTCACAGAAATTTGAGGGTGCATACATGATGATCAGTGGTCGGCACAACATCGTGGGCTGAAGGGCCTGTTCTGTGCTGTATTGTTCTATGTTCTAAGCTAACTCATAAAAGGATAAGTCATTAAAACTTATTGTGTTGGAGATACTATATTGACATGGATAGAAGATTGGTTCATGGGCAGGAAATAGTGAGGGAGGATAAACTAAGTGGGCAAAAAGTTAGCAAATGAAGTATAATGTAAAAAAAAATGAAGTTTTTCATTTTTGAAGGTAGAACAAAAGAACTGAGTACTATTTAAATGGAGAAAGACTGCAAAAAGCTGGTACACAAAAGGATTTGAGGTTACTTTCACACAGAACACATTAACTTAGCACACAGGTGCAGCTGATAATCAGGAAGGCTAATGGAATATTGGCCCCTTAGTTTAAGAAGATTGGAGTATAAAAGTAGGGACATCTTACTGGAACTGTACAAGGTGATGGTGCGACTATATCTGTAGTACTGAGAGCAGTTTTAGTCTCCTTAATTAAGAAATTATATCATTTCATTTGAGGCAATTCAGAGAAGGTTCGTTAGGATAATCCCTGGTATGAAGAGGCTGCCTTATGTGCAAAGAATTAAGAAGAATGAGAGGTGATCTCATTGAAACATATAGGATTCTTAAGGGGCTCAACAGGGTAAATGCTGAGAGGATGTTTTCCCTCATGGGAGAATCTCAGATCAGTCGGCAAAGTCTCAGAATATAGAAGGGCCAATTTAAAACTGAGATAAAAGGAATTTCTGATCAGAGGGTTGTGTGTCTTTGGAACTCTTTTGTCACCAAGAGCTGTGGGGACAGTGTTTTTGTATGTTTAAGGCTGAGATAAATGGATTCTTGATCAGCAGGGAGATCAATGGTTATGGAGATAGGGTTGGAAATGGACATGAAGAGTGTCGGATCAGGCATGATATACTGAGTGGCGGAGCAGGCTCGAGGGGCCAGATGGCTTACTCCTGTTCCTATTTCTTATGATTTTATGTATATATGGTTGAATATATCCATCAAAAGACCAGCAAACATAAAGAAAGGTGAAGTGATTCCATTATAGATTATGGCAATGTAGCACCTAGTAATGTCACATAAGGAGGGAGAACATCTCAGAAGGCTTCTCAAATGAAGCTATATAGTTTGAATACAAAACATTAAGAGGAACAATCATATTGTTGGTATTGTACAGTAGGCCCCCAAACAGTTCAAGAAAAAAAGAAGAGTAGATATTAGGAAAATTTTTAGGGAAGTGTAAAAGTAAAAGCACAATGATAGTAAGGAATTTCAACATCCCATACACTATCTAAGGTAGTCAAAGCGTGAAAGGTGTAGAGGGAGTAGAATTCTTAAAATGCATCCAGGACAGCTTTTTAAGCCCGTATGTAGAAGAATCCAAAAAATAGGAGGCAGACCTGGACTTAGTTTTAGATGATAAAGCATGGCAAACGGTTGAAGTACAAATGGGACAGCATGTTGCAAATAGCAATCATAACTCAGTTTCAAGATTATTATGGAAAAGGACAAGAATAGGGTTGAAATGAAAGTTTTAAGATGGGAGAAGACTGATTTTAGTATGGTCAGATATGATTTGGCCAGAGTGGACTGGGAGCAGATATGTTTCTGTAAATCTGTTTCATTACATGGGGTGCGTACAAGAGGATTAGATTAGATTCCCTACAATGTGGAAACAGGCTGTTCAGCCCAACCAGTCCACACCAACCCTCTGAAGAGTAACCCACCCAGACCCATTTCCCTCTAACTAATGCGCCTAACACGATGGCCAATTTAGCACAGACAATTCACCTGACCTGCACATCTTTGGATTGTGGGAGGAAACCAGAGGAAACCCACGCAGACCCGGGGAGAATATGCAAACTCCACACAGTCACCCGAGGCTAGAATTGAACCTGGGATCCTGGTACGACAAGGCAGCAGTACTAACCACTGAGCCACCGTGCCACTCTAGGAGGTGGGGAGAATACAGGGCCAATAAAGGAAAAGGGTGGGTCCATCAAATCCTATGAACCTTGGATATCAAGGGCTATACAGCATTGGTCTAAGAGAAAAAAGGGAGGTTTATGGCAGATACAGAGGGCTCAAAATAGCAGATTCCTGGAGGAGTACAGAATATGCAAGAAGGAATTTAAAGAAATTAGGAGAGCTCAAAGGGCCATAAAAGGATACTGGCAGGCAAAATGAAGGAAAATCCTAAGTTGTTTTACAGGTACATTAAGGGTAAAAGATAATGGGGACCCATTTCAGAACAAAGGGAAAATTGCACATGGAGACAGAGGGTAGGGTTCAAAATGAATAGTTCAAAATACAAAATATTGTATTAGTGCACACAAGTGAGGGGGAAGATCTGCATATAAGCAGTGGGGAGAAAATCTACGATATCATTAAAGAATTAGCAAAGACAGAGAGGAGATTGAGTGGTCTGGCAGGCTTAAAAGCAAATAACTCTCCAGAGTCAGATGAAATATAACCCAATTTGAGCGAGGCACTTGCAAAAAAATGTTCAATTCATTTCTGATCACAGGACAGGTGCCAGAGGACTACAGGACAGCAAATGTGGAATCATTATTCAAGGAGGAAGCAACAGATAAATCAAGAACCTATAGGCCAGTCAAAATTCAGTGGTGGGGAAACTATTGGAAGCACTACTGAGGGACTGGCATTTGAGGAGGCAGGGATTTACCAAGAACAGTCAGCATAGTTTTGTTAAGGATAGGCGGTGTCTGACTAACTTGCTGAAATTTTTTGAAAAGGTGACCAAGCGTATAGATATGGGCAATATTTTTGGTATAGTCAATTTGGACTGCAGCAAAGTTTTTTGATAAGGTCTCACATATGGGAGACTGACAGCGAAGCAATAGAGCCCACAGGACCCAAGGAAATTTGGAAAAATTGGATTCACAACTGGCTGAGTGGTAGCAAACAAAATGATTCGACTAGATTAGATTGGATTCCCTACAGTGCGGAAACAGGCCCTTCGGCCCTCCGAAGGGTAACCCTTCCAGACCCTTTCCCCTCTGACGAATGGACTTAGCACTATGGGCAATTTAGCATAGCCAATTCACCCTGACCTGCACATCTTTGGACTGTGGGAGGAAACCAAAGCACCCGGAGGAAACCCACGCAGACATGGGGAGATTATGCAAACTCCACATAGACAGTCGTCAGAGGCTGGAATCGAACCTGGGACCCTGGTGCTGTGAGGCAGCAGTGCTAACCACTGAGCCACTGTGCCGATTGTTGTGGGATTTTTTTTTCCCCCGACTGCAAGTCTGTCTCCACTGGAGCTCCATAGAGTCAATGTTGGGGCCCTTGCTGTTGCCATTTGTATAAATGATTTAGACTTGAACGTACAAGGCTTGAGTAGTAAGTTTTCAGATGAAACAAACAACTAGTGCAGTGGTAAATAAACAGTAGGACAACCTTAGATTACAGAGGATATAGACGGATTGCTCAGATGGGCTGATCAATGGCAAATGGAATTCCACCCAGATACATGAGGTGATACTGCATTCAGTTCTGGTCTTCCTGGTCTAGGAAGGATATTGCGAAACTTGAAAGGGTTCAGAATATGTTACCACGATTGGAGGGTTTGAGCTTTAGGGAGAGGCTGAAAAGGCTTTTTTCCTGGAGTGTCAGAGGCTCAGGGGTGACCTTATAGATGTTTATAAAATCATGAGGGGCAAGGATAGGGTGTATAGACAAGGTCTTTACTCCCAGAGTTGGGGAGACCAAACTAGTAGGCATAGGTTTATGGTGAAAGAGCAAAGATTTAAAGGGGACCTCAGGGGCAATGTTTTCATACATGTGAAATAAGCTGCCAGAGGAAGTGGTGGAGGCTGGTATAATTACAACATTTAAAAGGTATCTGAATTGGAAGGGTTTAGAGGGATTTGAGCAAAATCCTGGTAAATGGAAATATTAATTTAGGATACCTGGTTGGCAGGGATGAGGCTGCTTCCATGCTGTTCAGTTGTATGACTCTATGTACTCTTGGTGTTGGACAAACAAACATGGAACACATGATGGATGGTAGGACCTTGGGAAGCAGAGGATCAGAGGGACTTTGGTGTGCATGTACAGCTGTCCCTTCAGGTATGAAGACTGGTGGATGAAGTGATTAAAAAGGTATATGAAATACTTCCCTTTATTAGCTTAAGAGCAGGAAAGTTATGCTAGAACTGCTATAAAATGCTGGTTAGGCCACAGCTGCAAAATTGTAAAAAAAAACAAAAGAACTATGCATGCTGGAAATGAAAAACAAAAACAGAAATTGCTGCAAAATTTCAGCAGGTCTGGCAACATTTGTGGAGAGAAACTCTGATTTTTCTCTGCAGATGCTTCCAGACCTGAGATTTTGCAGCAATTTCTGTTTTGGTTGCTGGGAGCAAGTTTTGGAATCCACGTTATTCAAGAGATGTGACAGCATTGGAGAAGGTGATTTACCGAGATGTTGCGTGGCTGAAGAGTCTCAGTTATCAAGAGATTAGACAGACTGGGGCTGATTTCTTTGAGCAGAGGAGATTGACAAATGTACAAAATTGAGAGACACAAAGACAGGGTAGATAGGAAGAAGCTTTTCCACTTGATGGAGGCATCAATTACCAGGGGCCATAGAGGGAGTTCCCGATTTATGAACATCTGACTTACAAATACTCATACTTATGAATGCTCACATCTGCAAGCATAATCCCATACAGGCATGTAATTTTAAAATTCTGACATACAACCATTTCTTGTACTTATGAATGGCTACTTTATAGTATCCTGTTTAGTGTTCTGATCTGTGGACGACTCAGGAAAGAAATGTGTTCATACGGATTGGTTGTCAATTTAAGATAAGATCAGAGGTTTACAGATGAGCAGAAAAAGCTTTTCACCCAGAGGATAGTGGGAATATGGAACTCGCTGTCTGCAAGAGTGGCAGAGACAGAAACCCTCCTAATATTTAAGGTGCATTTAAATGTGCACTTGCGATGCCAAGGCATACAAGACAGAGGGCCTTAGGGGTGCAGTTACGTAATTCTTTGAAGCTTGCATCACACATATAGACAGGGTGGTTAAAAGGGCATTTGGCATGTTTGCCTTGATTGCTGAGTCCTTTGAGTATAGGAATTGGGAAGTCATGTTGAGGTTGTACACGGCATTTGTCAGACCTCTTTTAGAATAGAGTGTGCAGTTCTGGTTGCCTACTTATAGGAAGGATATTATCAAACTGGAGGCTGTTCAGAAGAGATTCACCAGAATGTTGCCAAGTCTGGAAGGTTTGAGTTATAAAGAAAGGCTGGATAAGCTGGGACTTTTTTCAATGGAGCGTAGGAGGTTGAGAGACAACCGAACAGAAGCTTATAAAGGAATGAGGGGTATACATAGAGTTAATAGTAGTTGTCTTTTTCCCTAGAACGGGGAATTTCAAGATTCGGGGGCACATTTTTAAGGCGAAAGGAGCAAGATTTTAAAAAGACATGAGAGGCAATTTATTTTTTAAACAGAGGGTGGTTCGCATGTGGAATGACCTTCCAGAGAAAGTGGTGAATGCAGGTATAAGTACAATGTTTAAGCGACACTTGGATACGTTAATGAATAGCATAGGTTTGGAGGGATATCAGCCAGCAACAGGCAGGTGGGGCTAGTTTAGTTTGGGATTATGTTTGGCACGGACTGGTTGGACTGAAGAGTCTGTTTCCATGCTGTATAACTCTATGACATGACTATGGGATTAGAATAGTTGCATGGTTGGTATTTGACAGGTGAGGATACAACGGGCTGAAGGGCTTTTTTTCTGTGTTGTAGATTTCTATGACTGAAAAGTTTTCTCAAAACAACTGAAGACAAACTCTTATCAGTTAAAGCACAGATTGCTCAGACTATTTAAATTGCTTAATTTACGTCTAGTGCAGTCAATAACATGATTGCAAAGAAAACATTGAGTGTAGGAAAATTCTGCAGCATGTAGCTGAAAACATTCGCTATCAATGAGGAGTGGAAAGTAGTGGTGTGAAAACTTTACAACATGCGCCCTGTAAAGTACAACCTAAGGCGCAAAACATCTTAGGGACCACAAGATAAAGCAGCTTTGTTAAATTATTCACAGCTAAAACCACCACTGAAAGTGGTTTTCACAGTAGTTTCTAGTCCCAGGAAAGCATCTTATGCTGTTATGTAAAGCTGCGGAAAGCAAGTGTGGCTACAGTAGGCAGAATCACAGTAGTTGTACGTGCAGGGAAGCAAAAGACAGCAGATATCATCAGATTCCCACTTGTTTGGTCATTTACAACATGTTTTCTTAATTTGCTAGGTCAGTCACACTTAGAAGATACAAATTGTAATCTCTGCTGATTTATTTACTGACAGTGACTCGTACCTTTCATCTTGGTTAATCCTTCATAAAAATATACATCGGTTTAGATAAATTAAAATTCAATGTATTTTACATTGAAATATGAATCAAAGGCTTATCATGCTTATCAAGATGGGAATCATTAAGTGCTGATAGATCCAATGTTTTTCAGAGTCAGATATATCACAGTAAGATACCGAGTAATGAATTCCTATGTTTACTCTACTCGAAGACGTAAAGTTTCTTGTTATGATCTCCACAGAATCCCATGTTCGTTTTGTACACTAAGTACCAAAGCTTCGTTGGCAGTTTTTACACACTGGTAGAAAAAAAATGTAGCTTGACACCAAATTAGTAATAGCAGGTAGCATCCATGCCATTTCTCTGAAATTGTGCGGTTTTACTTTTGTGGGTGAAACATGCACATAATACATTAAACAAACAATGTGCAGCAACTGGGAAATAGTGCAGAGTCTCCTCGTAGTAATCCAAAATTGTCTTCTGTACTGAAGAATTCAAATTATTCTATGACTCTAATTCAAATGAACATGATATGGAGGTGCCGGTGTTGGACTGAGGTGGACAAAGTTAAAAATCACACAACACCAGGTTATAGTCCAAAAGGTTTATTTGGAAGCAATAGCTTTCGGAGGGCTGCTCCTTCTTCAGGTAGTTGTGGAGCACGACCATAAGACACAGAGGTTATAGCGAGATATTAGTGTCATGCAACGGAAATGATATATTGAACAAACCTAGATTGTTGTTAAGTCTTTTAGAATGGGTTGCAGGTTTCGGATCATTCTTTGTAAATCCCAGAATTACTTTTAAGTTACATTGTCAAGATAACTTAAGGTTTTATAAAGAAAGATGACACCTCAGCTCAGACAATGCATTACAGGTATGAGATTAAAGTTTGTCTATATCCCAATCTTGAGTCAGACTGGTTCTATTTCCAAAGCGCAATTTACAAAATATTACAAGCCTGCAGATTGTGCATTTTTTGAGCAAAATAGAATGTATCTGCAAATATAATTCTGCAAATCTAAATTCACCCCACAAACTTATATCTGTGTGTGTATGCATGAGAGAGAGAATGTTGACAGAGTATGTTTGCGTGTGCGCAAGCTTTGTAGTGTGTGTGTGTGTGTGTGTATGTGTTGCAGTATAAATCTATGAGGTGTGTGCATGGGTGAGAATGTGGGGGATGCACAAACGTGTATGAGAGAGGGTCTGCGTCAGTATGTATGAGTGTGCTAGTGAGAGAGAGAGAGAGAGAGAGAGAGAGAGAGAGAGAGAGAGAGAGAGAGAGAGAGAGAGAGAGAGAGAGAGAGAGAGAGAGAGAGAGAGAGAGAGAGAGAGAGAGAGAGAGAGAGAAACACCTGTGGTCGGCCACTTTGCATTTTTGCCAGTCTCAAAGTCTGCCTTGGAGGACAGTTACCCGAGGCCAAATGTCCCTGACTGAAGTCTTCCCTGACGGGGAGGGAACACCCCTGTCTGGTGATTGTTGCACGGTATCCATTCATCCGTTGTCGTAGCATCTGCTTGATCCCGCCAATGTACCATGTCTCGCATCCTTGCCTGCAGCGTATGCGATAGGCAATGTTGGCCGAGTCACAAGTACCTGCCGTGTAGTGGGATCTGTGTCAACACTCTGACATGTATTCCAGAGGTTGACATGACAGGGTTGTACAGTGTTGTGGTCAATGTTGTTCTGAAGGCTGAGCAGTTTGCTGCGAACAATAGTCTATTTAATGTTTGGCAGTTGTTTAAAGGCGAGAAGCAGAGGTGTAGGGAAGGTCTTGGCAAAGTGCTCATCCTCAGTGATAATGTGTTGCAAGCTGTGAAGAACATGGCCTACTTTTCCGGCTCCCGGGAAGTACTGAATACCAAAGGGCACCCAATCAGATGCAACCCATGTCTGTCTCCTGAGGAGGTCATTACAGTTTCTCGCTGTGGCAGATCAGAACTGGCAATCGATGAATTGAGCATCGTACTCTTCTTATGAGGACATCCTTGAGCACCTTTAGGTGTCTGTCACGTTCCTCCTCATCTGAGCAGATCCTGTGTATGCATAGCATTTATCCTTAGGGGATGGCTGTCTTAATATGTTTAGGGTGGAAGCTAGAGAAGTGTAGCATTGTGAGGTTATCCGTGGGTTTGCGGTAGAGTGAAGTACTGAGGTGGCCATCCTTAATGGAGATGCATGTGTCCAAAAATGAGACAGATACTAAAGAGTAGTCCATGGTAAGTCTGATGGTGGAATGAAATGGATGAATGGACACCGCAATAATCACCAGACAGGGGTGAGCACCAGTCATTTCAGTTGCATGATACTGTCATCTTTTGCTATAAACACTGTCTCTTATGGCTCTGCTCCACAGATAGCTGAAGGAGCAGTACTTTGAAAGGTCGTGCTTCCAAATAAACCTGTTGCACTATAACCTGATGTTGTGTGATCTTTAATGCAAATAAACATGGCAAGGGGAAATTTAGTCATTAAAAACAGTTGAAATACTCAAATAATTACAAGTGGCTCAAGTTAATATAATGTAGCTTAGCAAATAAGACATTGTTCTTAAATAATATTGATGTGGACAAAGTTACTTAAATGTTAATTGTGGTTAGTAGCTGAATTTGTTGACACTGATTTCTCTAAACTGTTTGTCACTTTATTATAGGGAGCAAAACTACTGTCAACTTGAGCGGAGGGACACGTGCAGTATTTTTTTTTGAAAACAAGAAACTATCCCATGCAGAAATCCAAAGCATTTGAGATAAGGCTGTATACACAGATTGGTGCCTGCTATCACATCACCGAATACTTTCATTTGTTTGGCATATTCTTCACACCAAAACATAATATTATAATGCAACACTTTGAAATGCAGTGGCTACTAGGAACTGGCAACAGGAATTTTTAGTTAATCAGGGCCAGCCAGCATGGATTCATGACAGATCAGTCATGCCCAACATATCTCATTGAACATTTTGAAGATATAACTAAGGTAGTAGACAAGGGACAGTCTATGGGTGTTATTTATATGGAATTTCATAAGGAATTTGATACTGTTCACTAAGGCAGAAATGCAACTGAAGGCAAAATACTGACATGGCTGGGAAAGTGGCAACAAAAAAAAACAATGGATTAGTATTCATATTGGCAAGATGTGACCAGTGGTATCTCACAAGGATAAAACAAAGAACTGTGGATGCTGGAAATCTGAAACAAAAACAGAAATTGGAGAAACTCTGGCAGCATCTGTGGAAAGAAAGCAGAGTTAACGTTTCAAGTCCAGTGACTATTCATCAGATCGTTAGCAGCTATGAAAAAGCCTATGGCAGTTGGAGTTCATATCTGTGACAGATAGAATTCAATGTCAGCAAATGTGAGGTCATTTTGGAAAAGACAAAGTATAAGTCAGGGTACTTTCTATGATGATATGAAGTAAATGCAGTGGATGTCCAAAGAGACTTTGGGGTTCAAGTGAAAAGATCTTTATTTTTGGCATCTGTTTGTGACATTTTAATCAAGAAAGCTAATGGAATGCTGGCCTTTATGTTTAGAGGAGTGGAATACAAGGATTACACTGTTATGCTGCAGCTGTACAAAACCCAGGTTAGACCCCATGAGGAGCACTGAAAGATCTGGGCACAAAGGATATATTGGCCTTGGAGGCATTATAACACAGGTTTACAAGAATGATAGCTGGATTTCAGGGGTCTAGTTATGAGGATAAATTATATAAATTCGGCCCATTTTCTCTAGAATTTAGAATGTTAATGGGTGAACCAATCAAAGTGTTCAGCAGGAAAAGACAGGGTAGATAAAGATATTTCTATTGGTTGAAGGTTCGAGAACTGGGGGGCATACTCTAAGAAAAGGGTCAGACCATTCAGGAGATTTTAGGATGCACTCCTACACAAAAAGAGTAGAAGGCTTGATATTCCCTTCCACAAACAGCAATGGATTCTAGATCAGCTATTAATTTTAAAATCTGAGATAGCTAAATTTACATTAAAGTAAAGAATATTGGGGCGGCATGGTGGCTCAGTCGTTAGCACCGCTGCCTCACAGTGCCAGGGACCTGGGTTCAATTCCTGCCTCGGGCCACTGTCTGCGTGGAGTTTGCACATTCTCCCCGTGTCTGCGTGAATTTCCTCCAGGTGCTCCAGTTTCCTCCCACAGTCCAAAGATGCGCAGGTCAGGTGAATTGGCCATGCTCAATTGCCGGTAGTGTTAAGTGCATTAGTCAGGGGTAAATGTAGGGGAATGGGTCTGGGTGGGTTGCTCTTCGGGGTTCAGTGGGGACTTGTTGGGCTGAACGGCCCTGTTTCGACACCGTTGGAAATCTAATCTAATGTGGAACAGGCTCCAGGGGATAAATGGCCTACTCCGCTTCCTATGTTTCCATGTATGCACATCATTCTGCATGCAGATCCACAATGCACCATTTTAGAAATCCCGCAAATAAACTGCTAACACAACATATACTAAAGTTGGGCGAAGGTGAGGACTGCAGATGCTGGAGATTAGAGTCGAGGGTGTGGTGCTGGAAAAGCACGGGTCAGGCAGCAGCTGAGCAGGAAAATTGACATTTCAGGCAAAAGCCCTTCATCAGGAAGGTCATATACTAAAGTTAACTCTTCCTGGTCTGAATGGTCATTAATTTCAGGAGCCAGCTACTCCTTTTTTAAACAATGCTTTTTTTTTTAAATATTCAACTATAAAAGCAGAAAAATACATGAATCAAAGATTACATTCAAAATTTTATTTTAAATGTTGATATTTTGCAAAAAGGTTGTACATTATTTTTTATTCTACTGGATGAAATATATATCAACAATTACAGCACATCAACTTTATTTCAAAGTTGCACATGCTGTGATAATTCATTATTATGTACCTACAATCATGATATATTAGCAGTCTGAGGTCTAAGCTACGTTTAGATGTTAACACGTTCAAAAATATTAAATGCTTGCTTATTTTGGCAACATCTGCAAGAGTTTGAAATCAGTTTTGAGTTACGTCTGAAAGAAGAAGTGAAGAAAAGCAGAAAAGAATGTATAGAACTTTAATGGTTAAACCAAAGTACCTTCATAATTATGAATTGATGGTTCATAGACAGTAATTTCACTTGCTTGTGACATCATTATAAAACAGAATTGACCTTATACAGGCCCCACTAGAATTGGACAGTGCAGGCAAATTCAACTGCTCAGGAGTTTGATTGCAGCCAGTTTCTTTACAAGCACTTCAGACTGACAAAATTAGTATTTTATAGAGTAAATTGGAGGCCTGTTACATTTGATTAAAAACTGCCAATATTCAAAACACTATTTGGTCCTGTGGCTGTAAACAGTCTAGACAAGCACTTTGCCACCTGTTATTTTGTAAGAATACTGCAGAACTTCAATAAGGACTTAATCTGTTTTGACCCAGTTCTTGATTTTGTGTTAAGTTCCTTATGAGCACCACTTCTAAGTCACAAATGCTGCATGTGCAGTTTTTAATCATTACATGAATGTGGGTGAAAATGACAGCACCAGGGTTTCACAAGAAATACTGTATTTTGAAACCTAGAAATAGTTTAGAAACCACCTCCACCAATTACAGAAGCTGGTGATGATGGTTGGTGGAGCATTCCTGTGTGAGCAATGTCAGATAATGAGAATTTAACTGTAACTACAACTCTTCCTGACATTCTTGTGAAATAACAGAAACAATTCAGACAAAACTTAAGACAATGGTGATACTCTGCAATTGAGTAAAATCGACACTCATGCCATGGTAAGTGGAGCTAAGGCGAAGGCAAACCTCAATAGCCAGTCCAGAACACTGCTGGGTACCCACTTCTATCAGAGTCATAGAGGTACACAGCATGGAAACAGAACCTTCGGTCAAACTTGTCCATGCTGATCAGATATCCTAAATTAATCTAGTCCCATGTGTCAATATTTTGCTCATGTCCCTCTAAACTCGTCTTATTCATGTACCCATCCAGATGCCTTTTAGATGTTATAATTGTAGCAGCCTCCACCACTCCCTCTGGCACCTTGTTCCAAACACACACCACACTCTGTGTGAAAATGTTGCCCCTGAGGTCCCTTTTAAATCTTTCCTATCTTACTTTAAACCTATGCTCACTAGTTTCAGACTCCCCCACCCCAAGGAAAAGACATTGTCTACTTACCCCATCCATGCCCCTCATGATTTAAAAGACCTCGATAAGGTCACCCCTCAGCCTCCAATGCTCAAGGGAAGATAGCCCCAGTCTATTCACCCTCTCCCTATAACTCAAATCCTCCAACTCTGGGAATATCCTTGTAAATCTTTTCTGAACCCTTGCAAGTTTCACAGCATACTTCCTATAGCAGGGAGACCAGAATTTCATGAAAAATGTAGCCTAACCAATGTCCATATACAGCTGCAATCTGACCTCCCAACTTCTATACCTAATGCACTGACCAATAAACGAAAGCATACCAAACACCTTCTTCACCATCATATCTATCTACAAGTTTCAAGGAACTATGAATCTGCACTCCAAGGTCTCTTTTTGTTCAGCAATACTCCCCAGGACCTTACCATTAAGTGTATAAGTCCTGCTAAGATTTGCCTTTCCAAAATGCAGCATCTCATATTTATCTAAATAAAATTCCATCCACCACTCCTTGACTCATTGGCACATCTGATCAAGATCCCATCGTACTCCAAGGTAACCATCTTCGCTGTCCATGTCACCTCCAGTTTTAGTGTCATCTGTAAATTTACTAACTATGCCTCCTAGGTTCACATCCAAATCATTTATATAGATGACAAAAAGCAGTGGGCCCAGCACCTATGCTTGTGGTACACCACTAGTCACAGGCCTTCAGTCTGAAAAGCAACCACCACCACCCTCTGTCTTTGACCTTCAAGCCAGTTCTGTATCTTCCTCTATTCCGTGATCTAATCTTGCTCACCAGTCTACCAAAAAAAATCTTGTTGAACGCTTTACTGAATTCTATATTGATCATGTCCACCACTCTGCCTTCAAGTCTCTTTGTTATTTCTTCAAAATACTTAATCAAGCTAGCGGGTCACAATTTCCCACGCACAAAGCCATGTTGACTATCTCCTAATCAGTCCTTGCCTTTCCAAATATTTGTAAATCTTGCCTCCAGGATTCCCTCCAACGTGCCCACCACTGATGCCAGGCTTACCGGTCCATAGTTCCTTGGCTTTCCCTTACTACCTTTTTTTAAAATAGTGGCACCCCGTTAGCCAACCTCCAGTCTTCTGGCACCTCACCTATGGCTATCAATCAAACATGTAACTCAGCGAGGGGCCCAATCAAGTGCTGGGGATTTATCCACCTTTATACATTTTAAGATGTCCAGCACCTTCTCCTCTGTCATTTTTCAAGATGTCGCTATTTATTTCCCTATGTTCTATATTTTCCGTATCCTTCTCCATGGTAAACACTGATGCAAAATACACATTTAGTATCTTCCCCACTTCCCGCAGTTCCACACATAGGTGGCCTTGCTGGTCTTTAAGGGGCCCTATTCTCTCCCCAGTTACCCTTTTATCAGTTACTTCCTTGGTCCTAGCTACATCCACTGTTATCAAATGGCACAACCAGCCCATAATTTCAGTCAGAATAGCAGCATGTCACAACTTATCTTGGCAACTGTGCATACAAAATTTTATGGTCACTTCTCAAAACTACCAAGGATAAAATTCATTCTGGATGTTGAGTCAACAACACGAAGATGATTAACAATTTTTTGTACTGACATTACATGCTCCTGTAATTTTTAAATCCTGAAAGCAGGAGGCAATTTTTTATAAAAGTGCTTATGTGACAAAGACCTGCATTTGTTTCAGGCAAGCTGTGTTCTAATATGTTTGGACACAATATAAACATACTCTACTGTAAACACAACTTCACAGTCATGTTAATTTCACCCTGGCTTTGGGAGGTCTGGGTTCAAGTCCCAGCTACTCCAGAGGTGTGTCAAAAAAATCTCTGAAGAAGTTAATTTGTTTTTTCAAGAAAATGGAACTTCAAAGGGAAAAGATCAATATCTCAAGTCAAGTATCTGCAGCATCATACTCAACTAATTTCAACTTACTGAAACAAAATGTGACATTGAAGGCAGGTGAAATTTGAAACCTTTCAAAATGGCTTTGTTACATTTTGTTACCTTAAGGTTAAGAGATAGTCAACGATGAAGCAGCTGAAGATGGTTGGACCTAGGACACTAAGAATGGGTCTGAAGTGATTGGCTTCTGACAATCAATACCTCCTAGAACTAGTATCCTTTGTGCCTGGTATGACCTCAACCTGTGGAGTTTTCAATCTACTTCCCACTGTAATAGTTTTGCTCATCCCTTAAGAACTATTGCCTAGATGTAAGACTCTTCAGATTTCTTTCACCCCTCCTCTGGAATTCATCTCTCATATTGATGTTTAGATCAAGGCTGCAATTTAGTCTACAGCTAAATACTTCAGCAAGTCCTAAATGGAGCACAGGTGAGGTTACTGATGAGTTAATTGGATTTGTTCTGTTTTATGCGGATCAAATTAATCTGAACAATTATACACTTTGCCTACCTCATCGGTCTCCTTTACCACACCATAAATGTTTAGCTTAAACAGTGAACCTGTGGTCTTCAAAGTTTAACAATAGTCCTGCTTTGAACTCTGTTTTAATGTTACAACAATGTTTGCAATTATGCTCAATTTCCCATATTATGCCAGCCTACCCATTCCTTTTCAGTAGTTACACACCTTTTGTTTCTTTAATGCCCAGATCAGGGGTGGGGAACCTGCGGCCTTCTAGGCCTTTTGAATGAATCCAAATTTTGCAGAACAAATCTTTTATTTTTTTATTAATATGTTTTTTAACGTCCTTTATTATTTTTATTTAAATCTTAAAATGAATGTATTTAAAATACCAGAGAGTAAAAGAAAATTCAACGAAATAATCCTCACAGACTGACCACCACAATTAAAAAAATGTGAATTTTGAAGAATATATAATTGAAGTTTCTTGGATGCAGCCTTATTAGATTACAACTAACATAATGCAGCCTTCCAACATGAAAAGGTTCCTCACCTCTGGCCCAGGTGATCCACCCATTACTTGACTCAGATGATTTGCTATATCATTTCACTCATTATTTCGTTGTGGGTTTGTTTGCTTTGTTAATAGCAATGGCATCTCACCCACTCTCCTTGCAATACTAATTGTATCAAAATGCCTTACGTTGCATTTTTACAAAATAGACAATTTAATGTTTTGTATTTCCTCTACAAAATCAATGGGCCTGCGTGCTGCCAAAATAATATTTTTATACCTGTTCAAATATGGAAAATTCAAAGAAAATTAGTAAAAATAACTTCTTAGTCTTATAACCTTGACTTTATAGAATGGGTTGCAATATCAGGTAAAGTTGAGAAGTTTCAATCTGTTTCAATCTATTGTAACCCAGAAACCTCTAACAATGCTAGTATCAAGTCCACATTTTTGCTTCTTTAATCTTCTCTCCACTCAGAGCTAGTGGAGATCAAATCAAAGTCATATGGCCTAATGAAGACTTTGCATGCAACAAGGGCGGCACGGTGGCACAGTGGTTAGCACTGCTGCCTCACAGCGCCTGAGACCCGGGTTCAATTCCCGCCTCAGGCGACTGACTGTGTGGAGTTTGCACGTTCTCCCCGTGTCTGCGTGGGTTTCCTCCGGGTGCTCCGGTTTCCTCCCACACTCCAAAGATGTGCAGGTCAGGTGAATTGGCCATGCTAAATTGCCCGTAGTGTGAGGTAAGGGGTAGATGTAGATGTAGATGTAGGGGTATTGGGTGGGTTACGCTTCGGCGGGGCGGTGTGGACTTGTTGGGCCGAAGGGCCTGTTTCCACACTGTAAGTAATCTAATCTAATCTAAAAAAAGGGGAACATGGAAACATCATTATGGTGCTCATTCCATATTTCTTTGCATCAGGACATCAACTGACTGAATTGGCTCAGTAAACCAATGAGAAATAGACATTCCAACATCAGGCAGACTCATGATCTGAGACCCCATTGCCACGAACTACTTGCATCACTATGTATTCAGTAACTCAATGAAATGTTAAATCACCTTTTTCTGCACACAGCAGTTTGCCTTTGTACTATAATTTCAGACACATGTACCCATTCATGTTTTATGTTAGTATGATTTTCACTTCTCTACCCACCATTCCCTTTTTAACCAATATCTTATTTCTCATTATCATCCCTAATCTTACTTAATATTTTCTAATAAAAAGAAACTTTATTTTCTACTGTTGCATCAGCAGGAAAGATATTCCTAGCTAAAATTTATTTGAAGCATCACTGAAAAATTAAACATTAAGATAATTCACCTTTACCATTTGTCTAGCAGATATCAATATCCATTAAAAACCTGAATGTAAACAGTTTGAAGTATAGCTATAGGGAGATGCTTCTTCAAAGACAGAATTCACGCAGACAACTTTTCTGTAATGCCCTCAAAACTGTTTAACTGTCACGATAGTTAACATAGATATTTAACTTACATGTTTTGATCTGCTATCTGGCTGCTACATTACAAACTTGCATTTAAATAAAATCCTTTCAACAAATAAATACTGATTCAAGAAAATATCCCAAAATTCACAGGGAATTTAGTGCATTTATTCCAGTTAAGTGATAAATGATTTTCAAAAGTTGCAACTATTTATAGACAACCATTTGCACAAGCAAACTACTTTACAGCAGTCACTGCAGAACAGGCACATTATGAGCAGGTTATTCATATTATTTCCTGCATTCATCTATTTTAATGAGACACCTACAGTACATAGAAAATTGCTAAACAGTGGAGCAATGTAATATAACACCTTAATAGTTCAAGAGTTTTTATCACTTGATCACTGGGAATGATCCTTTCTAGGTTTTGCAAAGTAATGCAGGCAAAGTTAAAAATCACACAACACCAGGTTATAGTACAACAGGTTTATTTAGAAGCACCAGCTTTGAGTGCTGCTCCTTCATCAAGTATCTCAATAAACTACAAGTATTCCTGTCACAAGTTCAGGTACCTCTGGCTGGGAATATTTAGTTTGTCTTTTTCAGAAAAAACGTGCTTCAAAGTTCAGTAAAAAAGATCAATGTTGGAGCAATTTTGATCATATTCCACAAAATCATTTCCATGTTTCCTATGCAATTTCACCCTGGATCCCCATGCATCTTGTATTTCTTAATTTCCAATTTGGTACTCTCCCTGGCATAAAATTTGAAACAGATGTATAGCACGTTAAAAATCACTGATTTTAAATGCACAGAAAGACACACACAAGAAGATACTACAGCAAAGCCACAAAACCTTAAATATTTTGGTATAAAAATAATTTTTTGTTTCAATGAGCTAATCTTTCCTTCTTTACATTTATATGTAACACGAGTGACACACAATGATAATTCAAAATGAAAGACGGGATTAAAAGGCTAACTTATGTCAATTTATATCACTCAACTTTCTATTTCACCAATGACATGTTGACAGTGTCACCCCTTGGCATTTTGCTTAAGGTATGTGAAGAATATTGTAAAAAAAAGTCAAGCCTGTCAATAGCTGCATATGCCTTTCTCAAAGAAAAAACTGAAAAGCACTGTATATAGACAGTTACAGTCAGGGCAGGGAGATAAAACTGTATGAGCCAACGTTTTCCTTTATTTCCTCATGAGCAAAAGGGAGTCATTCTGCTAGAATTCTTGCCATCATTTACTCAGTATTTATGGTTAATGGGACAAATTATCTCATTCTCTCAAGAAATTAATACGGAGCAAGCCTGCAGAGTGCAAAACCAAATTTGTTTGTGCCATCAACCATATAAGGCGACACGGATGCAAAATGGTTGTATACCATTCTGACTAGTTAATATTGACTGATTCAAGATGACACTGTAGCTCATTAGTCAGCACTGATGATACCTTACAGCACCAGGGACCTGAGTTCAATTCTAACCTCGGGTACCTGTCTGTGTGGAGTTTGCACGTTCTCCCCACATCTGCATAGGGTCCTCTGATTTCCTCCCGCACTCCAAAGATGTGCAGATTATGTGGATTGGCCACGCTAAATTGCCCATAGTGTCCATGGATGCGCAGGCTAGGTGGATTAGTCATGGGAAATGCAGGGTTACAGGAATTGGGTAGGAGGTTGGGATTGGTCAGGAGGTTGGGTCAGGTGGGATGCTCTTTGGAGGGTTGATGTGGACTTGATGGGCTGAATGGCCTAATTCCACGCTGTTAGGATTCTATGATTTAAAATCCATAAAGAAGGATTAAATAGTGTCTCAAAATTGCACATACAGAAAGGAAATTTATTTCAGAGAAAGCTTTTCTTACATCAATATAAAATCTTAGCTAATTTCCAAAATGAACCCCAGGGAAACATTCTAGTTCCTTAACAGGTTTACAAATCTGCACATATTTTCTCTTCGTTTTCACTGGACTTTTTCTGCACAAGCAAGATGATGAATTCAAACTTCACCATGAGCTCTTTAATTCCTGGTCTTTCACTTGAGAACAAGGAAATAGGGTAACTACAGAATCTTTTCAGAAAGCACATTGCTTTTAAGATAGTAGCACAGAAAGGAATGGTGAGCATGAGGATACTGTAATAGTCTAACTTCCAAATGGGAATTGAACACAAGAGCAGGAAGATTATGATGGAGCTACAAAAACGTTAGCCAACTGGAATCCTGTGTGCAGTTTTGGTCACTACGCTGTAGGAAAGATGTCTTTGCACAATAAAAGGTGGAGATTTACTGGGATGTTGACTGGGCTGAAGTATTTCAACTACGAAGAGAGACTAGACAGGCTGTGGCTGTTCTGCTTAGTGCAGAGAAGACTGAGAGGGGACTTGACTAAGATGTACAAAAGTATCAGGGGGCATAGAGGAAGTAGATGGGAACAATCTTTTCCCTTAAGTCAAGATATTAAGAACTAGGAGCCATATACTTGAGGTATGGGATAAGAGGTTTAGAGGGATTTTAGGCAAGGTTTTTTCCACCCAGAGGGTTGTGGGAAGCAGGAACCCGCACAATATTTTAAAAGTATTTGAATGCACACCTGAAACATCACTGAATACAAGGCTCAGGCCAACTGCTGGAAAATGGAATAAGAGTAGATAGGTGTTTGCTAATCAGTGCAGATACAATGGACTACGGGCCACTTTTCATGCTGTAAAACTCTACGATCATAGGTAGATTACTATGGTTATTCTCAGTCATCCTGGGTCCTGATCGGACACAAGGGGAAGGCTGGAGAATATAAAAATGGAGTTTAGGAGGAGGATAGTAGCTTCAAACTGTCTACCAAATTATGGCCATCAAGGGGAGACTTGATCAGAATATAATAAAGGACTGGTCAGTCAAAGGCAAAGGAAAACAAGGAAGAGAATAGATTTGAGACTCATGAAGGTATAACAAAATAGAATGGTTAACTGCAAATAAAAATGAAATGGGGCAATTTCATGGAACATGAACAATAAAACAGTGATAAGAAGTGGGATAATCTTTAATGTTGTATTCAATTTGCATGATCAAGAGGACAAACTCTACTATAGACTCAGCAAGTAACGAGTAACCCTGATTTTTATTTTGTTGAACCATATATAATAGAATTGGTTCTGGAAGAGAGACATACATTCTGGAACCACTCTTCTCCTAAGATGAAAGAAATGTAATTATTAGATATAACCAAGTAGAGCGAAACAGAACTTACGAAGAATTCACAATCAAATTTTCTCATCATTAGCTCAACCCAATATTACATTTCATACTGTAGGCAGTCCAATTAGAAGTGCATACTGCTGCTACAATTGATCAATTTAACAGTTTCCCCCCCAAAATCTACAGCAATAGATTTATACACCCAGCAGCTGTAAATCCTGAGATGATACCGAAGTGCAGTAATTATAAGGCTGGGTTTCAAATGGGTAGGCAACTGGTTGAATACAAATAAAAGAGCGTAAATATAGCCCCAGGTTTTGGGATAAAATCCTTTGGTTTCGTAGGAATATAAAATGTGGTGAAATTACATTAAAAAAAGATATAATTCATGGAGTATAAAAGAAGTAGCAATATAGCAAATATTTTTACTAAAATGTCAACAAAATTGGAATATGCAATGATAACAATGCCCTGACTTTGCACAACTAGGGATGAAGCTATTGTAATATCTCACCTAGGTACATTTAAACTAATTTCTAAAACATTGCATTCTAGAAGCTGCAAAACATAAATATTACTGCTGGCACATTGTTTTGGATTGCCTACTGAGACATAAAGAAGTCAACTTATAAAAATGCATCTATCCACCATAAATGCAGCTATAAGTCCACAGCAAACACAAGTTAACACAATTTTAAATTCTGCTTTACAAGATCAAAAAGCTGTATTGCACAAACATACATGTAAGATGATATTAGAAACCACTATACAAGTAATTCTTCATTTAAATGCAGTTTCATAAAGCTTGTATCACTAAACATGGAGGCAGGTTCCCAATAAAATTCTGAATTTAAACATGCTTAATTTCTATTCATTTAACTTTAAATTTTGAAAGCAGGTAAATATGCCAGAGGTATTTAGTAAACAAAGATGCAAATTTAAATTTAACTTTCAACTTTTATATTAATTCATCCCTCTCTGTGGTTCCAGTTCTGAGTGGATAGAGTCACAGAGATGTCCAACTCGTCCATATTGACCAGATATCCTAACCAAATCTAGTTCCGTTTGCCATGACTTGGCCCATATCCCTCTAAATCCTTCCAATTCATATACACATATAAATGCCTTTTAAATATTGCAATTATACCAGCCTCAATTACTTCCTCTGGCAGCTCATTCCAGCACAACTGGCTGTGTGAAATTGTTGCCCCTTAGATCGCTTTTATAGCTTTCCCCTCTCACCTTAAACTTATGTTCTGGAGTCTCACAACCCCAGAGAAAAGACTTTCTCTATTTATCCTATCCATGTCCCTCATGATCTAATAAACCTCTATTAGGTCTCCCCTCAGCCTCTGACACTCCAGAGAAAACAGCCCCAGCTTGTTCAGCCGTTCCCTATAGCTCAAATCCTCCAAACCTGGCAACATCCTTATAAATCTTTCCTGAACCCTTTCAAATTTCACAACATCTTTTTGATAGCAAGGAGACCAGAATTCTACGCAATATTCCAAAAGTGGCCTCACCGATGTCCTATGCAACTTGAAGCACGGGTTGATACCTCGGAGGCATGGACGGGTGTCGGATGGTGGGTGGGGATGTTTGGGGTGGGAGCGGACAGGGTTCGGGGCAGGAGCGGACAGGGTTGGGGGGTTGGTGGGAGCAGACAAGGTTGGGGGGCAAGCGTTCACGCGCAGTGTACTTTTACCTAGTCTCCTGAACGGGGAACAAACTTCACAGAAAACTCCGAGCCCCAGAGGAAATCAATTAACCAAATAATCAATTATCCGAATGAAATAATACCCGCCCATCTTGTTTGGATAATCGAGGATCCTCTGTATACTGCAGGGCGTGAATTATTGCTGCGGGAAAGACAATTATGATGCGATTAAGCAAGATTTACGAGGCATAGGATACCGAAGGAAACTGCAGGGGATGGGCACAATTGAAAAGTGGAGGTTATTCAAGGAAGATCGACGGTGTGTCCTTGATAAGTATGTAAATGTCAGTCAGAGAGGATGTAGTAAAGCGAGAGAGTCGTGGTTTACTGAAGAGGATGAATCGCTTGTCAAGAGGAAAAAGACTTATATTAGGATGAGATGTGAAGGCTAAATTAGGGAATTCCCGAGAGTTACAGGTTAGCCAGGGAAGACCAGAAGAGAGAGCTAAGAAGAGCCAGGAGGGGACCTGAGAAGTCATTGGCAGATGGGATCAAGGAAAACCCTAACGCTTTCTATAGGTATGTCAGGAATAAAAGAATGACTAGAGTAAGATTAAGGGACCCCTTCACCCACCTCCAACACATTGCATCCATCTGGACACCTCGGCTGGCCTATTACCTGCCCTCGACCGCTTCATTTCCAACTGCCGCTGGGACATGAACCGCCTCAACCTGTCTACCCCCCACCCCCACTCCAACCTCTCACCCTCACAACGCGCAGCCCTCCAATCCCTGTGCTCCAATCCCAACCTCACCATCAAGCCAGTGGATAAAGGGGGCGCAGTGGTAGTCTGGCGCACTGACCTCTACACCGCTGAAGCCAAACACCAATTAGAGGACACCTCTTCCTACTGCCCCCTCGACATGACCCAACCCCCCATCACCAAACCATCATCTCCCAGACCATACAGAACCTCATCACCTCAGGAGATCTCCCACCCACAGCTTCCAACCTCATAGTCCAGGAACCCCGCACTGCCCGGTTCTACCTCCTTCCAAGATCCACAAGCCTGACCACCCTGGCTGACCCATTGTCTCAGCATGCTCCTGCCCCACTGAACTCATCTCTACCTACCTCGACACTGTCCTATCCCCCCTAGTCCAGGAACTCCCCACATACGTTCGAGACACCACCCATGCCCTCCACCTCCTCCAAGACTTCCATTTCCCCGGACTCCAACGCCTCACCTTCACCATGGATATCCAATCCCTCTACACCTCCATCCGCCATGACCAGGGCCTCCAAGCCCTCCATTTTTTCCACTCCAGACGTCCCCAACAGCACCCTTCCACTGACACTCTCATTCGTTTGGCCGAACTGGTCCTCACCCTTAACAATTTCTCCTTTGAATCCTCACATTTCCTCCAGACCAAAGGGGTAGCCATGGGCACACGTATGGGCCCCAGCTATGCCTGTCTCTTTGCTGGCTACGTAGAGCAGTTATCTTCCGTAATTACACCAGCACCACTCCCCACCTCTTCCTCCGCTACATTGATGACTGCATTGGCGCCACCTCATGCTCCCGCAAGGAGGTTGAGCAATTCAACTTCACCAACACATTCCACCCTGACCTTAAATTTACCTGGACCATCTCTGACACCCCCCTCCCCTTCTTGGGCCTCTCCATCTCCATTAATGACGACCGACTTGACACTGACATTTTTTACAAACCCACCGACTCCCACGGCTACCTGGATTACACCTCTTCCCACCCTACCTCTTGCAAAAATGCCATCCCATATTCCCAATTCCTCCGCCTCCACCATATCTGCTCCCAGGAGGTCCAGTTCCACCACAGAACACACCAGATGGCCTCCTTCTTTAGAGACCACAATTTCCCTTCCCACGTGGTTAAAGATGCCATCCAATGCATCTCGTCCACATCCCGCACCTCCGCCCTCAGACCCCACCCCTCCAACCGTAACAAGGACGGAACGCTCCTGGTACTCACCTTCCATCCTACCAACCTTCGCATAAACCAAATCATCCGCCGACATTTCCGCCACCTCCAAACTGACCCCACCACCAGGAATATATTCCCCTCCCCACCCCTTTCCACCTTCCGCAAAGACCGTTCCCTCCGTGACTACCTGGTCAGGTCCACGCCCCCCTACAACCCACCCTCCCATCCTGGCACTTTCCCCTGCCACCACAGAACTGCGCCCACACTTCCTCCCTCACTTCTATCCAAGGCCCTAAAGGAGCCTTCCACATCCAAAGTTTTACTTGCACATCCACTAATATCATTTATTGAATCCGTTGCTCCCAATACGGTCTCCTCTACATTGGGGAGACTGGGCGCCTCCTGGCAGAGCGCTTTAGGGAACATCTCCTGGACACCCGCACAAATCAACCACACCGCCCCGTGGCCCAACATTTTAACTCCCCCTCCCACTCTGCCGAGGACATGGAGGTCCTGGGCCTCCTTCACCGCCGCTCCCTCACCACCAGACGCCTGGAGGAAGAACGCCTCATCTTCTGCCTTGGAACACTTCAACCCCAGGGCATCAATGTGGACTTCAACAGTTTCCTCATTTCCCCTTCCCCCACGTCACCCTAGTTCCAAACTTCCAGCTCAGCACTGTCCCCATGACTTGTCCAGACTTGTCCTACCTGCCGATCTCCTTTTCCACCTATCCACTCCACCCTCTCCTTCCTGACCTATCACCTCCATCCCCTCCCCCACTCTCCCATTGTACTCTATGCTACTTTCTCCCCACCCCCACCCTCCTCTAGCTTATCTCTCCCCGCTTCAGGCTCACTGCCTTTATTCCTGATGAAGGGCTTTTGCCCGAAACATCGATTTCGAAGCTCCTTGGATGCTGCCTGAATTGCTGTGCTCTTCCAGCACCACTAATCCAGAATAGAGTAAGATTAAGGTCAATCAAGGACTATAGTGGGAAGTTGTGCATGGAGTCTGAAGAGATAGGAAAGTGCTAAATGAATACTTTTCGTTAGTATTCACACTGGAAAAAGACAGTGTTGCCGAGGGGAATACTGAGAAACAGGGTACTAGAGTAGATGGGATTGAGGTTCACAAGGAGGTATTAGCAATTCCGGAAAGTGTGAAAATAGATAAGTCTGCTGGGCCAAATGAGAATTATTCTCCAATTCTCTGGGAAGCCAGGGAGGAGATTGCTGAGCCTTTGCCTCTATGTCATCATTGTCTACAGGAATACAGTCAGAAGACTGGAGGATAGCAAATGTTGTCTCTTTGTTCAAGAAGGGGAGTAGAGACAACCCTGGTAATTATAGATCAGTGAACCTTACTTCAGTTGTGGGTAAAGTGTTGGAAAAGGTTATAAGAGATAGGAGTTATCATCGAGAGAGGAATAAGTTGATTTGGGATAGTCAACACAGTTTGGTGAAGAGGAGGTCATGCCTCACAAACGTTATTGAGTTCTTTGAGAAGGTGACCAAACAGGCGGATGAAGGTAAAGTGGTTAATGTGGTGTCTATGGATTTCAGTAAGGTGTTTGATAAGGTTCCACACAGTAGGCTATTCCACAAAATAGGGATTGAGGGTGATTTAGCAGTTTGGATCAGAAATTGGCTAGCTGAAAGAAGACAGAGGGTGGTGGTTGATGGGAAATGTTTGTCATGGGGTTCAGTTACTAGCGATGTACTGCAAGGATCTGTTTGTCATTTTTATAAGTGACCTAGATGAGAGCATAGAAGGATGGGTTAGTAAATTTGTGGATGACACTAACGTCGGTGGAGTTGTGGACAGCGATGAAGGACAGTGATGTAGGTTACAGAGGGACGTAGATAAGCTGCAGACTTGGGCTGAGGGGTGGCAAATGGAGTTTAATGCTGAAAAATGTGAGGCGATTCCATTTGGAAGGAGCAACAGGAATGAAGAATACTGGACTAATGGTAAGATTCTTGGTAGTGTAGATGAGCAGAGAGATATCGGTGTCCATGCACATAGACCCATGCAAGTTGCCACCCAGGTTGATAGAGTTGTTAGGAAGGCATACAGTGTGTTAGTTTTTATTAGTAGAGGGATTGAGTTTCAGAGCCACCAGGTCATGCTGCAGTTGTACAAACCTCTGGTGCAACCGCACTTGGAGAATTGCATACAGTTCTGGTCACCGTATTATAGGAAAAATGTGGAAGCTTTGGAAAGGGTTCAGAGGTCATTTACTGGGATGTTGCCTGGTATGGAGGGACAGTCTTATGAGAAAAGACTGAGGGACTTGAGGCAGTTTTCATTAGAGAGAAGAAGATTGAGAGGTGACTTAATTGAGACATAAAAGATAATCAGAGGGTTAGATATGGTGGACAGTGAGAGCCGTTTTGCTTGGATGGTGATGGTGAGCACGATGGGACATAGCTTTAAATTGAGAGGTGATAGGTATAGGACAGATGTCAGAGGTAGTTTCTTTACTCAGAAGTAGGGGCGTGGAACACACTGCCTGCAACAGTAGTTGACTCGCCAACTTTAATGGTCATTGGATAAACATATGGATTAAAACGGAATAATGTAGGATAGATGAGCTTCAGATTGGCGCAACATCAAAGGCCAAAGGGTCTGTACTGCACTGTAATGTTCTATGTTCTATTTCCCTGCATTCCACATCTTCCATGTCCTTCTCCACAGTAAACACAGATGCAAAATACTCATTTAGCATCTCCCCAAATCTTGCAGCTCCACACAAAGACTGCCTTGCTGATCTTTGAGGGGCCCTATTCCCTCCCTAGTTACCCTTTTGTCCTTAATGTATTTGTAAAACCCTTTGGTTTCTCCTTAGCCCTATTTGCCAAAGCTATCTCATGTCTTCTTTTTGCCTTCCTGATTTACCTGTTAACTATACTCCTACTGCCTTTATACTATATACCTGACATATGCTTCCTCTTTTCTTAACCAAAACCTCAATTACTCTGATCATCCAGCATTCCCTACACCTACCAGCCTTTTCTTTCACCCTAACAAGAATATGCTGTCTCTGGAGTGTTATTACGTAAGTTCTGAAGGCTTCTCATTTTCCACCCATCCCTTTACCTGTGAACATCTTCCCCCAATCAACTTTTGAAAGTTCTTGCCTATTCCCATCAAAAGTAGCCTTCCTCAATTTAGAACTTCAACTTTTAGATCTGGTCTGTCCTTTTCCAACACTATTTTAAAACTAATAGAATTATGGTCACTGGCCCCAAGTTCTCGCCCACTGACACCTCAGTCACCTGCCCTTGCTGTAGGTCAAGTTTTGCACCTTCTCTAGTGAGTACATCTACACACTAACCAGAAATAAATTATTGCACATATTTAACCAATTCCTCTCCATCTAAACCCTTAACACTATGGTAATCCCAGTCTACGTTTGAAAAGTTAAAATCCTCTACCATAACCACCCTATCAGTCTTACAGATAACAGAAATCTCCTTACAAATTTGTTACTCAATTTCTCTATAGGGAGTCTATAATACAATCCCAATAACATGATCATCCCTTTCTTATTTTTCAGTTCCACCCAAATAACTTCCCTGGATGTTTTCCCAGGAATATCCTCTTTAAGTACAGCTGTAATACTATCCCTTATCAAAAACACCACTCCCGCTCCTTTCTTGCCCCCCCTTTCTATCCTTCCTTTTGCATTTGTACCCTGGAACATTAAACTGGCAGTCCTATCCATCCCTGAGCCATGTTTCTGTAATTGCTATGATATCCCAGTTCCATGTTCCTAACCATGCCTTGAGCTCTTTTGCCTTCCCCGTAAGACCTCTTGCAGTTTATCAGTCCTACCTTGTTCTCCACTTTGTTCCTACCCATCCTGACTGACTCATTCCCTTTCCCAACTGTACCAGTCTCAGATTGATCTCATTCCTCACTATCTCCCTGGGTCCCATCATTTCCAACTGAGACAAGTTGCACTGTTTATCATAGGCTACAAACAGCTTATCTAGCTTGTTAATGAATTAAATGATTGCAAAGCAAGACAAAGCAACAGCTTTTAATAGATTACAAAAAGCAATGTTTCATTTTTTACAAATACATATTAATTACATATAAAACTAACTTAGCTCCAATTAGATTATTGTGTCCAATTCTGGTTGCCAAACTTCAGTGAAGACATAAATAGGTATGGGCATAAAAGGAGAGGGATGGCAAAGATTTCTTAAAATGGCTCTAAGAATTACAATTACAATTCCGAATAATGAAGGGGCATAAATGAAAAGGCAGGCATTAGGGAAAACTTAACACTTGGACAGTCCGGGTGTCGGTAAATTTTATCATGGGTTGTGCCATGGAAAGAACACTGTTTCAAAGCAGAGCATAAACAGAAGCCAAAGGCAGCAATGACAAGTGATTAGCACAATTCAACTGGCACAGAAAACATGAGCTGTCTATTCTGGTGCGATGAAATCCATTTCTAACATTGTATGTGAATGTAATCTTCAGAGTGCACTTAATTCCAAGAGTGATATTTTCACTTCTCCAAAATTTTAATAACATTCAATTCTATTCAACAATAGGGAAGGGACATATGCTTAGTTGGTCATTCAGGACAGGTCAACAGTAATCGAGTATAAGGGTCACAAGCATTAAGTGAGAACATGTAACATAGACATGAGGAATGTTGAGGTTAACTACACAAATGGGGACGTGATGGCCTAATGGTATTAATCGCTGGACAGTTAACCCAAAGACCTAGATAATGTACTGGGTACCTTACCTGGTTTAGCGTACAAGTGGCTCCAAGCTCACAGCAAAGTGGTTTACTCTTAACTGTCCTCTGGGGCATAAAAAATTCGATGTAAAGAACTCAGTGAGAAGTCAAAAGAATTTGAATGGTTCTGTACTGTTAAAACTCAAGAAATGATTATTGGAATTTGTAGGCAACAAAGCATTGTAGCAAGAACTTAGAAGTAGTCCTGGAGAGCTGAGAAAGTGGGAAGGTTGTTGGTTTTACTTTGGGGGAAGCTGAGAGTACTCAGAAGAAGCTTGTGAGCATTAATACCTTCACTGGAGAAGAGAGAGTGGTGATTGAAAAGCTCAAGGGCAGTATTTGTTTGAGCATGTGTCGAATTTCAGAAAACAATTCAGGAGTAGGACTTGCTTAATGAAGCTACCAGTTAGTGAAGAGCTGGAGTTGTGTTTCTGAACCACAGCTGAAGTGTAGTTCCAGAGTTCAGGAGTGCATAGATCCATGAAAGAAAAGTGATCGATTATCCCAGGACGAGCTCGAGTCATTTTTTGATGGAACAATCATCAAGTGAGAGTTTTAAGGCCAGATTAGTAAAAGTGAAGAATTATCAAATGTTGAAGTTTCATGAGGTTTGGTGACCCATTGTGTCATTAACTGAGAATTGATGTGAAACCATGCGATCTATCTTGGTCACATTTGCTATCTGATGTCCACTGTGTGGCGTTTCATCACAGTCTCTTACTCATAATTACCAAGTTAACAATCACAAAACACCAGGTTATAGTCCAACAGGTTTATAGCAAAAGTTTACAGTGTGATGTACTTTTGCTGTAAACGTTTGCTATAAATTCGATCTTACACTCCACAACCACCTGACAAAGGAACAGTGCTCCAAAAACTAGTGCTTCCAAATAAACCTGTTGGACTATAACCTG
The DNA here is from genome assembly GCF_047496795.1 of Chiloscyllium punctatum. Taxonomy (NCBI): domain Eukaryota; kingdom Metazoa; phylum Chordata; class Chondrichthyes; order Orectolobiformes; family Hemiscylliidae; genus Chiloscyllium; species Chiloscyllium punctatum. The sequence goes on along the minus strand of NC_092757.1, from coordinate 42,823,776 downwards.
GTGTTGTGGGATTTTTAACTTTGTACACCCACATCTCTAAATCATAATTACCAATGTTAATTCATAGTCTTAGAATATTCATTGTACAAATATAGATTTGATTACTGTCCTAACACTGTAGTATTGTTGTCTAATCAAAACTGTGGAATCTTGTGGATTGAAATCATGTTAGTGGTCCCTACCTAACTTGATCATAATAAAATTGATAAGGAGGTGCCAGTGTTGGACTGGGCTGGACAAAGTTAAAAATCACACAACCCTAGGCTGGACTATTACCTAGTATTGTGGTTTTTAATAAAATGTAATAAAATTGATAGTCCAGGATCATAACAACAATGGGAGGGGCTACTATGTTCACTGGTCAGCCACCAAGTCATGCAGTCTCAAACTACTGAACTGCTGATCTGTCGTTGTTCATCTGCTTGAGTAGCTGGTTGGGGTTTGCAGTCTTTGCTCAAGACATGGACTCAATATATCAAACTTGCAAACAAACATCTTCCATAACATGATGTACAATAAAATGTTCACATTATGGCCACAACTATAGATGAGGAATACCAAAAAATGAATTCACATTGTACCTCAGTACACTATGAGGGAAGAGTAAATCTCAACTCTTAACATTCCTATTCTTTTATTTTTGACTTAGGAACCTTATTTCCTGCTTATATAAATCTCCTGAACAAAACTTTCAAACCTGGCCATAATAACTAATGAATTTGAAAAAAGCCAATGCTACTGTGTGCTTAAACCACAATCAGTCAAAACTAATTCATTTATTCTAACAATAAATGCATGCTGTCAGTGGGGTGGTGCATGCCCCTGTCATATGCTAGGTTTCCTGTGCATCTTGCACAACACATTCATTTCCTGTCAACAAAGTTTAACACAAACAGCAGAGCTAAATATCACAATTCTTCTAATCAACTACGCTCATCCAAAATTACTGAAACACAATGCCATGCCATGTTATAAACAATGTTAGCTCATGGCCTAGGGCAACAACACTGTTACTTCCTGACTACCCTATTATTTTGACTTCTTGTCTACAAAGTACTTAAATATTTAAATTTGTCCATAAGTAGTTGGGACACAACTGATGATACTCCCAGAGTTACATCAGTAACTTTCTCGTTAAAATGTACATTATCAGCACAGAAATTCTTAGAACACATTGTACCTAAATTCTAAAATAATAAACCCCATATCCTACTTCCATTCACAAGATTGTGGGATAAAGCCCTTAGCGGCAATTTGAAAATATAATCTAGGTCATCATTTCAGGACTGAATCAATGTTACAAATCAACAGTTGCCATCCTTCAGATGAAATATTAAACAAAGCCCCCTTCTGCTTGCTCAGATGGATGCCAAAGATCACATGGCACAAGTTGGAGGGAGCTCTTCTGGTCAATTTCTTCGTTAACCAATACCCCCAAGTAATAAATCACTTGTCATTTAACTAATTTGCTTGTGTGTCCTCTTGCTGTGTGCAATTTGAATGCTAAATTTACTTGGGAGGAATGTGAAGTGCTTTTCATATCCTCAGGGCTTTTCAAATTACAATGAAATACTTTTGAAATATAGTCCCTTCTTGCTGAACAACGGTCATGATGCAAAGAGCAAGATTTCACAAACAACCAAAAGCCTTTAAAGGAACAATGACTCCATGCCATATGCATTTAATTGACTGTGAAAAACATTTGGGGTTTAATGTGGTAAGTTTTTTTTAAAGTACAGTATCCGGATTCATGGTTTGCTCTTTTCATTTTTGTTTTATCCTCAATGACAACACACACTGTTGGCCATTTGATTAAGAAAATCAAACCTATGCTTTCACTGAAAACACAAGGAAACATACATATTCTTGGTTCTTTGAGGCCAAATAATCAAAGTACTTATTCCAAGAATCATTAACAATTCTGATTTACTTCACAAATTGCAGAACTCTGAGATATAAAGGGATGTGGCCGTCCGCATAAGTGAGTCACAAAAAAAGAACAAGTGTTGAATAGGCTCGGGCTATTTTCCCTGGAGTGTGGACACTGAGGGGTGATCCAATAGAGATCTGTGAAATCATGAGGGGCATGGATAGGGTAAATACACAAAGTATTTTCCCCAGGGTGGGGGAATCCAAAAACTAGAGGGCACAAGTTCAAGGTGAGGGGGTGAGATTTAAAAGGGACCTTAGGGGGAACATTTTCATGGAGAGGGTGGTGTGTGTATGGAATCAGCTGCTAAAGAAAGTGGAGGAGGCTGGTACAATTACAACGTTTAAAAGGCATCTGGATGGATATGTGAATAGGTTGGGTTTCGAGGGATATGGGCCAAATACCAGCAAATGGGACGAGATTAATTTTAGATATCTGGTCAGCATGGAGGAGTTGGACCAAAATGTCTCTTTCCATGCTGTACAGCTCTATGTAAGCCAAATGGCTGTTATTTACCGCAAGGAGAGCAGAATATTAAAGTAGGGATGCCTTTGCACAGCCACTGCTCGATCTGAGTTTCTGCAGCACTTTCTGTTATTATAATACAAAAGTAGGGACCTTTTGTCACAATTGAATAAAGCACTGGTGAGGCTACTTCGGGATTACTACACACAGTTTTATTTGCCATATTTAAGTAACTTTGCAAATGCATTGAAAGGTTATTCAAAGAAGGTTTAACTTGGCAAATCCTCAGCTGTGGATAGGACAGATCATTTTATCAGGAAAAGTTGGTCAAGCGGTAAGGGCGTGGAATGCCCTACCTGCCAATATAGTTAACTCAGCCACATTAGGGGAGATTTAAACAATCCTTGGATAAGCATGTGGATGACGATGGGATAGTGTAGGGGGACAAGCTGAGAATAGTTCACAAGTCAGCGCAACATTGAGGGCCAAAGGGCCTATTCTGCGCTGTATTGTTCTATGTTTTACATTGGACTCATTGGAGTTTAGAAGGATAGACAATTAATTGAAATACAAGATCCTGAGGTGGCTTGATAGGGTGAATGCTTAAACATTTAAACCTTAAATGCTTAAAGCTCTCCCCTTGTGAGAGAAACTATGGGACACAGTTTAAAAATCAGTTTTAAAACAGAGATGAGAAGAATTTTTTTTTTCTCAAGAAGGGATCTTTGCAGCAAACACAGAAAATGCTGTAGAAATTCAGGTCTGGCAGCACCAATATTTCAAGTCTTCTTCAGAACTTTCTCTCTGAAGGATAATTAAATAATGCTAGATTTAGCTGAACGATATCCAGATCTATCAAACCTCATTATTCTTTTCCAAAAGTATACATTTCTTTGGGAAGAAAAAAAGCAACCCCAGATGTCTTTTGTCCAAAATTAACTGTGCCATCAGATTTTTGCCGATTCCTTTATCTTCACCTCTGTGTGGTAAGGACTTTGTGGGCACCAAGACAAAGACAGTTGCCTGCACTGTTTCCTTTTTCCCTTCCCCACTCAAGCAAAACATTCATTACAAAATATTCAATAGCAACTTCCTCCATTTCAGTCAGGAACTCTTTATCTAGCTTCAAACAGGACATGTAAAGCAGTTAAATCATTTTAAATGAAATATTTTTTGCAACAGTGACAGCAACATAGTGTCTCCAACTCTATAGAACTACACTTTCATTTCACTTACACTTATCCAACCTTGGCCAGAGCATCACTAACATTACTTCTCTTCCCATTCCAACATTTTGTCAAGCATATGGACCTTCAAAATAACATTTAGGTCCTTGCAATCATCCCTTTCACACAATGTCTGACTGCCCCAGAAATTATGTATTGTATTTATTTGTGTTAATTTATTACTAATCTCTTCTTTAAAATCCTCAGCACCCACAATTCTTTTCACAAGCTTTACCCTGTTTTCTTCTTTCTCTCCTTCCTTCCCTCAGCCTCTGCAATTCTAGTGATTTCAAACTCTCTTGCAAGCCCTAGAATCCAATCCTAAAAGCTACACTTCTCTGAGTCTACCTTTACCCTAAGGTCGCCACATCTTTTCCATGATTAACAGTTATATTCTTTGCTGCCTAATTCCTACGTTCGGCAATTCTCTCAATTTCCTTCCCTAGCTTCAAGATTCCCTTACAACTTCTTTGACCATACTTTCAGGTGCCCTTTCTAATATCTCTTCTTTTGGCTCTACATTTATTTTTCAATAACAGTTCTGTGAAAAATGTTGGGACATGAAAAGCATTAATGCAACATGATGTTGACATTAACGCTTTTACTGCATCTGAATTAAAAAGGCTGCCAACACTGATTTTCTTTTGGGTAATTAACAGTATCATTGAGAATTAAGACAGGGTGCTTCTGTGAAAAAATATTGCCCTAAATATGCAGCTTAGAAAGTTAACACATTTGGAAGAACTAAAGCTAAAATAGTAGTAATAATAAATGCAATAGTGCAAGTGATTGAAGTAGGGATAGCCAAAAATTTTCATACTGTTAGCATGTGTGAAATCTTAATAATACACGGACCAATATTATGTTTGAAATGTTTGTTAATGGAATGAATTTCAACTCTAATGTTTTTAGTGCAAATCAACTAATTGCTTTTAAACTGTACGGCATTTCGAAGAAAACTGGATTCATATTACAAATAGTCACTGACTAAAATCAATGTGTTTCAGTCCATATATAAGAGTGTCGCTTGCAAAGTTGCATCTATTGCCAATCTCTGGTGGACCTTTACACAGTGATGATGTTCCCTCTTGTTGGTTCCCTCACCACGTGCCGCAGACCTAGTCTAATAACTATGTCCTCTAGGACCCTACCAGCTCGGATTAGTAATACTGTTGAGCTACTCTTGGCTTCTGGTTAAACATGGTGGTGGACGTTGAAATCCATTTTGTGCCCAGCCACCTTTAATGCTTCCACCAACTGTTATTCAATATGGAAGAGTACGGATTCATCAGCCAGGGAAGTGTGGTAATCAGCAGGAAGTTTCCTTGTCCATGTTTAACCAGAAGCCAAGAGACTTCATGGGGCATGGAGTCAATGTTGAAGGCAACTCCCTCTCAACTGCATACCATTCTGTGTTGCCCACCGCTACTGGATCTGTCCTGCCCGTGGGACAGAACATATCCAGGGATGGTGATGGTTGTGCCTGGGACATAGTCTGTGAGCTCTGATTCAGTGAGTATCAATTTGTCAGGCTGTTGCTTGACTAGTTCTTGAGACAACTCTCCCAATTTTGGCACTAACCCCCAGATATTTGTCATGAGGAATGTGCATGATTGACAGGATGGTTTCTGCCATTGATTTTCCTAGTGCCTAGGACGATGTTATGTGATGCTTCAGGTTTCATTCTCAAATTACTTCTTACTGGAAGATGTGTAAAGGCTATAATATTATTTAATATATCTCATTTACCATCCCCTATCAATTTTTTTCTTCCCTTCTTCTCTAGAAGCATTCTTCTGCTTTGAGATGGCCAAAGTACAAATTATAAATGTGCCAGTCTGAACCTGAGAGGTGTCAGCATAAAATAATTCAGATCACGTTTGTTTGCATTCTTCTGGCCAGCACTAACTTCTCCTTCTCCTCAAATAAAGACCCCGAAAAAAAAATCTTCATTTGGGCTGTTCACCTTGAATCTGCAGTATGTAAGATACTGTGCAGCACTTTACCAACATTATCTTGCTGACATCTCCGGAGACTGCAACCACTGTAAAGGACGTGTGCAGCAACGCTTTGCAAACACAACTGCCTTCAAATTATAATGGTTTGTTTTTGTTGCGTTAGCTCAAAATGCTGTAATTCTCAACTAACATCATGTAGGACAATCTTCTCCGTGAAAGTGTCCACCAGAGATTGGTAATGTATGCAACTTTGCAAATGACACATATCCACCACTTCCTCAGGATGTTCATTCCACACACGAAACACCCTGTGTAAAAAACTTCCCTCAGCTGATCAGGAATGATGATGGACAATTAAACAACTCACTAGAGGTGGCGGCTTCACAAACATCCCCACCCTCAATGATGAAAGAGGCCAGCATATCAGTGCAAAAGAAAAGGCTGAAGCATTCACAGGATCTGCAGCTAGAACTGCCAAGTGGATAATCCATGGTGGCCTCCTCCAGTGGTCCCCAGTATTATAGATACCAGTCTTTAGCCAAATTTGATTTACTCCACCTGATAAAGAAACAGTTGGAGGCAGTGAATATTGCAAAGGCTATGGGCCCTAACAATCTTCCAACAATCGGACTGAAGACCTGTGCTCCAGAACTCGTCACACCCTGGTCAAGCTCTTTCAGTACAGTCACAATATTGGCATCTATCCGACAATGTGGAAAATTGCACAAATACATCCTGGGTACACAAAAAGCAGGACCAATCCAAACTATGCAATTACCACCACATCAGTCTACTCTCCATCATTAGTAAAATGATGGAAGGTGTCATTAACAGTGCTGTCAAGCAGCACCTGCTCAGCGATAACCTGCTCAGTGATGTCCAGTTTGGGTTCCACCAGGACCACTTAGCTCCTGACCTCATTTCAGCCTTGATGCAAATATAGACAAAACAGTTTAATTCCAGAGGTGAGATTAGATTAGATTAGATTCTCTACAGTGTGCAAACAGGCCCTTCGGCCCAACAAGTCCACACCGACCCTCTGAAGAGTAACCCACCCAGACCCATTTCCCTCTGACTAATACACCTAACACTATGGGCAATTTAGCATGGCTAATTCACCTAACCTGCACATCTGAGGTAAGAGCAACAGCCCTTGACATTCAACTGAGTGTTGCAACAAGGAGTCCTAGCAAAACTGGAAGCAGTGGATATCAGGGCAAATTCTCTGCTGGTTGGAGGCATAACTGGCACATAGGAAGATGGTTGTGACTGCTGGAGGTCAGTTATATCAGCTTCAGAATACCTCTGCAGGAGTTCCTCAGGATAGTGTTGCAGTCCCCAACCATCTTCAGCTGCTTCATCAATGACCTTCCCTCCATCATAAGGTTAGAAGTGGGGATGTTTGCACAATGTTCAGCACCATTTGCTACTCCTTAGAAAGAGAAACAGTGCATATTGAAATGCAACAAGATCTGGCAATATCCAGTCTTAGACTAACAAATGGCAAGTAACATTCAGAGCACACAAATGCCAGGCAATAACTGTCTCTTATTGGAAATGGTCTAATCACCATCCATTGACATTCAGTGATGTTACCATCACTGAAACCCCTAATATCAACATTTTTGGGGTTAGCATTGACCAGAAACTCAACTGGACTTGTCACATAAATGTGGGGCTACAAGAACAGATCAGCAGCTGGAATATTGCAGCAAATAACTCACCTCCTGACTCCCTAAAACCCATCCACCATCTACAAGGCACAAGTCAGAAAAGTGAAAGAATGCTCCTCAATTGCACACGTGCAGGTGCAACAGCACTCAAGAAACTTGAACCCATCCGGGACAAAGCGGCCTGCTTGTTTGGCACCATATCCACAAGCATCTACTGCCTTCACCACCGATGTTCAGTAGCGGCAATGTGTATTGTTTACAAGACGTATTGCAAAAGTTCATGAAGATTCTTGGGCAGCATTTCCAAACCCATGACCAATTCTATCTAGAAGGACAAGGGCAGCAGATACAGGAACACTACCACCTGCAAATACCCCTCCAAGCCACTCATCATCCTTACCTCGAAATATATTGCCAGTCCTTCACTGTTGTTGGATCAAAATCCTGTAAATCCCTCCCTAATGGCATTATGGGTCAACTTACAGCATATGAGCTCCAGCAGTTCAAAAAGGCAAGTCACCAAACCTTCTCAAAGACAACTAGAGATACCTACATCCCACAAGCGAATAAAAAAAACTGTTTGAAATATTTCAATGTCACAGTTCTCATGGTTAGTTTCACAAAGGAAAAGATAACAGCTGCATTTATTTCTAGAAGATTTTATTTGTCCAAAGTAATATATGCTGACAGTGAGTTAATTGAAATGACATACATAAAAGACATCCACAAAGATTCCCAAAAGAGAAAAGATACGTATCACCAATATCTATTTATTACAACAACAGGAATTAAGGAATGTAACAAGTTTCCTTTAACATGTAAATTTATTACATACCTGCACTCACATCCCCATTTCCATGAGGCGGAATATTTTTAGTTTAGGTTGACAGGATCAGCACAAAAAAAACAAAGGGCACAATTCTACAGGGAACGCAAGACCAGGGAGTCCTGGGTATATTTAAATAACCAAAGATGGAAGAACAAGTTGAGGCCGGAATTAATTAAGCACACAGCATACTAAGGTTTTATTATATGCAACAAAATGCACAAAACAAGGAATAAAGATTACATCAAGTTCTGAGCACCTCACTTTAGGAAAAAGCCATCAGAGAGAGTGCAAGAGGATCTTCATATGTGTAGACAGATTGAAAAATCTGGAAGTGTTCTTCTCAGGGAAGAGAATCCAAACAGCAGATTTGATAGAGATAATCAAAATCATGAAGGGGTCTAAACAGGGGAAAGTGTTACTATTGGTGAAAGGATTTAGAATCAAAGAGCACGGATTCAAAATATTTGAGAAAAGAAGCAATGGAAACAGGAGGAGAAAACATTTCTATGCAGTTAGTGTTTAGGATCTGGAATTCATTGCCTTAGAGTGTGGTGTAGGAAGGTTCAGTCAAGACTTTCAAGACAGTTATCTGAAAGGAAAGAATGTGGAAGGGCGACAGGAGGAAGGCAGGGAAGTGACACTAGGTGAATTGCCCCTTTCAGAAAGCCAGTACTATTATGATCAACCAAATAGCCTCATACTGCACTGTAATTAATCTGCAATTCTATGAAAACAATCTGTTTTATTTCTCTAACAGGTGACATATTAAACAGTTACAATATAATCATAGAATTATAGGGTCATACGACATAGAAACAGACTCTGGATTAGTGGTGCTGGAAGAGCACAGCAGTTCAGGCAGCATGCAAGTAGCTTCGAAATCGACGTTTCGGGCAAAAGCCCTTCATCAGGAATAAAGGCAGTGAGCCTGAAGCGTGGAGAGATAATCAGGCTCACTGCCTTTATTCCTGATGAAGTGCTTTTGCCCGAAACGTCGATTTCGAAGCTACTTGGATGCTGCCTGAACTGCTGTGCTCTTTCAGCACCACTAATCCAGAATCTGGTTTCCAGCATCTGCAGTCATTGTTTTTACCTAATAGAAACAGACTCGTCAGCCCACCATGCCAACCAACAAACAGAAAGCTACACTTATCCCATTTACCTGCACTTCTTCCATAGCATAGTGCAGGTATATCCTTGCACTTTGAGTGCTCGTCCAGATGCTTCTTAAATGTGGCAAGAGCATCTGCCTCCACCACCCTGTCAGGCAGTGCGTTCCACATTTTTACCACCCTCTGGGTGAAAACATTTTTTCTCAGATCTCCTCTAAACCACTTGTTCCTCACCTTTAACTTTTGCCCTCTGGTCTTAGTTTGCCATGGGGAAAGTATTCTCACGATCTACTCTATCAATGCCTCTCATAATTTTGTACACCTTAATCTACCTCAGCCTCCTCTGTTCCAAGAAAAACAAACCCAGCTTATCAAGTCTCTCTTCACAACAGAGACATTCCATCCCAGGCAACACACTAGTAAATCTTCTCTGCACCCTGTCCAGTCCAATAACACCCTTTTGATAGTGCGGTGACCAAAACTGCACACAATATTCCATCTGTGGCCTAACCAATGTTTTATAAAGTTGTATCAACAGTTCCTTGCTCTTATATTCTACGCCCTTGCTAATTGAAGGCAAGCATCCCATATGCCTTCTTCACCATCCTGTGCTAACACCTTCAGGGATCTATAGACTTGTACACCAAGGTCCCTTTGATCCTCAGGACTCCCTCAGGATGTACCATTCATTGTATATATCCTTCCTTTAGTGGACCTCCCAAAATCCATCATCTCGCACTTATCAGAATAAAAGTCTGTCGGCCATTCCTTTGTCTAATTTACCAGCTGATCAACTGGAGCCTAAGACCATCCTTCTCACCATCAACACCAATTTTCATGTAACTTGCAAACCTAATTATATCTTCTACACTCACATCCAAGTTTTTAGTGTAAATAACAAACAGTAACATGAAATTTGTCCTCACAAAATACTGCAAAATACTGGACAAACATTGGGAGACATACCCTTGCATCACGAAGTTTGGTTGATTCAAATAAAAGCTTCAAACCACACTGTTGCTTCGAACTTACCTCGGGCCCCCATTTTGTGTTCAGCAGCAGGAAGAGCGGAAGCAACAGACAAGGGGGCTGCCAGGAAGGTGAATCACTGATTTAAAAACTTACCTCGTGAATAGGCAGAGTGCACACTGAGCAGGAGCAGATACGGGACTGCTGAGTAAGTGAAGTAATATATTTGGGGGATGCTTTACTCAAACATGGTAGTGTCTCCCATTCACCCAGCCCCATCCTCTAACCAAAACAAAAGGTTCTGTGCACCAAACTGAAGGTTTTTTTATTCTTTATTTTTCAACAGTCACTTTGGGAATTTAGAATGGTGGGAATGGAGGTTAGCATAGTTGAATGTTCCTCCTGCAGAATGTGGAAGGTAAGGGTCACCACTAGTGTCCCTGTTGATGTCCTCTGCAGGAAGTCCACCAAAAGCCAGCTCCTCAAATTGCATTAGGGAACTGGAGCTGGATGAACTTTAGATCATTCAGGAAGTGGAGGGGATTATTGAGGACAGTCACACCTCAGGTGCAAGAAGAAGGCAGATGGGTTACAGTCAGGAGATAGAAAGGGAACCAGCAGGCACTACAGGGATCCCCTCTGCCCATTCTCCTTAATAACAAGTATACAGTTTTGGATAATGTTTGGAGGGGGGAGGGGGGGAAAGAGAGCATACCAGAGTAAACCATGGGATACAGGTCGCTGGCACAGTATCTGTCCCTGTTGCTCAGAAAGGGAGATTAAGACCAGAATATTAGCAACTGGGGACTCCATAGTTAGGTGCACAGTTAGAAGGTTCTGTGGGAATGAGGGAGACTCATGTTTGAAAAATGTCTACTTCAACACCAGAAGTATCCAGAACAAGGTGGGTGAACTACATCGCTGACTACATCTGCAGGAAGTGCACCCAACTCCAGCTCCTTGAAAACCGCATTAGGGAACTGGAGCTAGAGCTGGATGAACTTCGGATCATTCGGGAGGCAGAGGGGGTTATTGAGAAGAGTTACAGGGAGGTAGTCACTCCTCAGGTACAAGAAAAAGGCAGATGGGTTACAGTCAGGGGACAGAAAGGGAACCGGCAGGCAGTGCAGGGGGGGTGGTGGGGGACTTACCAGGAGAAAGGAATGGGACACGGGGCTCTGGCACAGAGTCTGTCCCTGCTGCTCAGAAGGGAAGGGGGAAGAGGAGCAGAGCAGTAGTCATTGGGGATGCCGTAATTAGGGAGACAGATAGGAGGTTCTGTGGGGATGAGAGAGACTCACGATTGGTGTGTTGCCTCCCAGTGCCAGGGTTTGTGATGTCTGATCGTGTTTTGGGGATTCTTCAGGGGGAGGGGGAGCAGCCCCAAGTCGTGGTCCACACAGGCACAAACGACATAGGTAGGAAGAGAGATGGGGATTTAAGGCAGAAATTCAGGAGGCTAGGATGGAAGCTTAGAGCTAGGACGGAAGCTTAGAGCTAGGACGAAGAGAGTTGTTGTCTCTGGTTTGTGCCAGTGCCACGTGCTAGTGAGGCGAGGAATAAGGAGAGAGAGGTGGTGAACACGTGGCTACAGGATGGTGCAGGAGGGAGGATTTGGGATTCTTGGATAATTGGGGCTCTTTCTGGGGTAGGTGGGACCTCTACAAGCAGGATGGTCTTCATCTGAACCAGAGGGGTACCAATATCTGGGGGGGGGGGGGGGGTGAAATTCGCTAAGGCTGTTAGGGTAGGTTTAAGCTAATCCAGCAGCGGGATGGGAACCAAAATTGTAGTTAGAGTATAGAAAAGGTTGAGAGTAGGGAGGTCCGATATCAAGTTTCAGGGACGCAAGATGGCACCGGCAAGCAAGAGTTGATTTGAAGTGTGCCTACTTCAATGCCAGGAGCATCCGAAATAAGGTGGTTGAACTTGCAGCATGGGTTGGTACCTGGGACTTCGATGTTGTGGCCATTTCGGAGACATGGATAGAGCAGGGACAGGAATGGTTGTTGCAGGTTCCAGGATTTAGATATTTCAGTAAGAACAGAGAAGATGGTAAAAGAGGGGGAGGTGTGGCATTGTTGGTCAAGGACAGTATTACAGTTGCAGAAAGGATGTTTGGGGACTCATCAACTGAAGTAGTATGGACTGACGTTAGAAACAGGAAAGGAGAGGACACCCTGTTGGGAGTTTTCTATAGACCTCCAAATAGCTCCAGAGATGTAGAGGAAAGGATAGCAAAGATGATTCTCGATAGGAGTGAGAAAGACAGGGTAGTTGACATGGGGGACTTCAACTTTCCAAATATTAACTGGGAACACTGTAGTACGAGTACTATAGATAGGTCAGTTTTTGTCCAGTGTGTGCAGGAGGGCTTCCTGACACAGTATGTAGACAAGCCAACAAGGGACGAAGCCACGTTAGATTTGGTACTGGGTAATGAGCCCGGCCAGGTGTTAGACTTGGAGGTAGGTGAGCACTTTGGTAATAGCGATCACAATTCTGTTATGTTTACTTTAGGTGATAGAAAGGGATAGGTCTATACTTCTGGGCAAGAGTTCCAGCTGGGGGAAAGGCAATTACGATGCGATTAGGCAAGATTTAGGAAGCATAGAATGGAGAAGGAAACTGCAGGGGATGGGCACAATGGAAATGTGGAGCTCATTCAAGGAAAAGCTACTGTGTGTCCTAGATATGTATGAAACTGTCAGTCAGGGAGGAAGCTATAGAGCGCGGGAGCCGGGGTTTACGAAAGAAGTGGAATCTCTCGTCAAGAGGAAGAAGAAGGCTTATGTTCGGATGAGATGTGAAGGCTCAGTTAGGGCGCTTGAGGGTTACAAGGTAGCCAGGAAAGACCTAAAGAGAGAGCTCAGAAGAGCCAGGAGGAGACATGAGAAGTTGTTGGCGGATAGGATCAGGGTAAACCCTAAGGCTTTCTATAGGTATTTAAGGAATAAAAGAATGACGAGAGTAAGATTAGGGCCAATCAAGGATAGTAATGGGAGGTTGTGTGTGGAGTCAGAGGAGATAGGGTAAACACTTAATGAATATTTTTCGACAGTATTCACTCTAGAAAACGACAATGTTGCCGAGGAGAATACTGAGATACAGGCTACTAGACTAGGTGTGGTTGAGGTTCACAAGGAGGAGGTATAAGAAATCCTGCAGAGTGTGAAAATAGATAAGTCCCCTGGGCCAAATGGGATTTATCCTAGGATCCTCTGGGAAGCCAGGGAGGAGATTGCCGAACCTTTGACATTGATCTTTAAATCGTCACTGTCTACAGGAATAGTGCCAGAACACTGGAGTTTAGCAAATGTGGTTCCCGTGTTCAAGAAGGGGAGTAGAGACAACCCTGATAATTATAGACCAGTGAGCCTTACTTCAGTTGTTGGTAAAGTGTTGGAAAAGGTTACAGGAGATAGGATTTAGAATCATTTAGAAAAGAATAATTTGATTAGGATAGTCAGCACTGTTCTGTGAAGTGTAGGTCGTGCCTCACAAACCTTATTGAATTCTTTGAGAAGGTGACCAAACAGGTAAATGAGAGTAAACCGGTTGATGTGGTGTATATGGATTTCAGCAAGGCGTTTGATAAGGTTCCCCACAGTAGGCTATTGTACAAAATGCGGAGGAATGGAATTGTGGGAGATATAGCAGTTGGCTTGCTGAAAGAAGGCAGAGGGTGGTGGTTGATGGGAAATGTTCATCCTGGAGTCCAGTTACTAGTGGTGCACCACAAGGGTCAGTGTTGGGTCCACTGCTGTTCGTCATTTTTATAAATGACCTGGATGAAGGCATAGGAGGGTGGGTTAGTAAATTTGCACATGACACTAAGGTCGGTGGAGTTGTGAATAGTGACGAAGGATGTTATAGGTTACAGAGAGACATAGATAATCTACAGAGCTGGGCTGAGACGTGGCAAATGGAGTTTAATGCGGACAAGTGTGAGGTGATTCACTTTGGTCGGAGTAACCGGAATGCAAAGTACTGGGCTAATGGTAAGATTCTTGGTAGTGTAGATGAGCAGAGAGATCTCGGTGTCCATGTACACAGATCCTTGAAAGTTGCCACCCAGGTTGACAGGGTTGTTAAGAAGGCATACAGTGTTTTAGCTTTTATTAATAGAGGGATCAAGTTCCGGAACCATGAGGTTATGCTGCAGCTGTACAAAACAATATGTAGACAGGCCAACAAGGGGCGAAGCCACATTAGATTTGGTACTGGGTAATGAGCCCGTTAGACTTGGAGGTAGGTGAACACTGTAGGTGAACATACTGTGCAGCCGCATCTGGAGTATTGTGTACAGTTCTTGTCACCGCATCATAAGGAGGATGTGGAAGCTTTGGAAAGGGTGCAGAGGAGATTTACTAGGATGTTGCCTGGTATGGAGGAAGATCTTACGAGGAAAGGCTGAGGGACTTGGAACTGTTTTCACTGGAGAGAAGAAGGTTGAGAGGTGACTTAATAGAGACATATAAGATAATCAGAGGTGGATAGGGTGGACAGGGAGAGCCTTTTTCCAAGTATGGTGACAGCAAGCACGAGGGGGCATAGCTTTAAATTCAGGGGTGATAGATATAGGACAGATGTCAGAGGTAGTTTCTTTCCTCAGAGAGTAGTAGGAGCCTGCTTTGCCTGCAACAGTAGTAGATTCACCAACTTTAAGGACATTTAAGTTGTCATTGGACAAGCACATGGACGTACATGGAATACTGTAGGCTAGATGGACTTCAGATTGGTATGACAGGTCAGCGCAACACAACGAGAACGAGGGTAGGTCCGATCAAGGACAGTAGTGGGAGACTGTGTATTGAGACCGAAGAGATACGGTCTTGAATGAGTACTTTTCTTCAGTATTTACAAACGAGAGTATTGTTGAAGAGGAGAGTGTGAAACGGACTGGTAAGCTAGAAGGGATACTTGTTAGGAAGGAAGGTGTGTTGGACATTTTGAACAACTTGAGGATATACAAGTCCCCCGGGCCTGACGGGATATATCCTAGGATTATGTGGGAAGCAAGGGAGAAAATTGCAGAACTGTTGGAAATGATCTTTTCGTCTTCACTGTCAACGGGGGTGGTACCAGGGGACTGGAGAGTGGCGAATGTTGTGCCCCTGTTCAAAAAAGGGAATAGGGATAACCCCAGGAATTACAGGCCAGTTAGTCTTACTTCGGTGGTAGGCAAAGTAATGGAAAGGGTACTTAGGGATAGGATTTATGAGTATCTGGAAAGACACTGCTTGATTAGGGACAGTAAAGGGTAGGTCTTGCCTTACAAGTCTTATTGAATTCTTTGAGGAGGTGACCAAGCATGTGGATGAGGGTAGAGCTGTGGATGTAGTGTAAATGGATTTTAGTAAGGCATTTGATAAGGTTCCCCATGGTAGGCTTATGCGGAAAGTCAGGACGCATGGGATAGAGGGAAATTTGGCCAGTTGGACAGAAAACTGGCTAACCGGTCGAAGGTGGTAGATGGTAAATATTCAGCCTGGAGCCCAGTTACAAGTGGAGTTCCACAGGGATCAGTTCTGGGTCCTCTGCTGTTTGTAATTTTTATTAAGGACTTGGAAGAGGGAGTCGAAGGGTGGGTCAGTAAATTTGCAGATGATACGAAGATTGGTGGAGTTGTGGATAGTGAGGAGGGCTGTTGACGGCTGCAAAGGGACTTAGATATGATGCAGAGCTGGGCTGAGGAGTGGCAAGTGTGAGGTTGTCCATTTTGGAAGGACAAATAAGAATGTGGAATACAGGGTAGGGTTCTTAGTAAGGTGGAGGAGCAGAGGGATCTTGGGGTCTATGCTCATAGATCTTTGAAAGTTGCCACTCAGGTGATAGAGCTTGTAAGGCGGCCTATGGTGTATTAGCGTTCATTAGCAGAGGGATTGAGTTCAAGAGTCGTGAAGTGATGTTGCAGCTGTACAGGACCTTGGTTAGGCCACATTTGGAGTACTATGTGCAGTTCTGGTCGCCTCACTTTAGGAAAGATGTGGAAGCTTTGGAGAGGGTGCAGAGAAGATTTACCAGGATGTTGCTTGGAATGGAGAATAGGTCGTATGAGGGTGGGTTGAGAGTGCTAGGCCTTTTCTCATTGGAATGGCGAAGGATGAGGGGTGACTCAATAGAGGTTTATAAGATGATCAGAGGAATAGATAGACAGTCAGAGACTTTTCCCCCGGGTACAACAGTGTGTTACAAGGGGACATAAATTTAAGGTGAAGGGTGGAAGGTATAGGGGAGATGTCAGGGTTAGGTTCTTTACCCAGAGAGTGGTGAGGGCATGGAATGCGCTGCCTGTGGGAGTGGCAGAGTCAGAATCATTGGCGATCTTTAAGCGGCAATTAGATAGGTACATGGATGGGTGCTTAAGCTAGGACAAATGTTCGCACAACGAAGGGCCTGTTCTGTACTGTATTGTTCTATGTTCTAACATAAAGGGCCAAAGGGCCTGTATTGATTAGATTAGATTACTTACAGTGTGGAAACAGGCCCTTAGGCCCAACAAGTCCACACCGCCCCGCCGAAGCGTAACCCACCCATACCCCTACATCTACATTTACCCCTTACCTAACACTATGGGCAATTTAGCATGGCCAATTCACCTGGCCTGCACATCTTTGGACTGTGGGAGGAAACCAGAGCACCCGGAGGAAACCCACGCAGACACGGGGAGAACGTGCAAACTCCACACAGTCAGTCGCCTGAGGCGGGAATTGAACCCGGGTCTCAGGCGCTGTGAGGCAGCAGTGCTGTAATGTTCTATGTTCTTTAACTTGCAGCATGGATTGGTACCCGGGACTTCAATGCTGTGGCCATTTCAGAGACATGAATAAAGCAGGGACAGGAATGGCTGTTGCAGGTTCCGGGATTTAGATGATTCAGTAAGAACACAGAGAAGATGGTAAAAGAGGGGGAGGTGTGGCACTATTAGTCAAGGACAGTAGTATGGTGGCAGAAAGGACATTTGAGGACTTGTCTACTCATCTACTAGTATGGGCTGAGGTTAGAAACAGAAAAGGAGGTCCTCTGTTGAGAGCTTTCTCTCGACCTCTGAACAGTTCCAGAGATGTAGAGGAAAGTGAGAATGTATATAGAGTATAAGCAGGCAGGGAAAGAGGTAAGTTCTGAGGTTTTGTGAAACAAGAGTCCAGCTGAGCAGGACTCCGATCAGATAAGAACTAACAATTAACAATGGGGTGCTGGGCGCAAGGCTAACAAGGTGGAAAAGCATTCATTATGTACAGCCATTTAACAAGATGAAGTAGCATTCAGTATGTGAGGTCAATTTAACAAGGTGAAAAGTATTCATTATGTGAAGCCAGTTATTCATTGTATAACAGCAGATGGCTTAATCTTTACTACTGACACTCACTGATTGTAACGGTCACCCAATTAATATGTATGTTGCCTTATGTGGATGCTCCTCCCTGTAAAATGACGATATGGTTCATTGAGAAAATGCTGTTCTCGAGACGACTGCGAATTCAAGTCCCTGTGCACATGGGCGATTGTTCTCTCCCCCTCCAGGGCCCGGAATAAAGATGAAGGAGGTAAAACCACACTGTGTGTCTGAGGGTTTTGCTTCGACTGAAGGGAGAACAGGACAACAAAAGGAAAGCAAAGACGATAGGAGCTAAGGTAACAGGGTAGTTGTTATGGGGCATTTAACATTCTAAATACTGACTGAAAATATAATACTTCGAGTACTTTGAACAAGGGCTGACTCATCTAATGTGAGCAGTATGTAGACAGGCCAACAAGGGATGAGGCCACATTAGATGGGTAATGAACCCGGCCAGGTGTTAGACTTGGAGGTAGGTGAGTAACGATTGTGACTACAATTCAGTTACGTTTACTTTAGTGATGGAAAGGGATAGGAAAAAGTTGTAGATGGGGGAAAAGGCAATTATGATGCAATTGGGCAAGATTTAAGATGCATAGGATGGGGAAGGAAACTGCAGGGATGGGCACAATTGAAATGTGGAGTTCTACTTGGAGTTCTACAAGGAACATCTACTTGAATAAGTAGAATAAGCTTGAATAAGCTCCACATTTCAATTGTGCCCATCCCCTGCAGTTTCCTTCCCCATCCTATGCATCCTAAATCTTGCCCAATTGCATCATAATTGTCTCTTCCCCCATCTACAACATTTTCCTATCCCTTTCCATCACTAAAGTAAACGTAACTGAATTGTAGTCACAATCGCTACTCACCTACCTCTAAATCTAACACCTGGCCGGGCTCATTACCCATCTAATGTGGCCTCATCCCTTGTTGGCCTGTCTACATACTGCTCACATTGAACAAGAGCTGACTCATCTAAAGTCCTTGATAAGTACGTACATATCAGACAGGGAGGATGTGGTTGAGCAAAGTTTACTAAAAAACGTTGAATCTCTTGTCAAGAGCAAGAAGGCTCATAATTATTAGAGTCATAGAGATGTACAGCAATGGAAACAGACCCTTTCGTCCAACCCATCCATGCCGACCAGATATCCCAACCCAATCTGGTCACATCTGCCAACACCCGGCCCATATCCCTCCTTATGTTAGAAGGAGACGTGAAGGCTCAGTTAGGGCGCTTGAGAGTTACAAGTTAGCCATGAAAGACCAAAGAGAGAGCTAAAAGAGCCAGGAGGGGACATGAGAAGTCATTGACAGATAGGATCAAGAAAAACCCGAAGGCTTTCTATAGGTACGTCAGGACCAAATGCTAGGCCAATGGAGAAAATGAAGTTGCATGGGGTCCAGGATGTACTAGCTAGATAGATAGAGAACTGGCTGGGCAACAGGAGATAGAGCCGTAGTGGAAGGGAGGTGTGTGTGTGTGTGTGTGTGCGCGTGTGCGTGTGATACATATATGTAAAATGATCTGGAGTAAGGTATATAGATGGTCTGATTAGCAAGTTTGCAGATGACACCAAGTTTGGTGGAGTAGCAGATAGTGAAGGAGACTGTCAGAGAATGCAGCAGAATATAGATAGATTGGAGAGTTGGGCAGAGAAATGGCAGATAGAGTTCAATCCAGACAAATGCAAGGTGATGCATATCCTAACTACCTGCAACTCCACTTTCAAGGAGCTATGAACCTGCACTCCAAGGTCTCTTTGCTCAGCAACACTCCCTAGGACCTTACCATTAAGTGTATAAGTCCTGCTAAGATTTGCTTTCCCAAAATGCATCTTCTATTCAGGTCCATTGTACCCAGAGGGGACAACGCAGGTTGATAAGAGGAGCCAAGAAAGCACACAGAGGGGAAAGTGAGGACTGTAGATGCTGGTGATCAGAGTCGAGAGTGTAGTGCTGGAAAAGCACAGCAGATCAGGCAGCATCTGAGCAGCCGGAGTATCGATGTTTCAGGCACAAGTCCTTCATCCTGATAAAGGGCTTGTGCCCAAAATGTCGATTGTCTGGCTCCTCGGATGCTGCCTGACCTGCTGTGCTTTTCCAGCACCACACTCTCGACAAAGGCAGCACCCAGCATGCTTTCCTTCATTGGACAGGGTACGGAGTACAAGAGTTGGCAGAACATGTGACAGTTGTATCGGACTTTGGTTTGGCCACATACTGCGGATAGTTCTGGTTGCCACATTACGAAAAGGATGTGGATACTTTGGAGACGGTACAGAGGAGGGTCACCAGGATGTTGCCTGGTCTGGAGGGTGCTAGATAAGAAAGGTTGAGCCGATTAGGATTATTTTCATTAGAAAGATGGAGTTTGAGGGGGGAGCCTGATTTGAGTTCTACAAAATCATGAGAGGTATAGACAGGGTGGATAGCAAGAAGCTTTTTCCCCAGAGTAGGGGACTCAGTTACTAGGGGTCATGAGTTCAAGGTGGGGTGGGGGTGCCAGGGAGAGAGAGAGAGAGAGAGAGAGAGAGAGAGAGAGAGAGAGAGAGAGAGAGAGAGAGAGACAGACAGAGGGGGGGAAGACAGAGAGAGAGAGAGAGAGAGACGGGGGGGGGGGGAGACACAGAGAGAGAGAGAGAGAATGACGGAGAGAGAGAGAGAGAGAGAGAGAGAGAGAGAGAGAGAAAGAAAGAAAGAAAGAAAGAGAGAGAGAGAGAGAGAGAGAGAGAGAGAGAGAGAGAGAGAGAGAGAGAGAAAGAAAGAGAGAAAGAAAGAGAGAAAGAAAGAGAGAAAGAAAGAAAGAAAGAAAGAGAGAAAGGAAGAGAGTGAGTGAGTGAGTGAGAGTCTAAGGGAGCTATGTGTGGAAAGTTCTTTATGCAGAAGGTGGTGGGTACCTGGAATATGTTGTCAGCAGTGGTAGTAGATAACGTTATTTAAGACGCATCTGGACAGATAAATGAATGGGCAGGGAGCAGAGGGATACAGATCCTTCAAAAAGAGGCAAAAGGCTTAGATAGAGGATCTGGATCAACGCAGGATTGGAGGGCCAAGGAGCCTGTTTAGCCCAAAACTTTTAATAAAGCTGTTTTTAAAATCACAAAATATGTTGTTTTTTTAATTTCCAAACATTCATGTTTTTTTCTAGGCTTTACTTTGAATATTAAAACTACAAGTTCCTTTTACTGCATTGCTTTAACAGTAATGATCTATAGTGTCTAGTTCAGTTGTTTGGAGCAGCTATGCTCTATCTTCAAGGTGAAAGGACTGCATTAACCATCAACAATGTCCTGATTCTTTTTTTCCTTTTCATATTCATAGTAAGGATTCCCTTTGGACTGGACGTTAGATTCAAGTTTCCAATGTACTTTAAACCAATTATATTGGTATGGTTAGGAAACACAGAAATACTTTGGATAAATAATGACATCAGATTTAGTAAAATTCATATCCAGAGAATAGAGTATGGTGTACAGTAAATCATTCAAAATCATCAATGTGAACCTTCAGAAACATAGGTGCCATTTTGTTTGTGACAATGTCATACACATTGCATACTGTAAATGCCAGAGTCTGACTGATATCAACATATGAAACAAAGAAAATTCACTGAATTCTTAAAATCAGTTTTTTTTTTAAATAAAATTGGATCAATTCAAAGACACATTAAGACTCAGTTAAATAACTTAAGACAATATATGGTAACACAAAAATAAACTGTACTTCAGCTTTATTAAGATGATAGAAGGTAGATGAATTAAACTAATGACATGATTTTGTAAATCAGATAAAATCAAATGGAAGGCAAAGTATTTGAAACATATTCGATTGTTGAAATGGCTGCAGTTTATAATATAATTTCATTACACAGCAATCAATAATTTTCAGATGAGGAGGGTGTAAGGTGTAATTTCAGTTTAAGATAAATAAAACACAGAAAATAGCATATTAAATGTACAAACTATGTTGCAAGTTTTGGCATTGTACATTAATCATGTTAATCAGAATTGAATATTAATGCAATGAGCTCAATCAACTTATTAGCTCAGTTTAACATAAGGAAATTTATAAACAAATTGAGGTAAATAGTTAACTTCAACATTGCTGCAGACTTTAAGAAATTGACTCCGTCACAACAACAAAGGAAATAGGCTGCTATTCCAAGTCACTGATCACGGGAAAACCTTTTGACTAACTCATATTCAAGCATCATCAATTAAAATAACAGGCGTTGTTCTTGGAAAATTTCTTTCAGCAATCTAACCAGAAGTATGACATTTTCTAAGAATGTGAGCATTACTTTTATTTTAAATCTAACTTTAGAATGCTAATTTTTAGAGAAGGGTTGGGATGCAGTGTGGAGTGAAAGGAAATATATCCACTTGCACATATTCTGAGAAGATTTTAATGATCTTCGAAATATTAAATTTCTTTACAGGATGATTGTACTTCACTGAAATGAACACCAGAACGAATGTTTTAAACAGCAACCTGAAACATCAATGTTAGGGAAGGTAGTAGCATAGATCAGAGTAAAATCATTCCTCAAGACAGAAACCTATTGCATTGTATTATAACACTGATCCCTTCAATTCCATGGGCTCTTCCAAGTAGCTGCTTCAAGCAAGGAACGACAAAGAACACATACTCAACATTTATGCCACTCAAAAGTAATAACTGGAGGCAACTCATTGTGATACTCTTACTTTGAAACCTTCACTGACTTTTTGAAGTCACAAGTCATCACTGCCCCAACCTAAAGTATGGTGCTAAAGAAATGGAAAAATATAGCTTCTTGGAGCAAGAAAGGAAACTTAGACAGATATCTTGGAAATTTCTAAATGAGCTGTTCTTTATAACTCACGTTCAACTAGGCAATTGTTTGTTTGATTATTAAAAACTTTGCAATAAGTCACATTTAATTTAATTACTTGTGAAGTGTTTTAAGATATTTCAAAGCAGTAGAATGCTACATAAATTTGAGTTTTCTTCATTAACATATTGTGACCAAAAGCAGTGAACATATGGCCTCCAGGTGTTTAAAATAGAAATGCATTCAAAGAGGGCTCTTGTGGTGCACTGGTTGTCCCTACCCCTGGACTGAGAGGCCTGGGTTCAAGTCCTATCTGCTCCAGATGTGAGCAGGTCAATTAGAAAAATAGTTTTTTTAAAATGCATTGAAAGAGGGCTCTTGTGGTGCAGTGGTATTGTCACTACTGCTGTACCAGGAAGCTCAGGTTTATGTCCCACCTGCTCCAGAGGTGTGTAATTGCAACTCTGAACAGGTTGATGAGAAAATAAAAATGCAGAGAAAGCAGTTCAGAGAAGGTTTACTAGACTAATACCTACAATGGACAGTTTGTCTTGAGGGAATGCTGGACAAACCTGGTTTGACTTCAGCTGGAGTCTAGAAGACAAACAGGCAACTTGATTAAAGCATACAAGATGCTTATTGTTGGTGACAAGGTAATTGTGGAAATTACGTTTCTCATTCCGGAAGAATCTAGAAGCAGGGGTCACATTATAAAAACAAGGTGTCACCCATTTAAGGCAGGGGTTAGATATTCTTTTCTCCCACAGGGTCACGAATCTTTGGAACATCCTTCCTCAAAAGATACTGAAAGCAGAGAATGGAGAGAATTTTGATAAGCAATGGGTTGAAAGGTAACATGAGTAGGCGGAAATGTGCAGCAATCAGATTTGTCTTGATCTTACTGAATGGCAGAGCTGGCTTGAGAGGCCAAATGGCCTACTCTGGCTTCTAATACATATGCTCATATATATATCCATTTTGTTTTCAACCTAAATACAATGTTCAAAGCAAATTTTAAGTGTCATAGCTTAATAGTAAAGACTAATTAACCAGTAAAGGATGGACTACTGAAGTAATGGCAAAAAATCAAGAATTAAATTCTGCTTTTCAAACTTCTGTCCAACTTGCTTTGTGATAGTCAAGAATCTGGGACAAGATTCTGGCAAATTCAATGCATCTGGCATTCAAAATACATTTATATCAATCTTGTAATTTTTTAAAAGAATTCTGATCAGGCTCATGAAAGTTTTAGGCTAACACACCTCCAGAACATACCAGGGATGTGGAAGATTCAGAGGAGGAAGCAATGTTAAAGAGAGTTAAATGACGAAACAGGAACATCAATGATTCAATTCAATATCGAATTGAGATAGTCAATACCGAAAGGACATTATCTAAGGACTCTCGTGGTGCAGCAGCAGCGTTCCTACATTTGGGTCAGAAAGTCCGGACAAAAGTCCCTCCTTCTGCAGGGGTATATCATAACATGCCAATCAGAATGATTAAAAAAAATTAGAAAGAGTTCAGTTAGTGTATAATTGGATAGGAAATCATGCATCTGAGCAACAGCAGGGCCCAGCATTTGATTAGGAGTAGAAAAATGATATAAGAAAAATGATGTACTCAAGAAGAATGAGAAGAGGTAATTTACCATGGTCACAGCTCCGGAGTATGTCATTTGTGACTTTGATCAGGACTGTTTCAGTACACTGATAATAAATGAGTGGGATTGTGCTGGCAGTAGTTCTACATTTATAATTAATCTGTACATTTTCTGGTTTTATTGAGTATTAGAAACATAAATGTGCTATTTTTCTAGTTGTCATGTTCAATTTCTCAGTCTATTTCATTTCATTTTAATTTGTTCAAAACTATTTTTGTGCACTAATTTTGCTTTTCATTCACAAAGTTTGGGTGCAAGCTCATCCATCTTCTAAATACTTTATTATTGTACTTGGGTAAAAAGAGGAGCTACAAATCTAGTAAATTTCTTGTGCAGTATGGAATCTAGTAAATGTACCATCCAATCAGTGAAATGAGCACTCTGATAAACTATTTTTCTATCTTACAGTTTCCATTTAGATTGCAATTATAAATGACACTGGTGTTTAACATCCCACTTGCACCATAGAACTGGCACTTTTGAAATTTGCTGAGTGAACATTCCAAACTTGGCCTACTTACACTCTAAAACAGCACACCTACAGAAATCGTGCTTGTCCAGTTTAACAGTTCGAATTACAACTGAAAACAAACTGAACTGTGTGCGCATAATTTTCTTTCATGCACCCCTAGCCAGAGACCAGATAAAGACTGTATAAATTAGCAATGTGAAAACCACATTACTCAGCAATACATGCAGTAACAGAGCTTAGCTCTATGTACTGCTACATGGCAGCTCAGCTGACTAGTGTCAGAAACACCACAGCACAAATGGAGTAACAGCAAATTACTGTATCAAATCAACTTAGATACCAGATGTTACAACATTTATTAGCTCATTTGTGCAGCACCAGTTTTTCACAATTGGTTGTACTTACTGCATCACCAATCTCTTTAAGCCTAGAAAATGCAACTGGGAATAGAAGAGAACGCAGCTAACAGCAACAGCTTTGCTTAGCCTTGTGGCTGCAAAAGGTTTTGAAAATGAGAACTAAAAATACTGAACATAGTAGCTAACTGAATATAGTAGCTATAGTGCTGTTGACCTGAAGTCACAAGCACAAATTTTGATCAAATTTCATGATACTAATTAAATGTTCATCTCCTAGTTGACCAAGTCATGAAAGAATGCAATTCTACTTGCTCAACAACCATTGAACAACTCTCACCCCGACCAAATTTTCACTCTGAAGTCACACAGTGTGAAGCATTAAAATAGAGCCACACCAGGAAAAAGTTCTGGGAAGTACATCAATATGGAAAGGCAAGGCACATGGAAAAATGGGAGAGAAAGTGAGTTCTGGTCAAAGATCAGCCATATCTGAGCAGGCTTGAAGAATTGTTTAGTCTACAATTGTTATGATACTCTAAATGTCGTCACAATACTCTAAACGTGGTCAGACCAGGGCCTTTTCAAACCGATCCCTATTCTTATATTCAGGTCCTCTCGAAATAAATGCCAACATCGTACTTGCCTTCCTAACTACCGACTCAACCTGCATGTTTACCTTAGGAGAATTCTAGACTAGAACTCCTAGTCCCTTTGCACTTCAGGATTTCCTCACCAATTAGAAAATAAACCATGCCTCTATTCTTCCTCCCAAAGTGCATGACCTCAGACATTCCCACGTTGTATTCCATCTGCCATTTCTTTGCCACCCTCCTAATCTGTCTAAATCCTTCTACAGTTTCCCCATCTCCCCAATACTACCTGTCCCTCTACCTGTTTTTGCAGCTGTGTGTTCAAGCCACACTCCTGGATTTAAGTGTAAAATTGATTCAGGCATTGAAGTTGTGAAAGACTGCTGCACTGTCAAAGTTACTGCCTTTCCAAAGGAACACTGGCTGAGGTGTTATTAATGGAGTTCAATGATTCGTATGGGTGTTAAACAGTCTATGATCATATTCAAGCAGCAGAGAATTCTGATGTCCTGGGCTATTTTCTTATTTAAAAAACCAGTGCCAAAGGCAAACTAAGCAGTTGCTATTTCTGATGCTTACTCCGCATCTGCCCAAATAATAATACTGATATTTCCAAGAAAGGTGATGACAACTATGTTAAGTTCTTTGAATGTCTAACTGTGATAACCATTTACAGTTAGCATTCAATTTCTTCTACTGTTAGAACATCTGTCAGTTCAATCAATTTACCAATTAACAGGTTGGCATAATGAGGTAATTTCACAACATAACTCACAACCAAGTACTTCTGCCATTTGATTATTAATATCAGCTAATGTTCAAGAATGCTATTAAAAACAGCAAGTCCTTTCCACAACCTGTAAAGCAGAAAGCACTGCAGTCTTCAAACACTAATTTATACAAATATCCTGAAAACATTTGTTTAAATCAGGGTGCAATTTTGTAATGGCAAAAAGTCAGAATAAAAACATGACAAGATTCTGGGTAATCCAAGATGGAGGACAGGAAAGATTCCTGGCTGTAACAGCTGCTCCATTTTTTGAGGTATTTTAGGTGCTGGAGGTGATTTCCTCAACTTCTAGGAGCAGCAATTACTGTTTTATATGCTGTTGCATTGTTTTGGAACTTTGGAAACAAAAGGCAAAACAACAGCAGTTTTAAAAGGGATAAGAACAGACAAAGGAAGCACATGGTGAGTCAGTGCAGGACAGAGAGAGAGAAATAAACTCTCACAGCAGTGAACCTGCACAGTTACTGCCTTTGCCGTTTGAATTCATGTATCACTGAACACCTGGGTGCGTCTGGGAAAATTAACAACCAGCGAAATTCACTATTTATCTTGGAGGAACTGTTTGGGCGAAGTTCACAGCACAGAAACAGATAAGTGAATTGTTTTAAGTGTGGCCTACAGAAAGTCTGCAGTAGTGAGTAGAGTGGGTTCTTTCTTGATAACATATTTTTTGAGATATGTCTCTTGATTAAACTTAAAATATAAGCCATAGCCATTAATTTAACCTGGGGCAGTGTTTGTAGAGGAATAAGACTGTGTTATTTTCTGGGTCTGTAGATTGTGAAGGAGCAAAAATGGCCTTTAGTAGAGTAATATGCACTTCTTATCAGATGTGCGCATTTACAGAGAGTTTAAGGGTTACTGCAGATTATATCTGCAATAAATGTTGTTGGTTGCAAATCCTATCAGACCAAATGGATCGGTTGGAGAGATAGTTAGAGGCAATGAGGAATTTGCAACAACAACAGTATGTGATAGATGGTAGTTACAGGAAGGGGAGAAAATCTCAGATACAGTCATATAGATGGGTTAACTCCAGGAAATGTTAAGAGAGATAGGCAGCTAGTGCAGGAATCTTCTGTGGCTATTCCCATTACAAACAAGTATGCTGTTTTGGAAAATGTAGGGGGTGAGCGATTCACAGGGGAACGTAGCATGAACACCTATGTTTCTGGTATTGAGACCGGGTCTAATGCAACAAGGGGTATGTCGGGTTCCAAAAGATCAATTGTGTTCGGGGATTCTCTAGTCTGAGTACAGACGGATGTCTCTGTGGCCAGCAGCAAAAAATCAGAATGGTATGTTGCTTCTCTGGTGCCAGGATCAAGGATGTCTCAGAGAGGGTGCAAATTTTCTCAAGGGAGAAGAGAGGCCAGCTAGAGATCATTGTCTACTTTGGAACCAACAACATAAGAAGGGAAAAGGTTGAGATTCTGAAGGGAGATTACAGAGAGTTAAGCAGGAATTTAAAAAGGAGGTCCTCGAGAGTAGTAATATCTGGATTATTCCCAGCGCTACAAGCTAGTGAGGGCAGGAATAGGAGGATACAGCAGATGAATGCATGGCTGAGGATCTGGTGTATGGGAGAAGGATTCACATTTTTGGATCATTGGAATCTCTTTTGGGATAGAAGTGACATGTACAAGAAGGATGGATTGCACCTAAATTGGAAAGGGACTAATATACTGGCAGGGAAATTTGCTAGAGCTGCTCGGGAGGATTTAAACTAGTAAGGTGGGGACGTTGGGACTGGGATATCATAGTAATTACAGAAACATGGCTCAGGGATGGGCAGGTCTGGCAGCTTAATGTTCCAGGATACAAATGAGATAGGAAGGATAGAAAGGGCGGCAAGAGAAGAGGAAGAGTAGCGTTTTTGATAAGGGATAGCATTACAAGCTGTGCTAAGGGAGGATATTCCTGGAAATACATCCAGGGAAGTTACTTGGGTGCAACTAAGAAATAAGAAAGGGATGATAACCTTATTGGGATTGTATTATAGACTCCCCAATAGTCAGACAGAAATTGAGAAATAAACTTATAAGGAGGTCTCGGCTATCTGCAAGAGTAATAGGGTGGTTATGATAGGGAATTTTAACTTTCCAAACATAGACTGGGACTGCCATAGTGTTAAGGGTTTAGATGGAGAGAAATGTGTTAAGTGTGTACAAGAAAATTTTCTGATTCAGAATGTGGATGTACCTACTAGAGAAGGTGCAAAACTTGACATATCTTGGGAAATAAGGCAGGGCAGGTGACTGAGGTGTCAGTGGGGGAGCACTTTGGGGTTAGCAAACATAATTCTATTAGACTTAAAATAGTGATGGAAAAGGATAGACCAGATCTAAAAGTTGAAGTTCTAAATTGGAGAAAGGCCAATTTTGACAGTATTAGGCAAGTACTTTTGAAAGCTGATTGGGGGCAGATGTTCGCAGGCAAAAGGAAGGCTGGAAAATGGGAAACCTTCAGAAATGAGATAACGAGAATTCAGAGAAAGTATATTCCTGTCATGGTGAAAGGAAAGGCTGGTAGGTATATGGAATTCTGGATGACTAAAGAAATTGAGGGTTTGGTTAAGAAAAAGAAGAACGCATATGTCAGGTATTGGCAGGATAGATCGAGTGAATCCTTAGAGGAGTATAAAGGCAGTAAGAGTATACTTAAGAGGGAAATCAGGAGGGCAAAACGGGGACATGAGATAGCTTTGGAAGTTAGAATTAAGGAGAATTCAAAAGGTTTTTACAAATACATTAAGGACAAAAGGGTTACTAGGGACAGAATAGGGTCCCTCAAAGATCAGCAAGGCGGCCTTTGTGTGGAGCTGCAGAAAATGGGGGAGACACTAAACGAGTATTTTGCATCAATATTTACTGTGGAAAAGGATATGGAAGATATGGAATGTAGGGACATAGATGGTGACACCTTGAAAAATATCCATATTACAGAGGAGGAAATGCTGGATGTCTTGAAATGCATAAAGGTGGATAAATCCCCAGGACCTGATCAGATATACCCTAGAACTTTGTGGGAAGCTAGAGAAGTGATTGCTGGGCCACTTGCTGAGATATTTGTATCATCAATAGTCACAAATGAGGTGCCGGAAGACTGGAGGTTGGCTAACGTGGTGCCACTGTTTAAGAAGGGTGGCAAGGACAAGCCAGGGAACTATAGACCAGTGAGCCTGATGTCAATGGTGGGCAAGTTGTTGGAGGGAATCCTGAGGGACAGGATGTATATATATTTGGAAAGGCAAGGACTGATTAGGGATAGTCAACATGGTTTTGTGCGTGGGAAATCATGTCTCACAAACATGATTGAGTTTTTTAAAGAAGTAACAAAGAGGATTAGTGAGGGCAGCGCGGTAAATGTGCTCTATATGGACTTCAGTAAGGCGTTCGACAAGGTTCCCAATGGAAGACTGGCTCATTAGGTTAGATCTCACTGAATACAGGGAGAACTAGCCATTTGGATACAGAACTGGCTCAAAGGTAGAAAACAGAGGGTAGTGGTGGAGGGTTGCTTTTCAGACTGGAGGCCTGTGACCAGTGGTGTGCCACAGGATCGATGCTGGGTCCTCTCCTTTCTGTCATTTACATAAATGATTTGGATGCGAGCATAAGAGGTATAGTTAGTAAGTTTGCAGATGACACCAAAATTGGAGGTGTAGTGGACAGCAAAAAAGGTTACCTCAGATTGGGCTGAGAAGTGACAGATGGAGATTAATTCAGATAAATGCAAGGTGCTGCATTTTGGTTTATTCCCGAAGGGTTTATGCCTAAAACGTCGATTCTCCTGCTTCTCGGATGCTGCCTGGCCTGCTGTGCTTTCCCAGCAACACACTCTTGACTCTGACCTGCAGTCTCTCACTTTCTCCTAGTTAAAATCGCAACACTACAGTGATCCATTATATGGCATCATGCTTTGTTAGAAATGTAAAATAATCTTTGAAATAAATGCAGAGGAAACCAGGCATTTCAACCTGGGTTCTTCTGATCTACAATCTGATATTTACAAGCAATGTAACGACCTCCAAATGGCTTCAAGCTAAGTTCCTAAATTTATATTGTGTTTTGTACATCACCTGGAAGTACCAAGCAACTAATTTAATTTAAAAGTAGTTTAGATTAGCAAAGCATTTCACACAGTTCAGTGACTCGACAACAACAAACTAAATGACTGACCAGCTTATCTGTCTCGTTGTACTGGTACATGGCAGACTTGTAACTAGAACAGAAGGAATGCTGGCCAAGACACTGGGAAAAATCCAGTTTCCTCTAAACAAACAATCAATTTATTGAAAATAATGTACTTGCAATAATCAATCTAGGATAATTGCATTCAAGTCCTGGATTCCACATTGGACTGACCATCTTCTGACTTAGAGTTGAGAAAGCTATCAGATGGGTTAAGCTGACACTATAAGCTGCCATAAATACCTGCATATGTCACCCACATGATGTCAGCAAGAAGGAAAGAATAAAGAGGTGTGTGATGACAATAAAATGACAATGTTTAGTCTGACAAATAAACACCAACATAGATCATGTATAGGCGGCGTATCCTTTTTCAACGTTGTAAATTCAATGTAATCTTCGGTAAACTTAAATGTACATGTTAGCAACTATACATAACACCCTGGATTAAACTGACATGAGGTCAATGTACAGCAATTCAAAATCAGATTTTGAAGCTTTAAGATGTTTTTTCAAAAATTTACAGTTGAAAAGTTAATTTTATACTTCAAAAATGTTTTTTTTTAAATCATAAAAACAAGTACTACTTTACTCTTAAATCTGGTGACGATTCATTGAAAGAGCAGTAAGATCATGGAACATATAGGGTGTTGTGTTTTGGATATAATTATCAACTCTTCAACTTTTACATTCTTTAAATATCTTTCAAGTTTTATGGTCATTAATTCACCTAAATTATAAAGTCTGGACAAAAACATGCAATTGAAAATCAAGTCTGGCTTCAAAAAATAAAAATAAATTTAAAAACCAACCAGAATGTCTGTTCTTTTTATTAATAGTTTAAATGTCCTGTCTCTAGATTAAAGTGAAGTGCTGTATATGTTAGAGTTCTTTGTTTAGTCAGTATTAGACACTGACTCCAAATATCAGAAATAAAGACTAATGTTACAGCAGCAATATCTACCCATTCCAAACTGCAGTATGACTTCACCACACAAATTTAAAACAAAACTAGTTTATTTTGAGACTAAGAAAAGTTTTAGGGTTGTAAATGTTTTTATATTTAAATGTATGATACAGAAAACTATTCGTACTTGGAGAGCAAACTATGCTTACAGGTTTTAGTGTTCAGTTACGTTCTAGGGCACAACTTGGCCACTGGGATCATCTCAACTGGTTCAAATCTCAACTGTATTGTCAGGAGCTGATGTTAAGCAGATACTTTCACAACAGGAGAAAGGAGGTAATAATTATTGGGCAAGTAACATCATATCATTTTTGCAAGGATTCCAATGGCCAGCTTGATCCCTCTCAAAAATACATTCCCTTGTTTCAAGTGATCTGTTGACCTTCTAACGAGCATATCCACTAAATAACAGACGTGTTTGAGATTTTCCTTGTCCCTACTACTCTGTGCTTCAAACTTCAATTATTAGAAATCAAGATGGGAGTTTTCATGACACCAGTGGTAAAACAAAAATGGATCCCTAGAGCAGAATTAAACATATCAATAGTAAAATCTATTGAGATTTGTCCTATAAATAGAGACTTGCTTACATGGAACATCTTCTGCGATATTCAAAGATTTGAGACAAAGCTACTTTCCATCTAGATTTCTTTGAATGGCCTCCTCCACTTCGACTTGGATGTGCAATCTGCTGGTACACTCACAGACAGGACCATTAATGGCCCAAACATCATAATTCAGATATCATAATTCAATCCAGCAGAAGCAAAATATTCTGTGTGGATGCTGAAAATCTGAAAGCAGGTAATGCTGCTCGAAACCAGCAGCATCTTGAGGACAGCAAAGCTGAGGTTAGATTGAAGGTCAATGACCTTTCATCCCAGACAAGGACCAGCATTCCTAATTTTCATCACTGTACAGAATCATCAATACCCTATGCTATTAAAAACACTGCCACCTGCTTTGTTATTTCTTGTTTAATTACTAATCAAATATTCACAGCTTCCTGTAAGACTGAGACAGTACAATCTGAACATGAATTTTTTTTTTACTACAATATTTTTGCATTTTACTTCACTGCAACACACTTCAGCATTTCAATCTCCAGCCCCTCCCACCTTATCTACTATTCACTCGTAACTGCAAAGATATTATAATCATGTTAACTTGGGCATCTCCATACAACTACTCTGAAGTACCTCGCCAATTCTGATTCTTCATTTACCTGCCACAGTCATTTCGTGCTCACCTTTTACTCCACTTTACTGAGTCCATTGTTGAAATCAATGTGCTATTCCAAGCAATTAGAAAGTTTTCACTCTTACATTTATGTTCAATAAAAACTTAGGACTTCTTTTTGTAAAATTCATTCATTCATGGGATTTGGGGGTCACTAGCTAGGCCATCCCTAATTGCCCAAAGGCCAGACCGGATTCAAACAACAGATTTCCTCCAAGGACATTAGTGAACCAATTTAAAACAAAACAATGTTATGTTTTCATGATAATAGGCAATGGTTATTAGACTCTTATTTCCAGATTATTATGAATTCAAATTCCACCATTCTACAAAGACATTTCGCAGCTGATACTGAATTTGGGAATTATGAAACTAGCCCAAATGGTTACAATATTCTGTAACCAAAACTAAAATCACAACAAGTAAACTTAAGAAAATGTCAAAATAGTTTCAGTGCCTAATTCTTTAATTGGGTCAAGATACCCAGAATCAATGCTGCTCTTACGATAGCGTAACAATACTGGTAAACGTAAATCTGTCAAATTCATACAATCAGGCCAGCTGCTTACTACTTTAACCAACCAGATTGCAATCGTTATCCATGAATAGAAATTCTGCTAACCAGCCAAGCCTCTTTCGATTGCAAAGTTAATAAATATATTACACTATTGAAATGTAATACACACATTATCTTCCTATATTCTTTTATAAAGCTTGGTGTATCATAATACCAGACCCGGAATCATGAAATCTAATGTCCTTCTTGCATTAATTTGTAAACCTTGGAATAAAGTAGCAAATGACAAATATGCAAATAAAGAAACTAACCAACAATCAATTCAACCATCTTTAGCAGTAAAAAGTCAATAAAGTTTATGAGCAAATATATAGTAATTTATTGAAACTATTAACTCTATCTACCAGTGAAATTAAGCTCTTGTAAAGAGAATAAATTACAAAAACCTTTTTTGATTTACAAAAGTTCATAAAGCACACAATCTGTCGGCAGTCAGTCAATTTTTTTTATAATCCATGTGACATTTTATAAATTCCTACTTTGGAAACAGAACCAGTCTGACTCCAGATTGGAATACATACAGACTCTAGCCTCACACCTTTAATACATTGTCTGAGGTGAGATGTCACTGTTTTTTATATAAAGCCCTAAGTTATCTTGGGAATGTGACTTGAAAGAAGTCCTGGGACTTACATATTAATGAATCAAAACCTGCAGCCTATTCGAAAAGATGAAAGACTTAACAGTAATCTACATTTGGTCAATATACTGCATCAGTGTATAACACTATGATCTTTCGCAATAAATTCTGGGTTTTATGATTCTACTCCAATAACTACTTGATAAAAGAGCAGAGCAGCAGCTTGTACTTTCAAATAAACCTGTTGGGCTATAACCTGGTGTGACTTTTAACTTTGTAAAAACAATAACTGCAGATGCTGGAAACCAGATTCTGGATTAATGGTGCTGGAAGAGCACAGCAGTTCAGGCAGCATCCAAGGAGCTTCGAAATCGACACTTCAGGCAAAAGCCCTTCATCAGGAATAAAGGCAGTGAGCCTGAAGCGGGGAGAGATAAGCTAGAGGAGGGTGGGGGTGGGGAGAAAGTAGCATAGAGTACAATGGGTGAATGGGGGAGGGAAGGTGATAGGTCAGGGAGGAGAGGGTGGAGTGGATAGGCAGAAAAGGAGATAGGCAGGTAGGACAAGTCCGGACAAGTCATGGGGACAGTGCTGAGCTGGAAGGTTGGAACTAGGGTGAGGTGGGGAAGGGGAAATGAGGAAACTGTTGAAGTCCACATTGATGCCCTGGGGTTGAAGTGTTCCGAGGTGGAAGATGAGGCGTTCTTTCTCCAGGCGTCTGGTGGTGAGGGAGCGGCGGTGAAGGAGGCCCAGGACCTCCATGTCCTCGGCAGAGTGGGAGGCAGAGTTGAAATGTTGGGCCACGGGGCGATGTGGTTGATTTGTGCGGGTGTCCCGGAGATGTTCCCTAAAGCGCTCTGCTAGGAGGCGCCCAGTCTCCCCAATGTAGAGGAGACCGCATCGGGAGCAACGGATACAATAAATGATATTAGTGGACGTGCAAATAAAACTTTGATGGATGTGGAAGGCTCCTTTAGGGCCTTGGATAGAGGTGAGGGAGGAGGTGTGGGTGCAGGTTTTACAGTTCCTGCGGTGGCAGGGGAAAGTGCCAGGATGGGAGGGTGGGTTGTAGGGGGCGTGGACCTGACCAGGTAGTCACGGAGGGAACGGTCTTTGCGGAAGGAGGAAAGGGGTGGGGAGGGAAATATATTCCTGGTGGTGGGGTCTGTTTGTCCACCCCAGTCTAAAATAATGCTGGAAAGCTGTAAAGAACATCAAATGGAAGAAAACATTTTACAGAGGAGTCACCATTTGTGGAGAGAACTAACAAGTTCACTTTTCAAACAAAGTTCCAAACCCCAAACAAAAATTTGTAGTCTCTCCCCAAAAAGTTGAGGGAACAGTTGTGTGTTCAGAAATTTCTATTTGTGTGGTAGAATGGATGAGTCAATCAACCATTTGCATCGATTTCTTTTGCAGTTGAGAATCTGACACGTATGCTATTGAAGTGAGGATTGGGTGGACATTTACCTTCCAATCTGTGTTTATCCACTCTCTACTTCAAGTAACTTGAGTTTCCTGTGGCTAGTGACACAGGAAACTCAATAATAATCAGGCTTCAATCACATTGTCAGTTCACCTCATGCACAGCAACTTAAGGTTCTCCATAGCCTATGTTTTAGTCTGGCTCTTACCTTTTAATTTGTCTAGCATCAGTGGTCCTATTATGAGCAACACACTCACCACTAGAGCTCATGTTGGCAATGGGAGAAAACAAGCCTTCACTCCGTGTCAAAGTGCAACCCCAAGGAGTGGGATTATCTGACAGATCTTCAAAGAGAGACACTCCACGGAAACTGACTGACTGGGAGCAAACTACTGCAGATGCTGGAATCTATACTGAAAACAAAAATGCTGGAGATCACAGCAGGCCAGGCTGCATCCATGGACAGAGAGCAAGACAACATTGAAGAGTCATCATATTCATGTGCTTAAATGCCCCTATCATATCTGCCTCCACACCTGGCAGCACGTTCCAGACACCAACCGCTGTGGGTGAAAAAAACTTGCCTCTCACACCGCCTTTGAACTTTCCCCCTCCAAACTTAAATGCATGCCTCCTCGTATCAGACATTTCCATTCTGGGAAAAAGTGCCAAAGCTATTCATGCATCTCAATTTTACAGACTTCTATCAAGTATTCCCTCAGCTTCCACCACTCCAGAGAAACCAACCCTAGTTTTTCTAGCCTCTCATTATACCTCATATTGTCTAAAGTTTGGGAGAAGATTTGTAGCTCGGGTGCTCGTTGTTGTGGTTCTGTTCGCCGAGCTGGGAATTTGTGTGGCAAACGTTTCGCCCCCTGTCTAATTAATAAAATGGATGGCTTTGAGGTATGTAGGGAAGAGGTGTTGGAAATTCTGGAAAGGGTGAAAATAGATAAGTCCCCTGGGCCGATGGCATTTATCCTAGGATTCTCTGGGAAGCAAGGGAGGAGATTGCAGAGCCATTGGCCTTGATTTTTATGTCTTCGTTGTCTACAGGAATAGTGCCAGAAGACTGGAGGATAGCAAATGTGGTTCCCTTGCTCAAGAAGGGGAGTAGAGATAACCCTAGTAACTATAGGCTGGTGAGCCTCACTTCAGTTGTGGGCAAAGTCTTGGAGAGAAATGTAAGGGATAGGATTGATGAACATCTGGAGAGGAATAATGTGATCAAGGATAGTCAGCATGGTTTTGGGAAGGGCAGATCGTGCCTCACAAACCTTATTGAATTCTTTGAGAAGGTGACTAAGGAGGTGGACGAGGGGAAAGTGGTAGATGTGGTGTATATGGATTTTAGTAAGGCGTTTGATATGGTTCCCCATGGGAGGCTACTGCAAAGAATACGGAGGTATGGCAATGGGGGTGAGTTGGAGGTTTGGATTAGGAATTGGCTGGCTGGAAGAAGACAGAGGGTAGTAGCTGATGGTAAAGGTTCATCTTGGAGTGCAGTTACAAGCGGTGTTCCGCAAGGATCTGTTTTGGGACCATGGCTGTTTGTCATTTTTATAAATGACCTGGAGGAGGGGCTAGAAGGTTGGGTGAGCAAGTTTGCGGATGATACAAAAGTCGGTGGTGTTGTTGACAGTGAGGAAGGATGTGTCAGGTTACAGCGGGATATAGATAAGCTGCAGAGCTGGGCAGAAAGGTGGCAAATGGAGTTCAATGTGGGTAAGTGTGAGGTGATTCACTTTGGTATGAGTAACAAAAAGATGGGGTACTGGGCTAATGGTCGGATACTTGGTAATGTGGATGAGTAGAGGGATCTTGGTGTCCATGTACACAGATCTCTGAAAGTTCCCATCCAGGTAAATAGTGCGGTGAAGAAGGCATATGGCGTACTGGCTTTTATTGGAGAGGAATTGAGTTCCGGAGTCCTGAGGTCATGTTGCAATTGTATAAGACTCTGGTGCGGCCGCATCTGGAGTATTGTGTGCAGTTTTGGTCGCCATACTATAGGAAGGATTTGGAGGCACTGGAACGGGTGCAGAGGAGGTTTACTAGGGTGTTGCCTGATATGGTAGAAAGATTGTATGAGGAAAGGCTGAGGCACTTGGGGCTGTTTTCATTGGAGAAAAGAAGGTTTAGGAGTGACTTGATAGAGGTATACAAGATGATTAGGGGTTTAGATAGGGTTGACCATGAGAACCTTTTTCCACGTATGGAGTCAGCTATTACGAGGGGGCATAGCTTTAAATTAAGGGGTGGTAGGTATAGGACAGATGTTAGGGGTAGATTCTTTACTCAGCGAGTTGAGTGTTCATGGAATGCCCTGCCAGTAGCAGTGGTGGACTCTCCCTCTTTATGGGCATTTAAAAGGGCATTCGATAGGCATATGGAGGATAGTGGGCTAGTGTAGGTTAGGTGGGCTTGGATCGGCGCAACATCGAGGGCCAAAGGGCCTGTACTGCACTGTATTGTTCTATGTTCTATGACCTCCTCAGTGCTTGGGAGCCTCCTGTGAAGCGCTTCTGTGATGTTTCCTCCGGCATTTATAGTGGCTTGCCTCTGCCGCTTCCGGTTGTCAGTTCCAGCTGTCCGCTGCAGTGGCCGGTATATTGGGTCCAGGACAGCGGACAGCTGGAACTGACAACTGGAAGCAGCAGAGACAAGCCACTATAAATGCCAGAGGAAACATCACAGAAGCGCTTCACAGGAGGCTCCCAAGCACTGAGGATGTCACCTAGTCAGGGGACAAAACGTTTGCAACACAAATTCCCAGCTCGGCGAACAGAATCATATCATCTAATCCAGGCAACATCCTATTAAACCTCTTCAGCATCCTCACCAAAACCTCCAGATCCTTCCCGTAACGTGATGACCAGAATTGAATGCAATATTCTAAGTGCAGCCTAACCAAAGTCATACAAAACTGCAACATAATATCCTGACTCTTGTACTCAATGCCCTGGCTAAGAAAGGCAAGCATGCCATATGCCTTCCTTACCTTCTTTATCCACTTATGTGGCCACTTTCAAGAAGCAATGGTCTTGAATCCCAAGATCCCTTTGTTCATCAATACTTTCAGGGTCCTGCCACTAAATGTATTCTTTTCCTTAACATTTGATCTCCCACAGTGCAGCACCTCACACTTGCCCAGATTAAACTCCATCTGCCAATTCTCCATCCATATCTGCAACTGATCTATATCCCGCTGTATTCTTTTACATTATCTACAAATTGCCCGATATTTGTGTTGTCTGCAAATTTACTAACCCACCCATCAATGTTTTCATCCAAGTCATTAATATAAATCAAACAGTCAACATCCTCGAATGGATCCCTGCAGAATACCACTAAGTCACTGACTTGAACCAGAAACACACCACTATATCCTGCCTTCTGTGGGCAAGCCAATTATGAATCCAAGTGGCCAAGTCACTGTGGATTCCCATGCATCTTAATCTTTTGGATGAGCCTACGGTGAGGTACCTATCAAAAGCCTTACTAAAATCCACGTAGACAACCCACTGCTCTACCCTCATCAACTTTCGTCTACTCCTTGAAAAATTCAATTAAGTTAGTAAGACATAACCTGCCCAACACAAAGCCATATTTTCCAAATGCATGTTAATCCTATCACTAAGAATTCTCTCCAATAGTTTCCCAGTCACCGAGAGACTCACTGATGTGTAGTTTCCTGGATTATCTCTATTTCCCTTCTTGAAGAGCATTGGCTAGTTGCCAGTCCTTCAGGACTTTTCCAATGGTTAGTGAGGATTGCCTCTCTCAATAACCTGGGGTAGGTACTATCAGGGACTGGGGACCTATCCACCTTAGAGCCCAAGAGACCCAACATTACTTCTTTCTCAATCTCAAAATGCCCTAGCATATTAGCATGCGCCACGCTAACCTCACTATCCTTCATATCCTTCTCTTGGGTACTCATTTAGGAGTTCACCTAAGGTTCTTTCTATAATCAATGAAGAGGTGGCACGAACATCCTGTGGAAATTCAGAGATAAGTAAGTGTATTGTATGCCCTCTCAAAGTCTCACTTCATGATCAACTGTGGATAGCATCAACTCTGGGTCAAATCAGCAAGGGTTCAATTCCAACTGCAGAGAAGAGCACATATTGTTGCTCTGTTCAAGGGGTTATTTTCTAAATGAAACATTAAAGCAAAATCCCATCTGCCCTTTTCAAATAGAAGGATCTCATAGCATTTTTTAAGAGTACATTCCTCTATATCCTGACATTTTTCTTCAAACATCATTGATAAAACAAATCGACTGTGCATCAATGTAATTTTCCTGAAAACTTGGTATGTACACATTGACAACTATGGTACAAGATATTATGTTTCAAAAGCATATTTTCCACTTAATGAGAAAAGCTCTCTGAAACACAATCTTTTCACTGTCTAGTTAGAAGAGATTGAATTTATTTAAATAGGAAATGAAACATATATTCAACACTCTCTGGGCTGCCCTCTTTTTGTAACAGCCAAGTATTGATTGCAAAATATTAAAGGTAGCACCCTGATCATGTGTAACGCACCACAAAACAAAAATAATGTAACCTCTGATTTACCATAGGAATTCCACAAGCAGTATAGAAAAAGTAGTGGTTACAGTAAAGGGACATGGGGGAATTCCACTGACTCTAGAAGATATCAAACAGCACAGAAATAGAAAACTCAGATTTACACTTCAAAGGCATCCAGCAAAGTAGCACTTATAAGCATAATTTTTTTAAAAAAGTAAATTTTACAGCTTATGACAAGAAACTTTGAATGACAAGTATTTAGAGGAATCTGCAAACAAAAGTTCAATGTAGCTAAGTGTGAAGTGATTCACTTTGGTAAGAGTAATAAAAAGATGGATTACTGGGCTAATGGTAGACTACTTGGTAGTGTGGAAGAGCAGAGGGATCTTGGTGTCCATGTACACAGATGTCTGAAAGTTGCCACCCAGGTAAATAGTGCAGTGAAGAAGGCATATGGCGTACTGGCTTTTATTGGTAGAGGAATTGAGTTCCGGAGTCCTGAGGTCATGTTGCAGTTGTATAAGACTCTGGTGCGGCCGCATCTGGAATATTGTGTGCAGTTTTGGTCGCCATACTATAGGAAGGATGTGGAGGCACTGGAACGGGTGCAGAGGAAGTTTACCAGGATGTTGCCTGGTATGGTAGGAAGATCCTATGAGGAAAGGCTGAGGCACTTGGGGTTGTTTTCTTTGGAGAAAAGAAGGTTTAGGGGTGATTTGATAGAGGTGTACAAGATAATTAGGGGGTTAGATAGGGTTGACAGTGAGAACCTTTTTCCACGTATGGAGTCAGCTATTACAAGGGGGCATAGCTTTAAATTAAGGGGGGGTAGATATAGGACTGATGTTAGGGGTAGGTTCTTCACTCAGCGAGTCGTAAGATCATGGAATGCCCTGCCAGTAGCAGTAGTGGACTCTCCCTCTTTATGGGTATTTAAGCGGGCATTGGATAGGTATATGGAGGATAGTGGGTTAGTGTAGGTTAGGTGGGCTTTGATCGGCGCAACATCGAGGGCCGAAGGGCCTGTACTGCGCTGTATTGTTCTATGTTCTATGTTCTAAATGGTTAAATTATTGTTGGGTACCATGTCAGAATGCACTTCAATTGACCAAATTACCTTTTCTTGTCCTTGACTCTAGTTTTTATTCTAAGTATTTCCAAGGTCTAGGCTAATATACATTCATTACCAGTGATCAGGGAATCAGAGAAAATAATGTTTTTACATCAAATAATGATGTGGCAGCTGTGAAGCTAAAGAGTTTTGTTGCCTTAGTTGATTGTCCACAATTTTATTTCTTGGCTTTGGCAAGTCAAATTTTGAAACTAATTGCCTGAGGGACAATCTAATCACTAAAATTAGATACGTGAGCCACAATGGCTCATAATGGTGCCAAGCCAGATACCAGTTTACAGTCATTCCTAATCTGTCAGAATTCAATTCATATGAAAATGTCATACTTTGGCTAAAACAACAAATGGAAGTAAAATTAGAAAGAAAAAAATGAGATGTGCTGTAATTTGCCAGGATCAGTTTCACTTCTATTGCATCCAAAAGCTCCAATCAATCAGCTTTAAAATCAAATCTCCCACCATCAGAAAAGCAGAAGAGAAATACCATTTGTAATTCAAGCTTCATCACCTCAGAATCTCTCAAAGCATTGACATATAATGAAATATTTCTGAAATATAGTGATGATATAAAACGTGTAATATGGTGGGCAATTTATTCAACCAAAGTCCCACAAACAATGACAAGATATGTTGTTTTAGTGAAACCAGACAGGTTAGACAGTACAAAAAGAGCAAATACAGTCAATAGTACTTCTATTTTTAAATCCTTTAATGAGTTTTGAATAACGCTGGCATGATTAGAGGTATTGTTGAGTCACTTCCATAAATGCTGCTCTTTCATAAAGTCATACAGCATGGAAACAGACCCTTCGGTCCAACCAGTCCATGCCAAACATAATCCCAAACTAAATTAGTCCTACCTGATTGCTCCTGGCCTATATTCCTCCAAACCTTTCCTATTCATCTATCTATCCAAACGTCTTTTAAATGCTGTAATCGAACCTGCATCTACCACTTCCTCAGGAGGTTTATTCAACACGCAAACGACCCTCTATATCAAAAATTTACTTCTCATGTCTTTTTTAAATGTTCCTTCCCTCTCTGCCCCCTAGACTTGAAATCCCCCATCCTAGGGATAAGACAACCACCATTAACTCTATCTGTATTTCTCTATTTTATAAACTTCTATGTTATTAGTGATCCTGTAATGTTGTTAGTAAGGATATTTTGAAAGACCTTCCCTGGAGTGAAGAAAGTTGGACATTATAACATATTATAATACCACTTTTGGAGTTGTCAGTCATCAATCTTAAAACTGCTTGTACAATTTAGATTAACACAAAGATTAGACAACACCGGTATATCAAATGACATATCACTAGGCATGTTGACTGTGAATTATGTTGCTACAAGGTCATGGGTAACACAAGGAAAAGGATAACAGTTGAGCTAGGTTGTCACAAGATTTCTTTTACATTTAGATTTTATTGTTACATGAATTCATGACCAGAAGTACAGGCATACAGTGAAAAGTGTATAATGTCGCCAAGTGAGGCAACATCAACTGAAGTACAAAAAAGGTTAGCTTAAGTACCAAGAGAAATAAGTTTAAAAATATGCAAGTTAGGAAGAGAAATTGCCAGCGATCAGCTTGATGTATAGAAAGAAGTGAAACCATACAACCTACTGTAAGCAGCCTCAAAATGACCCACTAATATGCAATTCACTTGCAGAGTTTCAGCAACTGAAGTTGCCAAAAAGTTGGCCTTGGCCATGGACTGTTTGCCTAACTACTTGATTTGAAAAATGTTTATAGCAAAAAACAAATTGGAGAGAGAAGACTAAATCAAAGCTGCATGCAATAAAGGGACATGAGGAATAGAATGATATTTCAATCAGTATAAATAGCTAATTATTTACATTATTGTTCTTAGTTCAGCACTTGCATACACCTTCATTCCCAATGTCAATGCATGGCTGTAGCCCAAAACGGGGCTTAACACTGAAGAATTGTGACAGGGGAAGAAGATGCAGAGGTGAAGCAATTAAAGCCAGTTACAGTTAAGGAAAATGTAGCTCAAAAAGTCTTCAAATCAAGTATCAGAATTTGACAAGATTACTTTAGAAATCAGTCCATCTTAACAAATGGAGCAAGTATTTTCAAAGAATGGTTTTGTTTTCCAGAACTGATATTTACTGGCAACACACGAGCAATGCTAGAATAGGTTTCTAATGAGGTTTAGCATTCACATTACTCAGTGAAACTCCAATACAATTTAGATACTAGAAAACATAGGTTTCTCAGTTAATGGGAGCAAAATATAACCAAAGACATCACAACTAACAAGAGGTGGAATTTTTCCACCATGCTCAAAAGATTGCAGGTTGCATTAAGTACTGTATATGGTGCAATGCAAGTAATTAATTATTCCAAGACTAAGTTAGTCTCCTTCTAGGAGAAGCAGTAATAAATAGCATTAGCAATGCACACTAGAAAACGTTTGGACTGTGATAGTCAGTGTTGGAATCAAGAAAAACATATGTGGAAAACTAAAATGGGACATGACAAAGACAGGTAGATAGGATAGTGAATGCAGCACTTGGTAATGCTTTCCTTTATTGGTCAGAGCATCAAGTATAGGAATTGGAAGGTCATGGCGTAGCTGCACAGGACATTAGTTAGGCCACTTTTGGAACACTGTGGGCAATCCTAGTCTCCATTCTATAGAAAGGATGTTGTAAAAGGGTTCAGAAAAGACTTAAGGATGTTGCCAGGGTTGGAGGATTTGAGCTTTCAGGAGAGGCTGCCAAGGCTGGGGCTGTTTTCCCGGACGGTGAGAGGATGAGGTGACCTTATAGTGGTTGATAAAATCATGAAGGGCATGAATAGGGTGAATTAGACCAGGTCTTTTCCCCAGGAGGGGAAAGTCCAGAACTAGATAGCATAAGTTTAAGGTGAGAGGGGCAAGATTTAAAAGGGACCTCAGGGATAACCTTTTCATACAAAGGTGGTGCATGCATGGCCTGAGCTACCAGAGGGAGTGGTGGAGGCTAGTACGATTACAACATTTAAAAGGCATCTGGATGGGTATATGAATAGGAAGGGTTCAGAGGAGATATGGGCCAAGTGCTGGCAAATGGGAGTAGATTAATTTAGGATATCTGCTCAGCATGGGTAAGTTAGAGCAAAAGGTCTGTTTCTGTGCTGTACATCTCTATGACGTGGGGATAATTTTGTTTCATTCACAGGATATGGGTGTCACTGGCTAGATTTATTGCCCATCCCTAATTGCTCAGAAGACAGTTTGAATCAACCACATTGCTGTGGGTCTGAAGTCATTTGTAGGTCAGACTAAGGAAGGAAGGCAGTTTACTTTCCTAAGGCCATTGATGAACCAGATGGGGTTTTCTCAACAATGGATTCACGGTCATCATTCGACTCAATTCCAGATCTGAATTCAAATTTCATCATATTCAAATCCAGATCCCTACAATACTACTCTGGATCTATGGATTAACAGTCCACCAGTAATACCACTAGGCCTCATCTCCTCATTTAGGAGGCAAATAAGAAATGGGAATGATTAAAAATAAGAATTTAATTAAATTCAATATGTGATTTGGTGGTACAATCCTTAGAATAGAATATGGTCCGA
Organism: Chiloscyllium punctatum; assembly: GCF_047496795.1. NCBI lineage: Eukaryota > Metazoa > Chordata > Chondrichthyes > Orectolobiformes > Hemiscylliidae > Chiloscyllium > Chiloscyllium punctatum. The sequence goes on along the minus strand of NC_092757.1, from coordinate 42,779,329 downwards.
TATGCCATTAGTACTGCATTCAATTCTAAAGGGTTGTCCCTTCTCTCTGAGGGTATGCCCTCGGTCCTAGTTTCTCCTACTAGTGGGAACATCTTCTCCACGTGTACTCTATCCAGGCCTTTCAGTATTCTGTAAGTTTCAGTCAGGTCCCTCTCATCCTTCTAACTTCATCTAGTACAGACCAAGAGTCAAAGAAGCAAATACTTTGGCCCAAGTACCACTGCTTTGTAAGCAAAACAATCTTTTGATTAGACTTTTGTTCTCGGATGGTATTTTTTAGATTGATTAGTTTTTTTTTAGATTAGATTACAGTGTGGAAACAGGCCCTTCAGCCCAACAAGTCCACACCGACCCGCCGAAGCGCAACCCACCCATTCCCCTACATTTACTCCTTTACCTAACACTACGGGCAATTTAGCCTGGCCAATTCACCTGACCTGCACATCTTTGAACTGTGGGAGGAAATCGGAGCACCCGGAGGAAACCCACGCAGACACGTGGAGAAAGTGCAAACTCCACACAGTCAGTCGCCTGAGGCGGGAATTGAACCCGGGTCTCTGGCGCTGTGAGGCAGCAGTGCTAACCACTGTGCCGCCCATTTGGCTCATTAATTTTAGATTAGTTTAGATTACTTACATTTTGGGGGGAGAAAAAGCAGTTTTCTTCCCTTGACTGTCTCCCAGTTATGGTTCTCAGTCATGTGGTACAGGTTGACAGCTGGCTCGAAAGCCCTGCCAATACAATTCTATGCCTCACAATAAGGAGATAATTTCATTTCTATCTGACAGGCACGTCTTTTCCATTTGATTCACATTAGGTCGCCAGAAGAAAGTACGAACATCTTTTGATGTCTAGAATTCAAAAACAACTCACCAACTAGATTTCTTGAGATACAGATTTTTCCTTTTCCCTAAATTTTCTGCTCTCATTTCCTGTAGGTGTTAATTTCTTCAGTGAAAGCATTAATGACACAGATTCATCTAATTTGCTCTTACAATTAGTAACTCAATTAATTCTCACTTTCCTAAGAATTTGGGCACATAACAGACTCTTGCTCAAACGGCCACACGTCAGACAATAAGGATCCATCTCCTAGTTTCCCGTGTGACATCATCCTGCAATATACACAATGCCACTCTTATCCTCAGTTTCTGTTCACAAAAACTGACTTCCACAAGTACCTGAAATTTTATATTGAGAATTTTAAATAATGAAAATCTAATATATTTCACTTTTGGTTCTGAAGATTTACATCTAATCTTCTTTGGTAGCTTCTAGTTAGGTACATAGGGGAAAACAAAAGGAGTTAAGACTTTTTGAAGTCCTTTTGAATCAATGCATCACTGCAACACGATATGCAATACAACACGACTCTGTTGCACAAATTTCACAAACAGTGCAAGTCTCACAATTATGATTGTTCTTAAGAGACAAACCAACACCAAAAATAACCAAACATACCTGTGTTGCCCAGTCAGTTTATTGAAGATTTTGATTTAGACAGTGAGGACTGAATGGCATGAGTAGTACTTGGTCTGAATAGAAGTGGTTAGCACTGCTGCCTCACAGCGCCAGAGACCCAGGTTCAATTCCCGCCTCAGGCAACCGCCTGCGTGGAGTTTGCACATTCTCCCCGTGTTTGCGTGGGTTTCCCCTGGGTGCCCCAGTTTCCTCCCACAGTCCAAAAGTGTGCAGGTTAGGTGAATTGGCCAAGCTAAATTGCCCGTAGTGTGAAGGGGTAAATGTAGGGGAATGGGTCTGGGTAGGTTGCGCTTCAGTGGGTCGGTGTGGACTCGTTGGACCGAAGGGCCTGTTTCCACACTGTAAGTAATCTAATTTAATCTAACAAAAAGATTAATATAGAAATATAGTAATAACAAATATGCACAGTGACAGAATAACCATCTCATTTATACTGAATATATATTAGTGCAATTGTTTCTCCTTTATCATGCTCCCAAACACACAATCTTTGTTCTCAAATAATTTGCTGCTGACAGAAACTTTCCAAAAGATTAGAAAGGATCAACAAAGCCCAATAATATCTGCAATTGTCAATAGACAAAGACTGGTTGCTTTTATCTCGCCTAATGGTGCTGTTAAAGAAAAGGATAAAATGAACATATCTACTTAATGCCATTTATAGTGACAAACACTATAGCAACAGACCGTTCATAATGCAAAACAAAATGAATAAACACATGACTAAATATCTTCAGAGAATCCTGGATAAAATACACAGGAGGTTGATCTGAATGTGTGTACACGGTATATAAACGGCAACGGCTACAGGGACAATAAACAGCAAACTGGGCTATGGGCCAACAAGCTAAAAGATTTGTAATCACAGCCTGAAATCATCTGGGCAGTATGACGTATATAAGGTAAATAAGATACTTGCAAACATGAACAAGTTATAACTAGAGAGAGAATAGGACCCCTCAAGGACCAAAATGGACATGTATGTGTAGAATGACAGGGGATGGCGAATTCCTCAATGAATGTTTCTCCTTTGTGTTTACTGTAGAGAAAGATGTGTAGACTTGGAAACCTGGGGAAGTTAGTGGTGATATCTTGGGGACAGCTCATCTCACAGTAGAGGTGGATGTATTATAATGTATCGAGGTGGATAAATCTCCTGGTCCTGACCAGATATATCCAAGAACACTGAAAGAGGCTAGAGAAGAAATTGCGGGGGAACCTGGCTGATATTTGTGCATCATCATTAGCCACTGGTGACGTCCCAGAAGATTCAAGGGTAGCAAATTCTGTGCCCTAATTCAAGACGGGGTTCCAAAGGAAAACCTGGGAACTATACACCAGTAAGCCTAACATTTGTGATGGGTAAGTTACTTGAGAAGATTCTGAGGGATAAGATATACATGCATTTGAAAGACAGGGTTTATTAGGAGTAGTCAGCATGGTTTTGTGCATGGGAGATCGTGCCTTACAAATTTGTGAGAGCTCTTTAATGAAGAAAATTGATTAGGGGAGGACAGTAGACGCAGTCTTTCAGTAAGGCCTTTGAGAAGGTTCCACATGGTAGGCTGCTCTGGAAGGTTAGATCACATGGAATCTAGGGCAAGCTGGTAAATTGGATACACAATTGGCTTGATGGAGGCCTGTGACTCGTGGAGTGCCTCTGGAGTCGGTACTGGACCCACTGCCGTTTGTCATCTATATCAATGATTTGGATGAGACTGTACAAGGCATGATAAATAAGTGTGCAGATGATACTAAAATAGGCGGTATCATGAACAGTGAGGAAGGCTATTAGAAATTGCAGCAGGACCTTGATCAGTTGGGGAAGTGGGCCAAGAAATGGCAAATGGAGTTTAACATAGATAACTGTGAGGTCTTGCATTTTGGAAAGTCAAATCAAGGTAGGAGTTTCATACTGAACAGTATGGATCGTGGAGTTCAGATGCGTGGTTCTCAAAGTGGAGTCACAGTTAGACAGGACAGTGAAGGCAGCTTTTGGCACACTGGCCTTCAGTCAGGGCACTGAGTTGGGAAGTTATGTTGCAATTGTCCAGGACATTGGTGAGGCCGCACTTGGAATATTATGTTCACTTTTGGTCACCTTGTTATAGGAAGGATGTTATTAAACTGGAAAGAGTGCCGAAGAAATTTACAAGGATGTTGCCTGGACTCAAGGAGGTTGGACAAGCTAGGACATTTTTTTCTTTAGAGAGGGGACCTTATAGAAGTGTATAAGATCATGAGAGGCATGAATAGGGTGAATGCTCCATCTTTTTCCCAGGGATGGGGAATTGAGGTTGAGGTTGAGAGGGCATTCATTTAAGCATAGAGGGGAAAGAATAAAAGGGAATGTGGGGGACAATTTTTTTTATATACAGAGGGTGGTACACATATGGAATGAACTGCCAGTGTAGTGGCCACTCCTTTACCACCCAACACCTGAAGGAAGAACGCCTCATCTTTCACCTTGGGACCCTGGGCATCAATGTGGATTTCACCAGAAATCATTTCCCCTTATCCCAGTTCCAACCTTCCAGCTCAGTACCGTCCTCATGACCTGCCCCATCTGTCCATCTTCCTTCCCACCTATCTGCACCACCCTCCTCTCCAAACTATCACCTTTACCCCCATCTCCATCCACCTATTGCACTCTCAGCTACCTTGCCCCCAGCTCCACCCCCTCCCATTTCTCTCTCCATCCCCTAGGCTCACAGCCTCATTCCTGATGAAGGGCTTTTGCCCAAAACATCGATTTTCCTCCTCCTCCTCTGATGCTGCCTAACCCACTGTGCTTTTCCAGCACCACATTCTTGACTGCCAGTGCAAGTGGTTGAAGTGGGTACATTAACAACATTTAAAAGGTATGTGGACAAATACGTGGATAGGAAAGGTTTAGAAGGATATGGGCCAAGTGCAGGGAGATGGGGTTCGCGTGAATGGACCTTTTGTTCAGCATGGACCAGTTTGGTCCAAAGGGCCTATCTTCATGCTGTCACACTCTATGACTGTGACTTTCTACAGGTCAAGAATGAAGTCAAATTTACACAGGATAGGAGATTTTGACCACCCTTGTCAAAAATATTGAATATATTCAGAAGGACTGAGAGAACATTGGCCCACAATAAAGCACGATACCAGGACATCGGTTCATATTAAAGTGGGAGTGTTCTTTCAAAAAAAAAAGATTTGTCAATTATTTCACACTTTTTGAAATTTGTTTAGGGAGCTGAATGTACTTTTTTTTAAAAAATAGGAACCAATAAGAGATTGTTCTAAAGTAGGGATGGAAATGAGGAGCACACAATTAACATTAATTCTTCAGGTGGATTCTTTATTTTCTCAACATCCACATTCCATTTGGCACTACCAAAGGCACAGGTATTAAAGACAGCTAAAAAGTAACCACAGTTTGAAGAACTATCGAATGTCACTGGCAAATGTAATTTCAGATCTCACTCTCACAGTTGATGTAGAAAAATCAGCCTGTCTGGTTCAACTCTAGGTATTGCAAGCAAAATTATTCCAGACACTCATCAGAGCTACAATGTCTTTGACTAGCTATTATAATCTTGGGAATTGAAACACAAGTTTTCTTTTCAAATCTTCATATGCCACTGAGTACCAGATATGTGTATATAAGTCTATGGTCAGCAATTACGTGTACATTTAATGAAAAATGCAAAGTTTTTTATAGCCCAGTGAAATACCATAATACCAGTTAGGGCTTTTGAAACAGTTTCAGAAAAAAACTTGCGGTAGTGACATATTTTGGCCCAGCAACTTCTGTCTCCACTTTCAATTATTGTTAGCCTGGCCCTCTACTGGTAAAACAATATGTACAAAAACATTCTCTGTAAAAAGACAAGATTAAATACCACTTTTGGCTCAGTGGTTAGCACTGCTGCCTCACAGCACCAGGGACCCAGTTCGATTCCAGCCTCAGGCGACTGTCCGTGTGGAGTATGCACATTCTCAGCGTCTGAGCGAGGTTCCTCCGGGTGCTCCAGTTTCCTCCCACAGTCCAAAGCTTTGCAGGTCAGGTGAATTGGTCGTGCTAAATTGTCCATAGTATTAGGTGCATTAGTGAAAAAGAAATGGGTCTGGGTGGGTTACTCTTTGGAGTGTCAGTGTGGACTTGTTGGGCCAAAGGGCCTGTTTCCACACTAGGAAATTTAATCAATATAAAAAAGTAGCAGCTTTGGAAATTTCCTCTTCAACTGCCACTGTCACAAAGCTGGTCCCTGATTTTTTTTTAAAGAGACGATCTAAATGACCCAAGGTTCCATCATGTCTGAAGTTTGAATGATTCATTGGGGCATGGCCAGTTCTCTAGCTGGGCAGGTCAGTTCAGTTTGGGGGTTAGTTGAGTCAGGTTCACAGTTGAAACTGGGCACTCTCCCCCTCTTTCTGCCCTTCTGACTTTGTAACCTGTAAGGCTTTGTGTCATATTTTACTCTTTGTGCTGAGGGGTTTGTACATTGGGATAGTTGCAAATATTCTGGAATAGCATTGTTAAGTCAGGACAGCAAATCGGGTTTGGATAGGATAAGTTATTCGGGTATTCTATTTTTGGTTCGTTGTGTTTCATTCCATAATTTTGGGAATAAATTCTGTTTGTTTAAAACTCGGCAGTCTGGCCAGCTAATTCACACCGGGAAAATCCACTATATGCTTACCTGAAACAAATAGCAAAGTTATGGTCTGGGTTACCCGCTTAAAAAAGGTTTTGAGGGTTCAGGCCTGGCCTGTAACACCACGCAAACTTCACAACCAGTTGCTTCACTATTAATGTTTGCAGTGCTCATAGTTGCTTCTGCATTGCAAATGTTAGACCCTAGGTCTATTTTAATTGGAGCAAAGCTAAATGAAACTCTCTCCTCCAGAGATACCACTGCAATGTGAATGTGATGCCAAGTGACTATGTAAATCAGATTTTAGCAATTTAAACACAAATTAATCAGAAAATAACCACCCTCCAGCAGTAGCGTTTACATAACTCTATCAAAGGATCGTCTTGCCAATTGATGAAGGTAATTTTCATTATGCCACATCATATTATAGCCTGAATATCTCCACTTGGTTGTATCCATCCCACATTAGAAGCCTCCTGCAGGCTGTTCACAATACGACTGAGCATTACATCCAAACCACATTCCTGAAGCTTTGCGCATTAACACACTTCAAAATATAGCAAACTCTATCCAATTTATTTTGGACAATAGAAGATCACAGATATTTTTTCAGATATTATTAAATTCTGTCTGCTTAAACTCCTATCAAGTTTCATAACTGGTAATTCCTGTAGCCCCACCAGATTTTTGTTGTTCAAGGGAATAATGTCCAGCTTAAGAACAACCCGTGGTATGATATGAAAGTCTGCATCACAGATTTGCGACAATACACCTTTGATGAAATTCCTGCAATTCTGGGTGATTTGATCCTCACCTAATGTTTTTGAGCAACTTAACAACACCATTATATGCATTAGCAAAATAAGCTTGTAGCTATATCCTAGAATGAAACATTTCAAAAACAATCTAAAAGAGCACACCCAAGTCTTTAAAAACTATGGGAGATGGCAAATGCAATTCTGCCTACCCCCTACTCCAGAAAACCTATAAACCACAGCTTGATTTAATAATACCAGGCAACAAACAGGTATATTTTAACATGAAATAAATGCAATTATGATACCGACCCTCCCACATCCTGTTCTAGAATGTGTTTTGGTAAAGTCACTAACTGGTCTCAAAACAAAATAGACGTACAGACAGGTCACTGTACAGGGACATGCCGATCAACATAAGTCACAATTGGAGAATATTATGTTTAAATTCATCAATTCAGAAAATTTGAGGAACATAGCTCTGATGCATTTACTTAAAGAAAGGTCACTTTTCAAATTACTTCTTAAGTAGCTTATGGATATAGGTTTGCTCGCTGAGCTTGAAGGTTAATTTTCAGATGTTTTGTCACCATACTAGGTAACATCTTCAGTGTGCCCCCAGACAAAGCACTGCTGATGATTCCTGCCTTCTATTTATATGTTTGGGTTTCTTTGGTTGGTGATGTCATTTCCTGTTCTTTTTCTCAAGGGGTGTTAAATCGGGTCCAAGTCAATGTTTGTTGATAGAGTTCCAGTTGGAATGCCATGCTTCTAGGAATTCTCGCGCGTGTATCTGTTTGGCTTGTCCTAGGATGGATGTAGGTTAAAAACAAGGACTGCAGATGCTGGACACCAGAATCTAGATTAGAGTGGTGCTGGAAAAGCACAGCAGGTCAGACAGCATCCGAGGAGCAAGAAAATCAACGTTTCGGGCAAAAGTCCCTCATCGGGAATCATTCCTGATGAAGGGCTTTTGCCCGAAACGTTGATTTTCCTGCTCCTCGGATGCTGCCTGACCTGCTGTGCTTTTCCAGCACCACTAATCTGGACCCTAGAATGGATGTGTTGTCCCAGTCGAAGTAGTGTCCTTCCTCATTTGTATTTGAGGACACTAGTGAGAGAGGGTCTTGTTGTTTTGTGGCTAGTTGATGTTCATGTATCCTGTGGCTAGTTTTCTGCCTGTTTGTCCAATGTAGTGTTTGTTACAATCCTTGCACGGTATTTTGTAAATGACATTAGTTTTGCTTGTTGTCTATATAGGGTCTTTCAAGTTCATTCACTACTGTTTTGTGTGTTGTGGACTACCATGACGCCAAGGGATCCGAGTAGTCTGGCAGTCACTTCCAAGATGTCTTTGACGTAGGGGACAGTGGCTAGCGTTTCTGGATGTGTTTTGTTTGCTCGTTAGGGTTTGTTGTTGAGAAATTTGCGGACTGTGTTCATTGGGTACTCGTTCTTTTTGAATACATTGTATACATGATTTTGCTCTGATCTGCACATTTCCTCTGTGCTGCAGTGTGTGGTGGCTCATCGGAATAATGTTCTGATGCAGCTTCGTTTGTGGATATTGGTCTCCTTTGATATAACAGCCCTGTTCACAGCAATCAACATCAACCTGGCCAAGGAAACACCAAGAAGACCCAAAGACACATACACAAACCACCACCAATTTCACCAGCAAGGACAGTATCATCAAGCTAGTGGACCTATGCCTTACCACCCACTTCACCTTCAGCAACAAAACCTACAGACAAACCAACGGAACACCCACAGGATCTCCAATACCAGGGTTCTTAGCAGACACAGTAATGCAGAGACTTGAACAACCATAGCTCTGCCAACCATCCAACCCAAATTTTGGATCCGCGACATGGGTGGCATCTTTGTCACCCCTAAATGAAACAAATTAGAGGAAAGCTTCAAGACCATCAATAATACCCTTACTGGCATAAAATTCACTAAAGAGGAGGAAAACAACAAACTGCCATTCCTAGATGTCACAATAGAGCGAACAGCCAATGGGGAACTTCAAACCAGCGTCTACAGGAAAACAACACATACGGACCAAATACTGAACTACAGAAGCAATCATCCCAACACCCACAAACGAAGCTGCATCAGAACGTTATTCCAACGAGCCACCACACACTGCAGCATAGAGGAACTACACAGAGCAGAGGAAAATCACCTATACAGTGTATTCAAAAAGAACAGGTACCCAATGAACACAGTCCACCGATTTCTCAGCAACAAACCCACCAACAAGCATCTGTAAGCATTGCTATTGACCTTTCCTTTTGTTCAGTGCCTGACTTTGACGCAATTTTGCATGCCTGTGAAGAGGGTCAAACGGGGTCACCTAGTTTGTACAAGTTTTAATAAACTTCAACAGTTGCAGAGGTTGGTGTGTCACAATTGCATCAAGTGTAAGAACCTGAGGAAAAATAACTTAACGATCACTTAACACTCTTCACAAGGCTTGCAAAGCAAAGCTCTCTGAACAAAGGAACCAGTTCTTCCTTTATACAAAATCTCACATCACAGTCAGTAGCCCACAGGACAACTACTCCTCCATAGTTGCATGCCACTCAAGACACAATTCAGTAATTTGATCATTTCCAGAAACAATGTAATGTAAATCATCCCTCAATGGCAAGATCTGTTCCAAATCATTTTTTAACTACAGAATGTAGTCAGAATTTTAACTGCAATGTTCTTATTGATTCTGAACAGAAGATGATAAAATAAATTATTTTACTGAGTAATATGAAATGATAATGTAAATTTTTTACATTATACTTGCAAGATGGAGAAACATACCACACTAAACCCAAGGCATCCAATTTCTTGAAGGTCTTGAAGAACAAACTAACCCTTTAACATCTCAGACTGACCCTTCCTCAACCTGATGGTAACTAGGAAAATGGCAGTTTATGTGCAGAATATAGGATTGGGAGATGGGGTAAAGAGTAAATGATAGGTAGGAATAGAGCCCAAAGAGGCAGGACAATTGGACAGACAAATGAGTGGATGATCATCCAACTAGGAGAGTGAATTGCTGTTAATGGATTAAAAATCAGGTGGTGATGAAGGAGTGGCACTCCAAAAGCTAGTGCTTCCAATTAAACCTGTTGGACTATAACCTGGTATTGTGTGATTTTTTAACTTTGTACACCCCAGTCCAACACCGGCATCTCCAAATCTGTTAGCGGCTTGTGTGTAATAGCATACAGTGTGATAACAAGGTCTGATGTGACAGGGACATGAGAGAGCTCAAGTCCTGAAGCTGTTGAACTTGAAAGCTGCAGGGTCTCCATGCGGAAAATAAGGTGCTATTCTTCCAGCTTGCACTAAGCTTTGCTGGAGAACTGCAGCAAGCCTGAGACAGAGCTCTTGGCCAGGAAATAGGGCAGTGTGTGGAAGTGGCAGGCAACAAGATGTGGACAACATCCGCGCATGTGCTTCACAAATGACAAGTAATATTTGCATCAAATACCAGCCAATGACCATCTCCAATGAGAGAGAGAATCTAACCACTGCACTTCGACAATTAATGGTATCACCATCACTGAATCCCCCACTATCAACATCCAGGGGATTATCTTTGACCAGGCACTAAACTGGAGTCACCATATAAACAAACTGGTTACAAGAGCAGGTCAGAGCCTAGGAATACTGCACCTCCTGACTCCCCAAAGCCTGTCCACCATCTACAAGACAGAAGTCACGATTGTGATGGAATGCTCCCCACTTGCCCGGATGAGTAGCTCCAGAACTCTAGTTTGACACTCTCCAAAATAAACCAATCCACTTGATTGACACTACATCAATAAGCATCTACTCCCTCCATCATCAACAAGCAGTTGTAGTAGTGTGTTCTGCCTACAAGATGCACTGCAGAAATTCAAAGATCCTTTGAAACACACAACACCTTCTGTCTAGAAGCTCAAGGGCAACAGTACGTGGAAACACCACACACATTCCCCTTAAAGTCACTCACCATACTGATTTAGAAATATTTTGCCATTCCTTCACTGTTGCTGGGCCAAAATCCTAGAACTCCCTCTCACTGAGGATCAACTTACAACACGTAGACTGCTGCGGTTCAAGAAGGCAGCTCACCACCACCTTCTCAAGACTAATTAGAGACAGGCAATAAATGCTGGCCTGCCAGGGATGCTCCGCCCCACAAATGAACAAAAAAAAACCCTGAAGTCCAATCTTGTAAACTGACATTGTACTCCCTCCAAAGCTATATCCTTCCTACTGTGTGGTGCCCAGATCAGCTCACAGTACTCTAAGTGAGTCTAACCATTATTTTGTAAAACTGCAGCATAACTTCCACATCCTTGTCCTCCAGATATAAAAGTCTGCATTCTAGTAGATTTTGTGATAAAAATGACACAAACAGATGTAGAAAATAAAGATCTATACATCTGAACACTGAAGTATCTTTAGGCATCCACTATAATTAACTTCATACCATCTCAAAAGTGCCCTGATCTTTGTTGGTCCAAAGCTCACACTGAACTCCATCAATTCACTTAGTAATTTGTAGCCCTTTGTAATTTTGTTATCTATGCAATCTATAATGCCACCTAACGTTTCAATCAGCATATTTTGATAAATGATATTTTTATGCCATTATCCAAGGCACTAATAAATAATGGAAGACCTAACACAGATTCTTGAGGGACACTACTGGTTACATCCTGCCAATTTTCACATACCCATTATCCCTACTTTCTGTCGTCTGTCACATAACCAATTGTAGGTAGTGAAATGTCCTTTTTAAATTAAACAACAGCTTTTTAGGACCCTAAAAACAACACTGGCCAACTGAATGGCATGCTGGGAAAACTGGTCAACTGTACAGCATGCTGATACTGAATAAGTGTTAATGAGACAGTGGAACTGAGATATTAATCCAAGAAGCTTGCAGCATTCACTGTCAATTTTGATAATGCTGGGCAGACACACAAGTCTTGATAGGTGCTGATGAGACAATGCTGCAAGGTTTCAAGTGAAACAATAGATCACATTTTCAATAGAAACTCTTGTTCTGAGGAAGCATCACTAGACCCGAAGCAGTAATTCTGACTTCTCTCCACAGATGCTACCAGACCTGCTGAGCTTTTCCAGCAATTTGTTTTTGTTCGAGTTTCAGTAGAACTGTTTTTGAGACATTCTGATTCCAAGGGTCAGCTCAATCAGTACAGAAATTACAATATCCAGTAATGTCTTTTGTAACACACTTGCTGGGACAGAAATTCAATTTGCATTGAGTAACTGAATTACATTAAATTATATTGTTGTATCAAACTGCTGTTCCTTAAATGATAGTGAGCCCGGGAATATCTGCATCAAGAAGCAGATATGCAAATTGGCAGGAACAGGAAGAACTGCCTCAACTTCAGTTCAACCAGCTGTAGTTGGGGTAATATAAACTTCTTTACCATCTTTCACTCCTAAAGGTGATTTTAAACCAATGTGAAAGCATAACATCTAAGAACTGTGAAGTTACTCAGGAAATTAGAGGGAAAGATGAGTTTTATAGAATTTCATCTGTAATAAACCTCATCTAATGATAAACCACATCTCATTATTCAAGTAAAATTAGTCCCACTAAGCAAGTAAGTAGATCAGGCACATATGAAAATGACATTTACATCATTGCCTAACCACATCAGTAATTTGCCTTCAATTCTTTGGGTTTCTACCTTAGTTCACAATCTCTTATGTGATGCCTTTATCAAATGCCTTCTGCTTCCACATGAACAATATTAATCAGTTTTCCCCTATCCACAATGTTAGTCAGCTCTTCAAAAAATTCAATGAGATGTGTCAGACAGAACTTAAGGTGTTCAATTACCCCAACTTTATTATCAACTCCAACAATTTTCCCACCATAGATGTTAAGCTATTTGTAATTCTCTGGTTTTCCTCCTTCACATTTGTTAAAAAGCAGAGTGACTTATGCAATTTTCCAATCCAGGTGGGTCCTTAATCGAGCGAACTCTGAAAGCTTTTAGTTAGACTGTCTACAATATAATCCCTGCTTCCTTTTACATCATGAGATGGAAGCCATTAGGTCCTGGGGATCTATCACTCTTAATTCCATTCATTTTCTCATACTTCCATTAATTTTATTCAGTGCCCTGTTCCCAATCCACTATTAATTTCCTCAGGGCTTCGAGCAAACTATCTTCCTTTTTTTACTGTAAATACTAAGACAAAGTGATTATTCAACATGTCTGTCATTTCCCTACAGTCTTCAACAATATCCCTATCTTCAGTCTTTAGTGGGCCAACATTGCTCCTGACCATCTATATTCCCTTTATGTAACTGTAGAATTTCTTCTTACTGGTCAGTTTGCTTTTATAATCCCTTTTAGTAATTCTTAGAAGCTGCTTTATACTCTTCACTGGCCTTTGTATTTTTCCCAGTCAGCGGGATCTGTGCTGTTGTTTTTCATTTTGTAAAACCTTTTAGTTTTACACTGTCCCTTATTTCTTTGGTCATGCATGGCTGTATTTTTCTTCCCTTTCAGGGGCATAACCTTCACCCTCCAATTTTCCATCCTAATTTCCTTAGTATCCTTGAATATATCCCACAAGGAGGTAGTCACTTAGCAACTTTAAATACATAGTCTTACTAATACCTCTTTATCAAAACCTCATACATCTTCACCAAAACAGAAAAAGTATTCATCAAAAACCTCCTGATTCCACAAACAGAATAACCTCAATTATCCGAATGTGGATTATCCAAATTTAGGATTATCCAAACAAGATCTCAAGGCCCGTTAAAAATGGCACTAGGCAACTCAGCATTCAGTTAAACAGCATTATGGTGTGCATTGCCGGATAATCGAGAAATGTTCGATAGCCGGCACTCAAATTGTCACTTGATTACGATAGATCGGTTATTGGTTAAATGAGATTATGGCACGCATTGCCAGATAACCAAGAAATGTTCAGATAACTGCCACTCAAACCGGCTTGCTTATTGATTGATTATCCAAACAAAATATTCCCGGCCCGCCTCATTCAGATAATCGAGGTTCTACTATATAATTCATCTTTACGTTGCCCAGTTGGTCCCACACTACCACTTACTTCCTTTTACTATTTGCCTAAGGAAGACTTACGAAAAACCTAATTTTTACCTCAATGCTATTCCTTTTTTGTCTAACCACGTGATACCTTATTATTTATTTCAGTGCTATGTCTCTCCTAATCGCTTGTGCTATTGTGAGGGTAAGGAAGGCAACTTTAACAGTGGAAACACTTGGCAAAGAATTTCAAATCACAGTACTGGTTTTCATTTAATGTTTTAATTTTAATGTTGACAACACTCAGCATGGTCATCATTCTCCCACATAATTAATATACGGCTTTTCCACCATCCAGTAATTGGTGAGCTGAAATTTCTTCAAATTAAATATTTGAAAGATTGAAGCATTATTCAGTCCCTGTTGCAAACTCTGACACATAATGTGTGTTTTCAAATGTTGTTATCTTCTGCCCAATGGAAGAGGGTTGAGGAGAGTATAACCAGGTTGGGAGGGGTCTTTGTTTACATTGGCTGCTTTCCCAAGGCAGTGGGAAGTGTAGATGGAGTCAATGGAAGGAAGGCTGGTTTTTGTGATGGACTGGGCTACGTTCACAATTCTCCATAATTTCTTGCAATCATGGGCAGAGTGGTTGCCATACTAAGCTGTGATGCATCAGGATCAGATGCCTTCTATGGTGCATCTATAAAAACTGGTAAGAGTCATTGTATACATGCCAAATTTACTTAGGCTTCTGAGGAAGTAGAATCTCCAACAGTACTGCATTCCCTTAGTATTGCAGTGAAGTGTCACCTTAGGTTCCAATCTCAAATATAATGTCTGAGCTAAGCACAGACATCTTTGGGTAACACCAGTCTATAAATGCTTGAGGCACTTAAAGATCACAAAACTCATCAGACTGTACTGAACAGAGCACAGTATTACAGCCAGCTTTTAATGTTAATACAGCAATCAACAATGTTCTCTTGAAATTGTGCAGCAATGTGAAAGGCCTCACAAAGGGCAACGTGCACATCAGCCCCTTAAATGACTGGATGGCTCAACTGTACAAAAAGAACATGAATACAGACACAAAGATTTTCTGTCCAAAATCCACCCAAACCATACATTTTATTTAAAATAAAATGTTGGCTCCCATGAGCCATTCAGATATCAAATACTTAATCCTGTTATAAACTGGCTCAATTCCTTTGTAATTGCCAACATATAAATCTTCTGCAGCTTTCTCCAGCAGCATTCATTTCAACATCCAAGTCTGTCCAACCAGTATTTCCTTTTGTGATGACTTGGAGGTGATGGTGTTGGATTGCAGTGGACAAAGTTAAAAATCACACAAAACCAGGTTGATTTGGAAGCAGTAGCTTTTGGAGTGCCACTTCTTCATCATAACAACTTGAGCGGTGCTCTGGAAGCTAGTGCTTCCAAATAAACCTGTTGGATTATAACCTGGTGTTATGTGATTTTTAACTTACTTTTGAGACTATTGTTCATATGGATTACATCACTACATCAGTTGTCAGACTTTCCAAAGTATAAAACTGTTAACATACCCACTGATAGTTCACTAGCAATGAACATAGCTAGATCTCCAGTCAGCATAACAAAAACTGACAAAAAAGGATACATTTAAATTCAGATTAAATAAACTTTAATTTATTCCTGCATTTCTATCTCAAAGCCAACAGCAACTTACTTGAGCAAATTAGATGCAAATTTCAGCTATAAACTAGCAATATAATTTGATGCACAACTGTTATCTGAATGTGAATTGCACAGGGCTCCCAGTTTGAACTCAGAAGCACGGCAGCTTGCAGTGATTTCACTGTACGCCACCCTGCTGTAAACGAAGTCTCTAAGGAGGGCACATCAGTTTGTTCAATAGTGGAAGAAGGGACAAAATAGTTGGCTGTTTAATCTTTTGCAAGCTATGTTAGATAAATATTTCCCACAAAAAAAAGCACAAAACATCCTTTTATTCAATCATTTAAGTGGGAAGTATCAGTCAGTATTTAAAGTCTGTCAATTTTCAGAAGTAGTCGTACATAACATTCTCTGACTTGATATTTTACAGAAGCACACTGATCTGGTGCCAGTGAATCAGCTGCTCCAGTAAGGTAATGTCACTCTACAACAGGAAGTTAACGGTGGCTGAATTATTCATTGCAACTTAATATAGGGTGTTATTCAGCCCGCTGTGTCTATGCTGGCTTTTTGTAAAAGCAGTTGTGTTCAGTCTTACATTCTTCCTTTTTGGCAGTGATCTTGCAAGTCCTTCTCCCTCAATTATCTTCACTCCCATTTAAAATTAGTTATGGAATCAGCTGCATCCACATTTTCAAAAGTCATATCAGCTCATTTTCATTAAAGTCCTTCAATATACATTAACAATTCAGGCACTCAATGCGTAGTAGACACTAATATTTATCTGTTACGTATACAGTCTATGGTTGCTAGAACTTTAATTATTGCTAGAAATGTTTCCGCAACCTTTCTCATTTGATATATCACTTATGGCAGAAGGATAGTTAAATTGCAGGATAACAAAGAACAAATCTGTCTAATCTAGGAACAATTCAACATTTAGCTATTCAGCTTGTCAAAGGGAAAGTCACACTTTGATTTTGCAGTTCATTGAAGGTCAAAATGAAGGTACAAGATCCAACAAACAGCAAGTTTATTGACTGCCAAAGTTAGTGTTTCAACTAACTCCAAGCATAAAACTTGAAATCAAATTATTTGGTATCTTCCTATTCAGGACTCGACATTTGAATGAATCAGCTGCTTCACACAGTTCTAAACAGATAGATATGATCACTTTTCAATTCAGTTGAATTAATACCTTACGCGACAAAGAAACAAGTATTCAAGCTACCAAAAACAGTTCTCTTCCACTAACTTCACACTCGCACAAATACTATAGAAGCTTGAAGTATAATTACCACACCAACATTATAGAAACTAGAAATGAATTTATGTTTCACAAATGTCTGTTGTGACTTGAAAGAAGTTCTGGGATTTACAATCAATCGAAACCTGCATCCCCATTCTAAGTAATTAAAAACTTAACAGCCATCTAGGTTTGTTAACACATCACATCAGTTGTATGACACTTCGATCTTTTATTTATAAATTATGTGTCCTACGTACCCTGCCCCACTTTAGGAGCAGTGCTCCTAAAGCTTGTACTGTCAAATAAACCTGCTGGACCAAATGCTGGTGTTGTGAGATTTTTTAACGTTGTCTCAGTTCTGACAATGTTTCTTTCCCCAACGATCATTCACCAAAGGCAACTTAAGAAAAGGAATCAAGCTTTCTGAAACAAGTTAACTTCATTTGCTGCCTGAGTTCATAACATCATCTTTACAGCTCTTATGTGAAAGTCATATAAAAGCCATGAGGTGAATTTATTTTAAGTACAGTGCTGTGCAGGAACTGAGAGAGACTCAAGTGCAGTTGCTTTTAGAGAAAAGACAGCTTTCTAACTCACTGTATTACTTAATATCAACATTATTTTCCTTTTATAAATCATTCCTTTAAATGTATCAGAGCTTTTAATAGAATTTAAGTGTTTTACTAGGATCTTCATTAGATAAATACATCGGATAAACCAAAACCTTTGACTATTCCATCGGCTCATCTCAGCAACGACAAACACACTACTTTTGGCCTCAGTGCCCTGAGTTACAAAGGGCCAAAGCAAAAATGTCCTGACTCCAGATCACTATACAGTAGGCTCTGCTGCAAAGTACGTTGTGTGAATGTATCAGAAAAGGACAGAATCTACCTCACTTGAACAGACCACCTAGATTCTTCCATCAAGAATAACATTTGGGAGAGTATGAGAAGACTAGTGGTCATGAAATCAGACAAGTATCAGTGTCTTCAGAACAGAGAAGAGACAGACACAAAACATGGGGAATGGAATTATTGGAAATGGGAAAAAGGGAGAATGGTGGAATTGCATTCCAAAAATCACAGAATCCCGATGGCTTGGAAGTTAGTTATTTAGCCCTTTGAGTTCACAATTACCCTCTGAAGAGCAACCCTAGCAGAGTCTTTCCCTGTAACCCTACATTTTCCATGGCCAACCCACCTAACCTGCACATCTTTGGGATCACAAGACAAAACCAGAGTATACTGAAACCACGAAAACACAGAAAGAATGTGTAAATTCCACACAGAAATCAACTGAGGTGGAATCGAACCTGGGTCCCTGTCACTGTGAGGCAGCAGTGCTAATCAATAAGCTACCTTGCCGCCCTAGGAACAAGATTACAAAATCATAACAAAAAGTACTGGAATCATTCTACCAAACACCTCAGAGAAATTATGAATATTTCAGGTCAGTTTTCAATGAAATGCGATCAACCTCAGACATCAGCTTTGATTCTCCACATACGTTGCCTTAGATGCCAACTGTTGCCAGTATTTTCAAATTTTATTTCAAAATTCATTGAATTTTACTAGATTTTACTCATGTACTGAGATACGGAGTACATGACATAATTCTGATTTGTCCTTCAGTGATAACAGAGCCCAGTGTTTAACAGTACAATTTTAAATTTCTTCCTTTCCTGAAGATACTCGTGACCTGACGTGCAACCACAGACGTGGACAGTTCTCAACTAACATTAGCGGACATTCTACATGAATTTCAACTTCAGTACAGTACTAAAGGACATGCCTATCTGGTCACATATACACATACTCCAGTAGGGATAACAATGATCTGATCTGCATCCTCCTTAAATTGAGAACAGCAGACCATAAGCAAATTCTAACAGCTCAGTTACTGCTTATGCCAAAACATCAACAGTGAATCAACTCAAGACTTTTCTGAACCGTCCAATTCAGAATCACACAGGGGGCATAAGTTTAAGGTGATTGAAGGAAGATTTAGGGAAGATGTCAGAGGTCGGTGCGTTACACAGAGTAGTGGGTACGTGGAATGCACTGCCAGCAGTGATAGTAGGGTCAGATACATTCGGGACATTTCAGCGACTCTTGGAATAGGCACATGGAAGATAGTACAATGAAGGGTATGTAGGTTAGTCTGATCTTACAGTAGGATAGAACATAGTGTAGTACAGGCCCTTTGGCCCTCAATGTTGCACTGCCCTGTGAAACCAATCTGGCACATCTCACCTGCACTATTCCATTCTTGCCCATATGCCTAATCAATGAACATTTAAAAGCTGATCCTATAACTGTTGTAGGCAGTGTGTTCCATGCCCTTACTACTCTCTCTGAGTAAAGAAAGTACCTCTGAAATCCATCCTATATCTATCACCCCTCAACTTGAAGCTATGCCCCCTCATGCTAGCCATCACCAACTTAGGAAAAAGGCTCTCTCTGTCCACCTGATCTAACCCTCTGGTTACCTTATATGTCTCACTGATGTCACCTGTCAACCTCCTCTCTTAACAAAAACTGGTCACATATGCACATACTCCAGCAGAAATAACAATGATCTGATCTGCATCAGTCCTTCAACCTTCCCTTGTAAGACCAGCACAACATCGAGGGCTGAAGGGTCTGTACTATGCTGTACTGTTCTATGTTCTATAATGCCCTGGGAGGCAGCAACAGGTACAATCTATTTCTGTGCGTCAGATGCTTTAGAAACATAGCAGAGAGGAGAAGGAGGTGGCCATTCGGCCCTTCAAGCCTGCTCTGCCATTCGTCACAATCATGGCTGATCCTCCAATTCAATGGTCTAATCCTGCCTTCTCCCAAAAATCTTAAATCCCATTTGCCCCAAATGTTAGCCGCCCTTGAATACATTCAACTACTTCCGGTGGCCATGAATTCCACAGGCTTACCATTCTTTAGGTGAAGGGATGTCTCCTCAACTCCGTCCTAAATAGCCTATCCCCAATCATCAGACTGTGACCCCAGGTTCTACACACACCCACCATCGGGAACATCCTCCCTGCATCTACTCTGTCTAGTCCTGTTAAAATAAGTCTCTGAACTCCAGCGAAAACAATCCTTCCTAGTCAATCTCTCCTCATATGTCAATCCTGCCATTACTGGAATCAGCCCAATAAACCTTCACTAGACTCCCTCAAGAGCAAAACCATCCTTCCTCAGAAAAGGCAACCAAAGCTGCACACAACATTCTAGGTGTGGCCTCACCAAGGCACTATATAACTGCAACAATACATGCCTGCTCCTGTACTCAAAATCTCTCGCAATGAAGGCCAACACAGCATTTGCCTTCTTTACCACCTGCTGCACCTGCAACTGGTGCACAAGGACACAGAGGTCCTGTTACACACTCCCCTATCCCAATTTACAGCCATTCTGGTAGTGAGAATACGTATAGGATATAAGCAGGCAGGGAAAGAGTTACGTTCTGAATTTTGTGAAACAGGAGATTCAGCCAAGCATGACTCAGGTCAGATAAGATCTTAGAGCTAACAATGGGGTGCTGGAGGCAAGGATGATGAGTTAACAAGGTGGAAAAGCAGTCACCATTTAACAATATTGAAAGCATTCAGTATGCAAGGTCAGCTAACAAAGGGAAAAGTATCCATTGTATGAGCCCAGTTAACAAAGTTAAGAACACCCACTTGGCCTCTGCTATAGATACTCATTGCGTGTAATGGTAACCCAATTAATATGTACGATCCTTTATCTGGATGCTCCTCCCTGTAAAATGACTATATAATTCACTGAGAAGCTGTTGTTCTAGAGAAGACCATGAACTCATGTCTCTGTGCACATGGGTGATCGCGCTCTCTCTCTCCAGGGCCTGGAATATAGGAAGGTAAATCAACTCTGAGCATTTTGCTTCGACTGAAGGGGGAAATGGGACGACAGTAATAATTTGCCGCCTTGTTTTTGCTTCCAAAATGAATAACCTCACATTTATCAAAATTATACTGCATCTGCCATTGATTGGCCCACTCACCCAATCTGTCCAGATCATGCTGAAGGATCTCTGTATCCTTGTCACAGTTCACCCTCCCATCCAACTTGGTACTATCTGAAAACACTGAGATGTTACAGTTTGTTCACCCATCCAAATCATACATATATAGTGAATAGCTGGGGTCCCTGGCACGCCACTAGTTACTGCCTGGTAGTTTAACAATAAATCAAGGAAGATGGCATTGGAAAAGCACAGCAGGTCAGGCAGCATCCATGGAGCAGGAGAGTCGCTGTTTTGGGCATAATCCCTTCATCACAAATAGGGCTTATGCCCAAAGCGCCAACTCTCCTGCTCCTCCTTTTCTCGCAGCACACTTTTCAACTCTGATCTCCAACATCTGCAATCCTCCTAATTTCTCCTAATTTGAAAATAACCCATTAATTCCTACTCTTTGTTTCCTCTCTGCCAACCAGCATTCTATTTATCTCAATACACTTCCCCCATCCTGTGCACTTTAATCTTGCACAATAACCTCTTACGTGGTACTTTGTCAAGGCTTTCTGAAAGTCCAAATATACCACATCGATTGACTCCCCCTTATCAACTCTACTAACTACAACTTCATAGAACTCCAACAAATTTGTCAAGCATGATTTCCCCTTCATAAATCCATGCTGATTCTGTCTAATCCTGCCACTACTTTCTGAGTGCTCCACTACAAAGTCCTTGATTACAGATTTGAGAATTTTTCCCACTACCGATGTTCGGCTTCCTGGTCTATAATCGCCTGTTTTTTTCTATACTTCCCATTTTTAACAATGAAGTGGAATTAGCTACACTCCAATCTGCAGGGACCAAACCAGAGTCTACAGTAACCTCTTAAGTACTTTGGGATATAGATGATCAGACCCTGGGGATTTATCTGCCTTCGATCCCCCCAATTTTCCCAGCACCATTTCTCTGCTCATACTGATCGCCTTCAGTTCTTCCCTCTCCAATAAATCTTGCATCCTCCGACATTTCTGGTATCTGATTTGTGACCTCTTTTGTGAAGATAAACCAAAGCGTATATTCACTTGCTCAGCCATTTCTTTGTCCCCTGTAGGTAACCTACATTTGTCTTCACCAATTTCTTTCTCTTCACGTGCTTATAGAAATGCTTACTGTCAGTCTTTATGTCCCCTACAAACTAGATTTCGTACTGTATTTTGCCCTTATTAATCAACTCCTTGGTCCTTCTTTGCTGAATTCTAAACTGCTCCTAATCCTCAGACCTATTAATTTTCTTGGTCACTCTGCAGGCTCCTTGGATCCAATCCTTGGATCAGATACTACCTCTAATTTATTTTGTAAGCCTCGGATTGTCCCTCTTACCCACTTTACTTTTGAGCAAGGCAGGAATAAACATTTGCAGTTCTCTCATGCATTCCTTGAATGTTTGCCATAGCCTATCCCCTGCCATCTCTTTAATTAACTCTCCCCAGTCTATCAAGGCCAACTCACACCTCTAATGTTCATAATTTCCTTTATTAAGATTCAGCACCCTAGTTCCAAATCAACTAGCACACTCTGCATCTTGACAAAAAATTCTATCATGTAATGGTCGCTCATCCACAAAGGGTCTCACACAGCTAGACTTGTAATGTTAAAAGATTAAGTGGGACTATCTCTCTGGACAGTAAAGGGTTAAACTGCAGTTTTTGGGTAGGGACAAAAGCCATGAAAGAATGCGGATGACTATCCATTGTAATTTGAACTTAATTTAGACATTACTCCCCTGCTACTGTCAAGTTAAACTATCAATTCAATCTCTTCCATTCAGAAATGCTTTCTGGCTGGAGATATGTCACACCTGTATTGTCTTGGAAAGCACAGACTCAGGAAATCATCTGTGTCACGATTCCCCAGGATTAGGACATTAGCATTTGCATTATCCCTGAGGATGATCTCATCCTGCCATTGTACCTGAGGTCATATGTGACTGTTAGTAACTTGGGGGGGGGGGTAGGCGTCTTGAGTGGCGTGTGATTGTGGGGGAGCAGCCAGAGTACTTGCAAGCATTTCCATTTCCTCTTTATACAGGAGGTGCTTTCTTGTTCAGAGCCTCATTTAGACCAGACTTTGCATTCCTGTGAAGAGGGTCAAAGGGGGTCACCTAGCTTGTACTGTACTGTATTATATTGTGCTGAATAAATTTGGTTGCTTGTTCACAGGTGTGTTGGAGTTGCATCAAGTGTGTAAGCACCTCAGGAGTAAAACAACTTAACAGATTGGCAATAATTCCCCTCTTATTACATAGTACTCCGTTTAAGATGGCGTGCTGTCTAGTTGGTTCCTCTACATATTGCTCAAGAAAACATCCCATGTACACTCCAGGAATTCTTTCTCGAAAGCTTTGTGGCTAATTTGTTTGCCCAATCTATGTGCAGATTAAAATCACCCATGATCACTGATATTCCCTTACCATATGCACCTCTAATTTCCTATTCAATGCCATCACGACTGCAGTTTTGGGGTCTTTATATAACACCTACTCATGTTTTTTGCCCCCTTGGTATTTCTCAACTCTACACATAAAGACTCCACATTGTCAAAGCTAATATACTTGCATTTTTAATAAGGAATAGCATTACAGCTGTGCTCAGGGAGGAAATTCCTGGAAATACATCCAGGGAAGTTATTTGGGTGGAACTGAGAAATAAGAAAGAGATGATCACCTTATTGGGATTGTATTATAGACCCCCAATAGTCAGAGGGAAATTGAGAAACAAACTTGTAAGGAGGTCTCGGCTATCTGTAAGAATAATAGGGTGGTTATGATAGGGGATTTTAACTTTCCAAACATAGACTGGGACTACCATAGTGTTAAGGGTTTAGATGGAGAGGAATTTGTTAAGTGCGTACAAGAAACTTTTCTGATTCAGTATGTGGATGTACCTACTAGAAAAGGTGCAAAACTTGACCTACTCTTGGGAAATAAGGCAGGGCAGGTGACTGAGGTGACAGTGGGGAGCACTTTGGGGCCAGCAAACATAATTCTAATCGTTTTAAAATAGTGATGGAAAAGGATAGACCAGATCTAAAAGTTGAAGTTCTAAACTGGAGAAAGGCCAATTTTGACGGTATTAAGCAAGAACTTTCGAAAGCTGATTGGAGGCAGGTGTTCTCAGGTAAAGGGATGGCTGGAAAATGGGAAGCCTCCAGAAATGAGATAACAAGAATCTAGAGAAAGTATATTCCTGTCAGGGTGAAAGGGAAGGCTGGTAGGTATAGGGAATGCTGGATGACTAAAGAAATTGAGGGTTTGGTTAAGAAAAGGAAGCATATGTCAGGTATAGACAGGATAGATCGAGTATAAAGAACATAGGAGTATGCTTAAAAGGGAAATCAGGAGGGCAAAACGCAGACATGAGATAGCTTTGACAAATATAATTAAGGAGAATCCAAAGGGTTTTTACAAATATATTAAGGATAAAGGGTAACTAGGGAGAGAATAGGGTCCCTCAAAGATCAGCAAGATGGCCTTTGTGTGGAGCCACAGAAAATGGGGGAGATATTAAATGAATATTTTGCATCAGTATTTACTGTGGAAAAGGATGTGGAAGATATAGACTATAGGGAAATAGATGGTGACATCTTGCAAAATGTCCAGATTACAGAGGAGGAAGTGCTGGATGCCTTGAAACGGTTAAAGGTGGATAAATCCCCAAGACCTGATCAGGTGTACCCGAGAACTCTGTAGCAAGCTAGAGAAGTGATTGCTGGGCCTCTTGCTGAGGTATTTGTATCATCGATAGTCACAGGTGAGGTGCCGGAAGACTGGAGGTTGGCAAACGTAGTGCCACTGTTTAAGAAGGGCGGTAAAGACAAGCCAGGGAACTGTAGACCGGTGAGCCTGAGTTGGTGGTGGGCAAGTTGTTGGAGGGAATCCGAGGGACAGGATGTACATGTATTTGGAAAGGCAACAACTGATTCGGGATTGTCAACATGGCTTTGTGCGTGGGAAATCATGTCTCACAAACTTGATTGAGTTTTTTGAAGAAATAACAAAGAGGATTGATGAGGGCAGAGCAGTAGATATGATCTATATGGACTTCAGTAAGGCGTTCGACAAGGTTCCGCATGGGAGACTGATTAGCAAGGTTAGATCTCATGGAATACAGGGACAACTAGCCATTTGGATACAGAACTGGCTCAAAAGCAGAAGACAAAAGCTGGTGGTGGAGGGTTGTTTTTCAGACTGGAGACCTGTGACCAGTGGAGTGCCACAAGGATCAGTGCTGGGCCCTCTACTTTTTGTCATTTACATAAATGATTTGGATGCGAGCATAAAAGGTACAGTTAGTAAGTTTGCAGGTGACACTAAAATTGGAGGTGTAGTGGACAGCGAAGAGGGTTACTTCAGATTATAACAGGATCTGGACCAAATGGGCCAATGGGCTGAGAAGTGGCAGATGGAGCTTAATTCAGATAAATGCAAGGTGCTGCATTTTGGGAAAGCAAATCTTAGCAGGACTTATACACTTAATGGTAAGGTCCTAGGGAGTGTTGCTGAACAAAGAGACCTTGGAGCGCAGGTTCATAGCTCCTTGAAAGTGGAGTTGCAGGTAGATAGGATAGTGAAGAAGGCGTTTTGTATGCTTTCCTTTATTGGTCAGAGTATTGAGTACAGGAGTTGGGAGGTCATGTTGCGGCTGTACAGGACATTGGTTGGGCCACTGTTGGAATATTGCATGCAATTCTGGTCTCCATCCTGTCGGAAAGATGATGTGAAACCTGAAAGGGTTCCGAAGAGAAAAACAAGGATGTTGCCAGGGTTGGAGGATCTGAGCTACAGGGAGAGGCTGAAAAGGCTGGGGCTGTTTTCCATAGAGCGTCAGACGCTGAGGGGTGAACTTATAGAGGTTTACAAAATTATGAGGGGCATAGATAGGATAAATAGACAAAGTCTTTTCCCTGGGTCGGGGAGTCCAGAACTAGAGGTTTAGGGTGAGAGGGGAAAGATATAAAAACAGACCTAAGGGGCAACATTTTCACGTAGAGGGTAGTACGTGTGTGGAATGAGCTGCCAGAGAATGTGGTGGAGGCTGGTACAATTGCAACATTTAAGAGGCATTTGGATGGGTATATGAATAGGAAGGGTTTGGAGGGATATGGGCTGAGTGCTGGCAGGGGGTCTAGATTGGGATGGGATATCTGGTCGGCTTGGATGGGTTGGACCGAAGGTCTGTTTCCACGCTGTACATCTCTATGACTCTATGACAATTGTGTTAACTTCCTCTTTAACAAGCAATACTACTCCACTTTGTTTTCCTTTTTGCCTGTGCTTCCTAAATACTGAATACCCTGGAACATTCAGTTTCCATCCCTGGTCACCCTGCAGACATGTCTCCATAATCTCAATTATTATATCGTACCCATTTCCATCCATCTGCACGATTGGTTCACCTACTTAATTGCAAATGCTCAATGCATTAAGGCACACTGACTTTAAGCTTGTCTTTTTACTATTTTTCTCAATAGCCCTGTTTGAATTTTGTACTTGGTTTCTCTGCCTTTCACTTTTCTTATTCCCTTTTCTACCTTTTGTTTTTTTTTGTCCTTGCTCCCACCTTCTTTACCTTGGTTCTCAACCCTCTGGCATATTAATTTAAAGTCGCCCTAACTACTCTCGCAAACACTTCCCCAGGACATCAATCCCAGTACTGCCCAGGTGTAACCCGTCCAATTTATATAGGTCCCACCTCTGCCAGAACTGGTGCCAATGCCCTAGGAATCTGAAACCTTCCCCCGACACCATCTTTTCAGCCACATATTCATCCAGTATATCCTGTTATTTCCAATCTGACTAGCACGTGGCTCTGAGGTCCGATTTCTTAACTTTCTTCCTCGTTCCTTCTATTCTGCTTTTAAGACCTCATCCCTATTACCCATGTTCTTTGTAACAATGTGTACCACAAACACTGGCTGTAGACCCTCCCCCCTTCAGAACATCCTGTACCCTCTCTGAGACATCCTTGACCCTAGCAGCAGGGAGGCAACATCCCATCCTGGAGTCTCATTGCAACCACAGAAACACCGGTTTATTCCCCTTACAATAGTGTTTCCTACAACTATTGCGCTGGCACACTTTTTAACCCCTTCCCTCTGTAGCAGAACCAACCATTGTACAACGAGCCTAGTTGCTGTTGCTTTCCCCTAATACGTCATTCCCCTCAACAAAATCCAAAACAGTATATCTGTTTGCATGGGGAATGGCCACAGGACATTCCTGAACTACCTGCCTATCTCTCTTGCTCTGCCTGGTGGTCGCCTATTCCCTTCCTGCCTGCAAAGTCTGATTTACGGTGTGACCACCTCTCTGTACATGCTATCCACGATACTTTCTGCCTCGCGGATGCTCCACAGTGTTCCCATCCACCGCTCCTCCTCTGAAGCTCCTAAGAGCTGCAGCTGGAGATGCTTTCTGCATGTTGGAACTGTTCCCAGCCTGCCACATGGAGCAAACCGAACTCTGGGCTCTCCTGCCATGGTTTACCTCTGTAAATTAAACCTTGTAGAATACTTTATATTAGATTAAACCAGTTATCTGTGGCCTTTCTTTTCTAGTCCGTGGACTACCCTTACAGATTTGAAGCCAAAAAAGTACTATAAGCAATAGAGGTTGGAAGGGCTTAGCTGCCTTACCTACTATTCATCAATCAGCTCTCTCCCTTGTAGCCTCCCTTGCACTTGATATAATCGAGACCAGTAACACACTTAGTTTGTAAACAATATAGACCATAACAGAATTATGCTGGGGATAACATGGTGAAGACAAAGTGAAGGAGCAGCAGCAGGAGGCAGACTTGGCACTCAGCAAGAGCAGAGCACAGATGCCACATGCAGTAGAGTGGAGGAGATGGCTCACGTAAGACGGGACAACCATAAATAGTACTAAGAGCAACATGATAGATGGACCCCACAGATTCCTAGAATGTTAGAATACCCAGCAGATCACGCAGCCTACTTTATTGCACTGACTGTGCATGTCAGAGTCATACAGCACAGAGACAAACCCTTACGGTCAACCAGTCCATGCCAAACATAATCCCAACCTAAAACCTGTCTCACTTGCCTGCTCCTGGCTCACATCCCACCAAATCTTTCTGATTCATGAATATATACAAATGTCTTTTCAACATCGTAATTGTGCTCACATCCACTGAGAATTTGTATTGTGCATATTGGGCAGGGAAAGAGTTCAGTTCAGAGTTTTGTGAAACAAGAGGTTCAGCCAAACATGACTCAGATCAGATAAGAGCTTACAGTTAACAATGGGATGCTGGAAGCGAGGGTAATAGGTTAACAAGGTAGAAAAGTATTCATTATGTAGAGCCATTTAACACGACAATATAGCATTCAGTATGTAAAGTCAGTTAACAAGGTGAAAAGTATTCATTACATGAAGCCAGTTAACAAGGTCAAGAACATTCATTGTGTAAGAGCAGATGGCTTAATCTTTACTGTTGATGCTCGCCGATTGTTGTTCCCCTCCTATGTGAGCCACCTCCACCCCCACCACCCCCCCCCCTCACCCCACTCTGCTGTATAGTCACCCAATAAATATGTATATTGC
Source organism: Chiloscyllium punctatum (assembly GCF_047496795.1). Classification (NCBI taxonomy): domain Eukaryota; kingdom Metazoa; phylum Chordata; class Chondrichthyes; order Orectolobiformes; family Hemiscylliidae; genus Chiloscyllium; species Chiloscyllium punctatum. The sequence goes on along the minus strand of NC_092757.1, from coordinate 42,750,890 downwards.
CTTATCTGGATGCTCGTCCTTCTAAAATGACTATATACTTAATTGAGAAACTGCTCTTCCAGCCTCAGGCGACTAACTGTGTGGAGTTTGCACGTTCTCCCCGTGTCTGCGTGGGTTTCCTCCAGATACTCCGGTTTCCTCCCACAGTCCAAAGATGTGCAGGTCAGGTGAATTGGCCATGCTAAATTGCCCGTAGTGTTAGGTAAGGGGTAAATGTAGGGGTATGGGTGGGTTGCGCTTCGGCGGGGCAGTGTGGACTTGTTGGGCCGAAGGGCCTGTTTCCACACTAAGTAATCTAATCTAATCTAAGACAGAGAACTCATGTCTCTGTGCACATCGGCAATTGTTCTCTCTCCCTCCAGGGCCTGGAATAAAGATGGAGGAGTTAAACTAAACAGAGGACCCTTGATTATCCGAATATCAACTATCCAAATTTTGGATTATACAAAGAAGATCTCAAGGTCCGGATAGAAACATTACGTCAAAGAGGTGTTTCAACACTGATTGCGTCTTTTGTTTACAATGATTAAAAATGAACTCCACTTACTAAAATGCTGCTAAGAACAGTCTTGAAAAATCGATGGGAGCCCAGGCACCTTCTACAAATGACTGACCACCCACCCTCTCCCCATACTTTCCCTGGAGTTCTACACAGGGTAGTACCCCAAACCCTGACAAGGGGGCTGACAGGAGTTGGGATGCACGGGTTGGACAGACAGCAGGGTTGGATGGGATTGGGAGAGGACAGACCCGGGGGCGGGCTCTCGCATGTGGTGTGCTGCTGCCTAGTCTCCAGAACAGGAAGCAACTTAGCAAGTACTCGCTGTGTCAACTCCATTGAACTGATGGTGGATTGCGGCGGGGCAGGTGCCTTACACACAGGTGTGTGTCTGCTCAGAAACAAACCCTGAGGCAGGGAGGGGGAGCAAGGCAAGCAGAGCGAAGAAAAAGGAAACTTCAGAAAACTCCGAGCCCCAGAGGAGAGGCACTAAATCACTTAACCAAATAATCAATTATCCAAATGAAATAGTGCCCACCCATCCTGTTTGGATAATTGAGGTTCCTTTGTACCGTGTCTTCGAGCATTTTACCCACACTGGGTTTGAGTTCCCCGAGTGGGTAATTGTGGTTCAAGTCCTCTGTGCGGTACTGAGGTTCCAATCCTCTGGGGTGGGAAGGGGGGGTAATTGAGGTTAGAGTCCTCTGCATTTCAGCGAGGTTCAAGTCCCCCTTGAGGAGTAGAGTGAGAAAATCCCCCAGTGGCAAAACTTGAGGCTCTGTGAGTCTTTGATCTGGGTGAAGAGTGTGGCTTGGATTGCAGCGCGATGTGGTCTGCTGCGAGAGCTTTCTCTTTTTATAAGTGTAATTTCAGTCAGAGGATGCAAAAAGAAACAAGAAATGCTGAAATTAAGATTGCACTAATACTTGGGTTGAAAAAAGAATGTAGATTGCACCATGCTCAGAGTGGTTAATGTTTAAAAACTTCGCTTTGCTAAAATACTGGCTCAGAAAATCCTTTTAAGTAAGTGTCTTGCCTTGTCTGAATCACAATCTCAATTCAATATGTTTTGTGGGCTGTGTAGTGGGGCAGATTTTGTTTTTACATTGAAATTGTACAACATTACGTCCTTAAAATTATCAAACGTGTAACCTTAAAACAAATTGATTGAGTGCCTTCAGCCTTGACGTGTTCAAAATTCTACAATGTCTGTTTAAAAAGGAACAGTTGGGTCAGTGGTCATACTGAAGTCAGATCAAATTATTGTATTAAAATATCTTTGCTGCTGCTGTGCAGAGTGTTTACAAAAAGAATAATGCATTTTTAGTTTGACGTTTTGTTAAGATTTTCTAGAGAATATCAGAACTTGAGGCTAAGCTGCTTAACTTCTGTTAAGACTTCATTGGCTCCCTTCATATTGCAAATTCAAAGAATGTTGATTTCTATCAAAGTTGCCACTGTAAATCCAACTGTTTTATTTGGGAGGTTTCATTTAGAGAAAATATTTTAAAATATTCTGCATTTGGGTCCCACCAATATTTGAAATTTAAATCTGAACTGAAACTGCCTCTTCCAATTGCTAAAACACAAGAAACATTTTGTTGTTTTCTTGCTGTTCCAGACTTTTGAAATACTTATCCTGACAGCATTCACATTAGCCAAGTATCAATTTGTTAAAGGAAAATTAGTTTTGAATAACCTGAATGGAGTCCCCCAAGGGTTTGATTTTAGGACCATTGATTGTTGTTTATAATTGGCTGAATTGTTTAGGCAGTACAATTTAGAAGTTTATGGATTGTATAAAGCTTGATACTGTCATAAATAGTGAACAGATCAAAGACGACTGAGAAGGTTGAAATTGGCAGACACAATTTAGTGAAATTAAATGTGTGACTTTCTTCAAACTCATAACCACCTTGGCAAGGAAGGAACGAGAGAGGAAATGCAAAGACATTTCAGCAGGCAACATCATCTCTAGAGTTTCTCCATTCACAGGTCAAGCAATTCAATCAGCTCCCCAGTCATGAGCATGAAAAGTGAAGAAGCTAGCAACAGTGAAGAGCAGATCGGTACACATTGTGTCAGTGGCCTTCCTATGGACATTAAACCATGTGAGCTTTACCTTCACTTTCAATCATTTAAGGGATATGACTGTTCACTGATCAAGCTAAGATCACAACAGCCAGTTGGCTTTGTTACATTTAAACAGCAGAGCGAGAGCAGAAGCAGCAAAGAATGCTGCATTCACCTAGCCTACTGCTGCTGCAGTTGCAGTTGCTGCACTGCACACGCAGATGTGCTGGTATCCTCCAACTGAAGCATCTCTGCAAGGATGAAAGTTTCAGTTTTGCGATGCATTTAACTGTACCTATCCAAAAAATCAAAGTTCTCCGAGGAGTGATGCAGGAACAGACTGAATTTTCTTTTCAGGTTGGATTTTACTAAAGGGAGTTTCGGAGAACTGGCTCATTTCCTCTCAACTTGAAGGGGATGGAGTGGTCACAAAGGACTGTGGATTTAAGAACTTTACTAGTGAATCTTTTTTCTACATGGGAGGATTCTTCAAACACTAATTACTGTAACGGATTAGTTCTTTTTGTTGTTATAATCATCGTATGCTGCGTGTCAATAACTTGCTTAAATACTGGCTGTCAAGAGTCTGATGAAAGTTGGTCGTGCCATTGGTTATCATGAAATGATAAAAGGAGAGAATAAGAATGTGTATAAGGTATAAAAAGGCAAGGAAAGAGTTAAGTTTTGCATTTTGTGAAACAAGAAGTTCAGCTGAGCATGACTCAGATAAGAATTCAGTTAACAATGGGGTGCTGGAGGCAAGGGTAATGGATTAACAAGGTGGAAAAGCATTCATTATGTAGATCCATTTAACATGATGAGGCAGCATTCAGTATGTAATGTCATTAACAGAGTGAAGAAAAGTATTCATTACGTAGAGCCAGTTAACAAGGTTAAGAACATTCATTGTGTAACAGCAGATGGCTTAATCTTTACTGTTGACACTCGCTGATTGTAACCGTCACCCAATTAATATGTATCTTGCCTTATCTGGATGCTCATCCACGTAAAATGGCTGTATAGTTCATTGAGAAACTGCTCTTCCAGAGAAGACCGAGAACTCATGTCTCTGCGCACATGGGCAACCATTCTCTCTCCCTCCAGGGCCCAGAGTAAAGATGAAGAAGGTAAAACTATACCGAGCATTTTGCTTCAACTGAGGGGGAAAATGGGATGACACCACCACTTCCTCAGGCAGTTCATTCCACACACGAACCACCCTCTGTGTAAAACATTTGTCCTTCTTGTCTTTAAAACTCTCTCCTCTCACCTAGTCTTGAAATCCCTCATCCTAGGGAAAAGACACCTACCATTAACCCTATCTGTATCTAAACAGATTAGAGGAAACACCACAGCTACATTCAATCTTGTTCAAAGTAATTTAGTTACTCATGTACCACATATAGGGTAATCCAAAATTAATACTGTAGTTCTATTCATGAAATTTACTACATTAAGCAAAATTGCATTACTCTAAAGAAACTGATGTATGTACTCAGGTTATATTCCAGGAATGTCAATCAAGTACTGAATACAAGCACAAAGTTAATATAAAACACCAAATAGAGACAAAACATCCAAAAAGAACACCTTTTTTCATTTCTTGCCTCACTTACAAGATTGCTTATCTGGAGGTAGAACACCATAGATCTTAATCCGACTCATCTGTAACTCTGGAAATTGGAAGTTGTGGATTATTAGACTACCATCCTGCTACTTTAGAGGTAAGGAGCACTGAGGTTCCTTAGAAATATCAAAATATTATCCAGTTTTACTTGAGCTGCTGACTTTATAATCTCTCTACAACTCCCAGTAGCAACGAATGGCATCATTAAGAAGTCCCGCCACCTTGTAGCTCCATTCTCAGTCCGTATCATCCTCACCAAAAATATGAAATGTTAACTTAACCACCAAAATGCTTCTGCTAGTTTACTGGTGGTTAGAATTTTTAAGAGGAGCAAGGAATTCACATTTATCCCTTTTGCTGTTTTGACTGCCTGGCTAATGGACATGAAACAGTGAGTGGCGATATGGAGTTCTTTTTCAGTTGGCAACCTGTAACTAGTGGAGTTTCACAAGCATCTGTGCAGGGACCAGAACTGTTGACATTATACATGAATGATTTGGAGAAAGAAAGCAAATGTACAATAGCCAAATTTGCAGACAACACAAAAATAGGTAGAAAGATAAGTTTTGATAGGCATACAAGCAGCTGAGATAATGGTAAGTAAATGGACAAAAAGTTGGCAGTATAGTGTGGGAAGATGTGAAGTTGTTCATTTTGGAAAGAAGATCAAAGATCACATTATTTAAATGGAGAAAAATTGCAAAAAGATGTAATCCACAGAGACTTGGGGCACTTGTGCACGAAACACAAAGCTAGTACACAGATGCAGCAGGTGATTAGATAGGATAATGGAATTTTGGCCCTTATTTCAAGGGGCTTGGAGTTTAAGAGTAGAGATGTCTTACAGCAACTGAACAAGATGCTGATGAGACTACATCTAGAGAACTGAGAGCAGTTTTTGTTTTATTTAAGAGGGAAATACCAAATTTCATTAGAGGCAGTTCAGAGAAGATTTATGATGATGATCATTGGTATGAAGGGATTGTCTTATGAGCAAAGGCTAAACAGGTTTATTCACTGGAGTACAGAAGAACAAAAGATAATCTCATTAAAACAAAAAGAACTTTTAAGGAGCATGACAAGGAAATTATGAGAAATTGTTTCCCTCATGGGAGAGTCTGCAGCCAGAGGGCATAGCCTTTGAATAAACAGAAGCCAATTTAAACTGAGATGAATAGGAATTTCTTCTCTCAGAGGACTGAGGGTCTTTGTAACTCCTTGCCACAGAGAGCTGTGGGACAGAGTGCTGATGTACATTTAGGGTTGAGATAGATAGATTCTTCATCTGTAGGAAAATAAAGGCTGATTGGGAATTACAGGAAAGTGGGCAAGGTATGTCAGGTCAGACATGATCCTACTAATTGGTGGAGCAGACTTGAGGGGCCCAAGTCTGCAATAGCCTACACTGGTTTCTATTTCTTATGGTCTTACCTTTCCCACAATTGTTTTGCTTTCAACACAAAATTGCTTAGGAGCTGTGATAGATGTTTGAATAGCAAAAACAAGGTGGCAGATTATAATCTGAATGGCGACAGATTCGGCAAGGGGGAAGTGCAATGAAACCTGAGTGTTCCTGTACATTGTCGCAAGTAGACAGGTGCATCAGGTGATGAAGGCAAATCCCTTGTTAGCCTTCACAATGACAGGTTGAGTATAGAAGCAGGGATGTTGTGCTGCAATTGTACAGGGCCTTGGTGAGCCCACACCTCGAGTACTGTGAGCAAATTTAGTCTCCTTATCTAAGGAAGGATATTCTGACAACAGAAGGAGTACAATGAAGCTTTACCAGACCAATTTCTGGGATGGCAAAACTAACGTACATAGAGAAATGGGACTGGTTGGGACTGTATTCATCAGTGTTTCGAAGAACTTGATGGGGGTGGGGGGTGGGGAGGTGTGTGGAATCTCAGAAAAACTTAGAGGACTTTAACAGGACTAGACAGGGAAAATTTACAAAGAATGTTTCTGATGACCAGGGAGTCCAAGACCAAGGATCATAGTCTAAGGATACAGATAGTCCTTTTTTGAGAAGATTTGCAGCTCAGATTGATGATAATTACCTAAGTAATCTTGCTTGAAGGTTTGTTTTCAGATGTTTTGTCACGATGCTAGATAATATCAGTGAGTCTCTGGTGCAGCGCTAGCGGTATGCCCCGCCTCTCAATTTATAAGTCTTGGTTTCTTAAGGTGGGTGATGTTATTTCCGGTTCACTTTTTGTCCAAGGAACAAAGATATGCACAAGAATTCTTAAAGGCATGGCATTCTTACCAGAACTCCTTCAATAAACAAACAATCCTATCTGCCTTCCCTCGAAAAGAAAAAAGAATCGGAAATTACATCACCCACCTTAAGAAACCAAGACCTACAAATAAGAGGCGGGACATACCACCAGCGCTTCACCAGAGAATCTCACTAATGTTGTTACCTAGTACGGTGACAAAACTTCCAAAAACAAACCTTCAAGCTCAGTGAAATAACTTACATACTTATACAGGTGGCCCATTTAGGGCTGAGATTAGGAGAAATTCTTCACTAAAGCATGGTTAGCCTAAGGAATTCTCTACCACAGAAAGCAGTTGAGACCCAAACATTCGAATTTTCAGGAACTTGAAATAGTTCTTAGGGCAACAAGGATTTGGGGAGAAAGCAGAACAGGATGCGGAGTTAGATGATCAACCATGATTATGATGCATGGCAGACTCAAAGGACCAAATGACCTACTCCTGCTCCTATTTTCTCGGTAACTCAGGCAAGGAATAGCTCATTAGTTGACTGAGAAGGAACTTACTGAACTTAGGAGCACTGTAAGGAGAAGTCACAATGAACTTCAGAGTAATGGGCTGGGACAACTGGTGAAAGAACAGTGTGGAAACCCTCGTTAGCTAGGAAAGTCAAAGTGGGCACAATTGCAACGTTTAAAAGACATTTGGATAAATACATGAATAAGAAAGGTTGGAGGGATATGAGAAGTAGGTGGGTCTAGTTTAGTTTGGGATTATGTTCAGTATGAACTGGTTTGATCAAAGGGTCTGTTTCCATCCTGTATGACGGAAGCTGACAGTGGTTAAATGGAAGCATTTAGTGGACTAGAAAAGCAGAATAAAAAATTAAGAATTTCACTTTAAGGAGCACAGAAGGAAGGCTACATGTGGAAAAAATTCGAAGGCCCTGAGAATACTTGTTCGGCAATAGAAAAAAGACAACAATGCTCATACACAGCATTTTGTTAAGCATATGTCATTCCAACACTACCAAAAATTTGCTTTTAGCTTAAAATTTTTTCAGCCATACCCCAGCACTGAATATCTACCTCTAAAGCAAAGCAATACAGATATTATCAAACCATGGAGGCCCTCCTTAAAACACATGGATGTTTAAGCAGTGGATAGTTTGAAGTATTTTACTGTCATGAAACAAGTGAAATATCAGAAGCAGACAGTAGAAGGAGCTAGCATACTGTCTCAACAAAATTCAGTGACCAATTAACAGAGGCGCTGAAGCACATTTGATTCCTCTATCAGCTCTTAATCTTGCAAGTCACACAAAGAGTACATTCACACAGTCCATGTTACAACTTCAAAACTTCCCAAAGCATTTAAAACCAATAAAGTACTATTGAAGTACAGTCCAGTTCTACATTACTGGTGTAATACAGGAAACCAGCAAATCATGGTACCACTAATGGTCCACAAAGTACAATTAGGTAATAACTAGATAATATGCTTCAGCCATGCAAATCAAGAGATAAATAATAGCTAGGAAATCTAAGATGTTCCCGACTCTTCTCCAAACAGTGCCACAAGGTCTTTTGCATTAAACTGAGTCTTTGTCAGCTAATATCTACCAAAATATAGCAGCAGTGGCAGCACAATATCCCCTCAGTACAGCACAGGAGTATTAACCTAGATTTTGTGCTCGGTTCTCTGTTGATAGAAAATGGAATTCACACCATTGCTCAGATCTTTCGAAATGGGCGAGGGAGTAGCAAAACGAGAATTAAAACATCAACGTTGGTACGAACACTAGATTGGTGTCATGCTAGACAAAGTTGGCATTAACACCAATACAACTGCTCGGTTAAAAGCTGTAACTGGAGTCCATCAAATTACATCTCATTTCCTCAGATGATCCAGAGATAAAGACAAAGCAGCTGGGAAGCTTGAAAATTTTGAATCTTAACACTGAGTGCTATTCACTAAAGCATAAACTCTCTCAGCTAAAAGTCATGCAACACAGGTTAAGACTGGGATAACAGAAACATTCACAATGTGCTGACTAACTGCAGTCAGCACGCATTCCCCCTCTCCAGTGAAGAAAACTTAGTAGAACAAGCTGTTCGAAGTTACTTGCTTGCACAAAGTTATCAATCTTAAATAAATGTTATTGTGTGTGGCATTTCAGTATTCAGTGTGTCAATAGAACAATCATCACCCATTATCAGGACCTCAATTCCGGGGGTCAAAAAAATCACTTTTTTTTTCCTTAAAATAGATCCAAGATCTTCCTATGCTTCTTCTCTCTTCCAGAAGAATGTACGACTGTGAGAAATGATAGAGATAGCATGGAGGTTATTATGCCAAGAAAATGCGCATTGGGCCTGCTGGTCTTTTCTTGCTTATTGTATGTTTGTAAAAGCAAACAGGTTCAGCTCTCTATCTACACCTGGAATACTGCTTCTGCCCAAAACGTCAATTTTACTGCTCCTCGGATGCTGCCTGAACTGCTGTGCTTTTCCAGCACCACTCTAATCTAGACTCCGGTTTCCAGCATCTGCAGTCATTGTTTTTACCTCTCTATCTACACCAAAAAGGCACAGCCGTCCTACGGCGAGGAGCTGGACGGTCAAAATATTATAGATATTATAGATAATATTATAGATACCAGTTTTACACTTGAGTGCAAAGTGAGTTTCATTTCTGGAAAGGAGCAAGGATCACTGATTGACACTTTAGTGCCCTATCTGGTCCTGAAGAGAACAATCTTACTTGACACAATGCTCTCTTTAAATCACACAGCTGCGCAACAACTGGGAACATGCCACACAGCAACATACAGGCTATATACAAATAATATTTCCTTTAAAATGTATATATGCAAGACCTTGTGTCAATCGTAAAGGGATCCAAGGGCACAAAAAACCCAATTAAAAAACTATGAACAGACCGGAGTCTAACAATACAGTTAGAAAAGCACTGTATATTTTAGAACAAGACTTTGCTTTAACAAGAGGTTTTACAAGATGTACGCTATGCTTTACAAACTTAAGGCAGTTGAGGTTATAACTACTAGGGTATATAGTGTAGTATACTTGGATTTCCAAAAGTTATTCGATTAGGTGCTGCACAAAAAAATAATACACAAGGTATGGGCTCGTAGATTTGGAACCGATGTCTGAAGTGGATCTCTTCTTAGGCATTCCCTGAGGTGGAGGATGACTTGCTTCCACACTGGTTCCATGAATTCAGAGATGGCTGATGTGTCCAACGCATGATCTGCAGACTCTGCTACCTGGACGGCAGATTACGTTTGGAGCTTTTTTGCACTTTCTTTGAATCCCTCAATTTTTCCTTTATGTACTACCAAAATTTCTCAAACTGGTTGATGACTTCCCGAATGAGCTTTCTCCATTTTGGTCAGTCACAATCCTGGTTCTCCTTTTAGTTTTACCAGCTCAGGTTAGCTTTGAGGACATCGCTAAAAGCACTTCCACTGCTCTCCTGATGGGATCTAGTTCCAAGTACAAAAATTGCTTCAGGCATCTTGCGTCAGGTATACGAAATCCATATTCTGCTCAGTGAAGCTACCTTGATGCTGGACATATTGGTGTGAAAGAGGATGCTGCAGTTAGGCCATCTTTCTTGCCACCATGTTATAGCTAATGACATGACACTTCTGCAATGCTTTGACAAACCTGCCATAGATCTTCCAAAGCAGATAGGAACAGAGATCCCTGCTGTCCAGTAAATGTTTAGCTATTTTCAATCTACAATAATGACTTAAACATCAATAGAAAGAGAATCATGGATCAAAGTCTGCTAATGACAGAAAGCTAACAGGGTGTCCAAAGCTGTGGGGAAAACAAAAAGGTTCACGGAGTGGAAAAAAGGATAACATAAGAAGTTGTTCACTTTGGTTCAAGAATATGAAAGCAGTGTTTTTTTTTAAACAAGGCACGAAAACTGTATATGTTGGAGTTCAGGGAGCCTTGGATGTGCTCATACAAGGAACATTAAAGTTTAGATGTAAGTTTGCTCGCTGAGCTGGAAAGTTCATTTTCAGACGTTTTGTCACCATATCAGGTAGCATCATCAGTAAGCCTCTGGTGAAGCACTGCTGTTAGTGACCCGCTTTTTATTTATGTGCTTAGGTTTCCTTGGGTCAGTGATGTCATTTCCTGTAGTGATGTCAGTTCCTGTTTTTTGTTCTTAGGTGGTAAATGGGGTCCACATCCATGTGTTCGTTCAACGAAATGTCTAAAAATGAACCTTCCAGCTCAGCAAGCAAACTTACATCCAGAATCTCAACCTGAGCTACAAATCTTCTCAAAACTCACCAACATGAAAGCTTGCATGCATCTACTACAAATAATTAGGAAAGCAATGGCACGGTAGCAGTTAATAACCAAGCTAGACCAATACATCATTCCCGCCTCTGTAGCATTGTCTGTTTCTGCATCACTTCAACTCTTCTGCTACCAAAACCCTCAACTATGGTCTTGTTCCTATCAAGCATAATTATTCTAATATACTCCAACCGGCCTTCCACACTGCATACAAACTGAAGCGTGTGGAAACTACTTTCTCCTGGTCTACACTCTCCCTACCTCATCTCCACTGGCACTTTAACTCCTTCAAATTGATTTTTATGTTGGTGTAGACCTCCTGCAACAACTTTCAAAATTAGTAGCTAAAGTGTCATCACATGGACAGAACTCCACAGCGGTTGCACACCTTAGAGAAAATGTTACTTTTACCTCTCCATGATATCGGTACTTGTCTAGTTCCAGCCTCCTGTGCATCCCTAATTGTAACTGGTCCATTATGCTTTCAACTATCTGGGCCCCAGGTTCTGGAACTCCCTCAAACTTCTCCCTCTCTCTACCTCACTCTTCTCTCAACCTAATATTACCCAAACCTTTGGTCATCACATAGTTGGGCTTGGTCTCATATTTTGCTTCATATAGCTTCTAGAAAGCACCTTGGGCCATCTCATTACATTAAGGTAAAGTAGAAGTCAAGAGGCCATAATCCAGAGGACCATAGGGCTGCTCTCTCATTAAAAAGAAATGATGGGTGGTAGTTTAACCTGAGGGCCACCTCGCCTCAGGCAAGGGTACAATGTGAGAAGGACAGTCATTCATGGTGACCTCAGCTACTGCAGGAATTGAACCCACATATTAGCATAATTCTGCTTGCAAACCAGGTGTCCAGCTAACTGAGCTAATTAACTCCACTAGCTAGAGATGCTACTTAAATATAAATTATTGTTTGTGCATGAAATACATGTGATAGCAGATAGCTACGTGAATTAAGTTCAACATAAATCACTACTTAGACAAAGCGGAGACAGAGGAAGAAAATACAAGTACAGAGGAACCTCGATTATCCGAACGAGATGGGCGGGCACTATTTCGTTCAGATAAGTGATTATTCAGTTAAATCGATTAAATGCCTTTCCTCTAGGGCTCAGAGTTTTTTTTAAGTCTACTCCCCATTCAGGAGACGAGGCAGCAGCACACCTCTTGCGAGCCTCCACCCCACCCCCGTCCGATACTCCCTCCCCCTCTCCGGGGCAGCCAGACTGGACACCAACAAGACTGCTGCTGCTGCTGCCTTTGTGGGGAAGTCTCCAAATAGCACGCATACACACACACACACAACTTTTTACTGCAACGTTTTGACAGTTTCCACCTTTACTCTGTACAGGACAATGTTAGAGAGATTATCTGGGGAAGGGGGGGGGGGGGGGGGGGGGGGTTTAGGGTACACCCCTCTGTAGAAGTCCAGGGAAAGTGTGGGGGGAGAGAGAGAGGGCAGGAGGTAAGTAATTTGGGGATGGTGCCTGTTTAATCACTGTAAACAAAAGACATGATCAGTGCTGGAAACATGTCATTGATGTAATGCTTCTATCGCAACCACAAGATCTCCTTCGGATATCCAACATTCGGATAATTGATATTCGGATAATCGAGGTTCCTCTGTACTCATCTAAATCATAAATTTGGAAGCATGACAATGCTTCCAAATTTATACACAGAATGCAATGAAAGATATTGTATCAAATAAAAACAGTAGAAAATCATGTTTAATACAATACTAAATTCATTCACTTTAACAATTTCATTGTCTGCTACAGTTCTGCAAACCGCAAAGGTGCTGTTTCCTAGAGTGGATGTTTGTTCAAAGAACAAAGATCTTTCAACCCAGATTGCAACTGGGAGAAAACACAAACAAAATGTGCATTGTTTCTGTACCCGTAGATCACTGACAACAACTCTTCAGCAGAGATTCTCCAGCTTCCTAACAGTCAACTGTAAAAACAAATCTCATATTTAAATTGTAATTAGTTCATCGTTAATATTTCAACAGATTACTAGTGGTACCTCCTCTAAACTGTAATAGTCCTGACAGAATTGAATTCGATCTGAACTTGAAGTAATGTAAATCTACATAAATAAAGGAACTCTTTATTAATAGTATTTTTAATTTAAACTGTTATATTTCCAAGTAGCAGGTTAAACTTAAACACTGTGTGAGCAAGAGCAGCTTTTAGCGAATTCAAAACACAAATAAATCCAAATTTCTCACTCTCAAGTGAAAGTTTACTGAACTATTTTCACTATTCTTAAAAATAACCATTGACCAACAGAAAATCTATCCAAACATTATGTTAGTTCAAAACCGAAAATTCTTCATTCATTTTGTGCAATGCAAAAAGGAAAGAAAGATGGCCATAGTCCTCAGCCAAGCACTTCACAATCATCTAGGTGTCAAGTACAGCCCAAGGGGCCTCACCATCTCAAGAATGTTCAACACAAAGGCAGCTATTCTGCCTTGTCAAGGAAGGGTTTATGCATATTTAGAATTCAAAGCTGCTTCAACAGAAACTTCACATGTGAAATTAACTAGAAGCCAACTGCAGTCTCTTCACCGTATATATATTTCACCTCAAAAAGTAACTGGCATAAATATTATTTCAAAACATAGCCTCTATAAAACAAGTACTACCCTACCTTAAATTCAGAAGCTAAAATGTGTAAAACTTCTGAATTGTCCCTGTAATCAGTCTTTACTCAACTCCAATAAATTTATTAAAATGTATGTTTTATGTACTATATTGTAATTATAGTACGGAAATAGAATTTTACCACACTGCACCATGACAATGCTTTTCAATATAATGCTGAAAGATTCATTCTCTCTCTCACTCTGCTAAGACTACAGTTTGTTTGCATAAAACAAACTGCACTAGAGAATTAGAGTGAGAATGGTCATTTTCTTTTAACTGTAATAGATATAAAATTAGCCTTGGAAAATAATCAAACTAACATGCCCAATTTTTAAAAACTATTTCATCAAGCATAAACCCCTTTCACATCCCATACCTCAGCAATTATCATTTGGCAGATGGCCAAAGCTAGCTTTGAAATTTCAGGCTTGTATGAGTATCTAATAGACTTGCAGTAATTTTATATATAAAAAACACTAGTTTAACGAAGCTCAGGTCTAATCATTCTTTGCTATCAGTATTTTTACTCTTGAGCAGCTGGGGGAAATTACCCCATAATGACCAAATACAAATTCAAATTACTTTTAACAGGAACATTACCTTTAAGTGAAGTTATCTCCATATGGTAATTACTCTATAATTAAAGAGTATATACCAAGATTTTAAAGAACATTTTAAAATAACACAAGCTGCAGAGTTGTAGTAGCCAAACTAATGTAGTTTTTGCAAGTAAATTCATAAATGTTGATGCTTAATCATTTTTTATTTTGTTAATTTATCTTCAAAATCCAAAGAGTTATATTCAAAATGTTAGCATATATATTTAACTAATGTTTGTATGCTTCTGCAACAGGGAACAAATCAGAGGGTGAAAGGGTTACAACACCAACCCCCACTAAAGCTGTAAAAATGTATGGAACAATACATAGACACGCACTGTGATTATCATACCAGACACGCTTAGTCAGAATTCATCTTCAAAGTATGCTTCAGTAAACAAACAGAGGAGGATTAATGAAAAAGTGATTCAGCCTGCCGCCTAAGCACTATAAAAATTTGAAATAATTACATATGCTGAAAACACCAATAGCCCAAAAATACACATGGTTAAACTATTTCGCAATTGCAGTTGCCTGGTTCACTTAAGATATTTGAAATAACCTGGACAAGGACAATTAAAAGATGTCTTAGACCCACATTATTGATTAGTTACAAAAAGAGCTTTCCTGTGTCTCAAGACTGTTCACATACCATGCAAACTATGTTTTCAAGCACAATTCAAGCACAAGTGAATTGTTATTCTCAGACAAAAATAAGTCATTTCAGTCTATCTCTTAAAAAAAACCAAAACCTCAGAACCATGTTCAACCAGAAGGACTTCAAAGTTTCATATCCAAAAACACTCATCTTGTGTTCAATGCCAGAACCTGAATGTTGGATCCACTTATCACAGCACGATTACTACACAGTACCAACTGAGGAGAAAGTGAGGACTGCAGATGCTGGAGATCAGAGCTGAAAATGTGTTGCTGGAAAAGCGCAGCAGGTCAGGCAGCATCAACGTTTCGGGCATGAGCCCTTCTTCAGGAAGAAGGGATTCCTGAAGAAGAGCTCATGCCCGAAACGTCGATTCTCCTGCTCCTTGGATGCTGCCTGACCTGCTGCGCTTTTCCAGCAACACATTTTCAGCACAGTACCAACTGACCCAACCTCGTTTCTTTAACCAAGCTGCACCTAATGTACTCATTTGCCAGATCCTGTAATGTGCAACAACACATTATAAACACATTTGGTAAAGCTTTGTTATTGTACCAATTAATCCAACAACTTGATCTGAATTGCTTAACCATTACTATATCTAAGATCTATCACTGTATCCATTTATCAAAGAACTGTCACTGTGCAAAAGATGCTCTCCAGCATTGTATTCATTTACGAGTGCCATTCAAAACAAACTATACTACTGACTGTCATTACCACAGGAGAACCCCTTATTTTATGTCATTATGACTTTAAATTTTGATTACTCTATTGCATTATGGCACATCGCCTTCTTTTGTACACTTCATCATCGTTACTCATTGCAGCATCCCATTGGTATACAAGATGTCCAGGCATCATCATTCTGTAATAACAGATTGCCTGTATCTCACTCCATTACTGCATCCATTACTACAT
The DNA here is from genome assembly GCF_047496795.1 of Chiloscyllium punctatum. NCBI lineage: Eukaryota > Metazoa > Chordata > Chondrichthyes > Orectolobiformes > Hemiscylliidae > Chiloscyllium > Chiloscyllium punctatum. The sequence continues at coordinate 42,735,284 of NC_092757.1, read as the reverse complement.
ATAAATATTCCAATACACCTCTGACCAGTCTCCCACATTTTGCCCTCCAAAAACTTGAGGTCATCCAAAACTCTGTTCCTAACTCACACAAATTCCAATTCCCAACTATTGTTGTTCTTGATAACTAACACACTCAGTGAAGGAACATCTTGATTTTAAAATTCTCTCGGTTTCAAATCGCTCTATGATCTCCAGCATCTGCAGTCCTCACTTTCTCCTATGGCCTTGCTCTGTTTACTTCTGTAATCTTGTCCAGCTCACATATCTCTAATGTTGATACCTTGAATATCCCCAATTTAAAATATTTTCATCGATAGTATAGTAGCATTCAATTCCTGTATCTAGGCTTGAAGCTATGGAATACTTTCCATAAACTTTTCTACTTTGCTATCTTTCTTTAAGGCACTTGTGAAAATGTATTTCTTCGAGTTTGCTCTTGGTCATCTCACTTAATATCTCAGTAGGGCTCAATGTCACATTTTGGTTTATGATGCACATATGAAGTCCTTAAAGGCTCCTAATAAATTGTTGCTGTTACTGTGCCCAAATACTGCAATCCATTACTGAACTACATGTCAAACACTGCATCATATTCAAGCAACTAAGTGCCCTTGCTGCACACAATTAAGATACCGGACATCATTACTTGTTCAGATCCCCATCACTGCATCCAAATGCAGTTTCCGCTCTCCAATCCCACGACAGTAGCAGTTCCAAAATCCAGCACCCTACTACTGCATCACCTCCCAAATCCGACTGCAGCACTAGCATTCCAATCGTGCAAACAATGGCTGCAGCACCAGCTCCACAAATCCCATTCCCCATAACAGCACAGATTCCCAAACTTTAATTCTCCATTACAGCATGAGATATCCAAACCCTGTTCCCATTAGAGCACAGGATCCAAATGTACTCACCATCACAGCAACCAGATTCCCAAATTGTGACCCATCCCACAAGATATCCAAATCTCACACCCATTACAGCAATGGCATTCCCAAATCCACTACAGCCAGAATTCTCCAAATTTCTCTCCCCATTACAACAGTGGATCATCAAATCTTGTTCTCCAGTGTACAGTTGTGGATCTTCAAAGCCAAACCTACAGTACAGCACCAATCCCACAATTCAGCTTGTTAAAGCCAAGGAAAATCAATCCTGCACTCCATTAAATTTAAATCCCAAGTCCTGCAACACATTCCTTCCCTGAATCGCCAATCCCACACACCTTTCCATCAAAGGTCCCCAATCTCATATCCCCAATCCAAGTCCCATTACATTCCCACTCCCCATTACATTCATGGATCACCGATCCTGCACCACCTTCCAGAACTAGATCTCCAATCCCACACTTACTGCAGCCTCGGGCCCCAAGTGCAGCCTACCCAATCCTCTCAGGGCTCCCCAAACCTGCACCGACTGCAATACCAGATTCAGAATCCCACACTCTGCCCTGATCCCAGATCTCCAATTCCGCTCCCTATCCTAAATCCCATTCAAGCACCTTTCCCAATCCCAGCCTCAATCCTGCAACTTTTCCCACATTCCCAATCCTTGTATCCTGTCAGGATCCTCAATCCCCTATACCTTTACAGTTCCAAATGCCCCATCCCACATCCCTTTCCAATCCTCCATACCCAGTCCCAGATGCACACCCCACTCTATCCTGTCATGCCAAATCTCATACTGTTCAAGTTTCAGATCCCAAATGCCATACTCTGTCCCAGTTTCCCTCACCAGCAATCCTGCATCCCAATCTCACACCCTTTCCAATTGCAGCTTCTCAATCCAGTTTCCCCCCCCCCCCACAAACCATCTACTGATCCTCAATGACACATCCTGTTCTAGTCTCAGATCCCAATCTCCCACCATTCTAGCTCTGCATCCTAAATCTCACACCCTGTTCCAGTTACCCCCAATCACGTATTCCCAATCCCACACCCTTTCCAATTCTGGATTTTCAATCCTGCACCGTGTCCAGGTCCAGGATCCCCAACACCCCCTCCCGCCCCTTATCCCAGTCCCGGAATCGTTATCGCCGCGCTCTATCCCAGTCCCAAATCCCCAAACCTTCACCTTAACAAATGTAGGAACCCCCCCCCCCCCTCCCGCCCATCCTGTTCCCAACTCCATCCAGTGATCCCCGATCTCGCACCCCACCAGAACACATTGTTGCCCCAGCTACCCCTATTGCCGAGGTCCATCATTGCAACGAGCCTCAATGAGACGCTGCAAGCCGCCGCCGAGGGCAGCCACTCAGGCTCATCGTCAACACTCCCTCTTCATTAATCTGACGGCCTGATTAGAAAAAAAAGTTTTCATAAACCCCCGAGCTTGAACACAAAGTGGAGGAGCGGAGCAGATCCTGCCACTCTCCGCAACCATTGCCGGTCCGCCCGAGTTCCGGACGTCAGGGAGGAGCAGGGCCTTGGAAAGCCTCCGGCCGGGGCACGTTCGCAACTTCAAGCCCGGGGGACCGCCTACCCCCCGACCCTGCCGCCCCGTCAGACTCCTGGCCGCTGCTCCACATTTCACCCGGCCGGCGAATGCCGCGGCCTGTCGCAGCCTCCGGCCGGCTCCCCATGGGGACAGCCGTCCGACTGTGAGGCTCTCGGTGTCGGCGCGCTTCCAAATGGAAGCCGCTTGGTGCTGGCTCTCTGAGGGAGGAGGGAAGAGGCCGGCTACAGCTCAAACTTTCCCTCCTCCTCAGGGCAGCCGACCTGACTCCCCCTCTCCGCCCCCCCCCCGGTCGGAAAAGTTACAATAAACTGTGGGGTAAAGGCGCCCCTGCAGCCGCCAGGCCTCGGCCTCAGGGCCCGGATCAGATCGCGGGCGCCATCTTGGCTGCTGGCGGCTGATCGATGATTGAACACAAAAGCAGCCGAGGGATCAATTCCTGATCAATCACAAAAAGCCCGCATCCCGGCGCCCGAAGCCGGCCAATACCGCCACTGTCCGGCCAGGCCCAAAGTCCAGACTACCCGGTGGGCCGTGCCGCCCTCCCGAACTCCCCCGACCGCTGCTGACCTGAAGCAGTTGTAAATCAAATTTCTTCCAATATTGAAACATCGATCCCACATTGGCGGCCATCTTGAGACATATTGAGGCGATAGAGAGCGAGCCTGGATTGGAGTTCCTGCACGGAGGGGGAGGGGGAGGGGGAGGCGGAGATCCACAAAACCCGGTACGTCACTCACACACAGCGCGGAGCCGGATCCACCAGTACCAACCTGCCCGGCCAGTCGTCACTCGGCCGCCCACATCCTGATCCCGAATTCCGGGATCCGGCTCCCATAGCCGCTGGGCTGAGCACACCAACAAATAAAATAGGGAGCTTGCATCGTGCAAGCGATACATCCCATTTAAACCCGCTGCATTTTCACCCCAATGTTTTCTTTAACATTTAAAAAGGCGACCACTCGATACAGAGTGCTTCTTGGATGTGCAACTAAAATATTTTTCTTCTTTCCAGTTTTGTTTATTTTGCCAAGTAGCTTGTATTTTGCATCCTGCTGTGTTTGTGTACTCTAACATTGCGATTTCTTTCTCTGGACTTAGGATTCGACTCCATAAAGAAAGGGAACACCAAAATATGTCAGTTATTTGTGTTTTTTTCAAGTTAAGACTATGATTGATGATCCTTTAAAAACTCGTAATGTTTAATCAAAGAGACTTGGCGCTACATTGCAAACCACTTGAGATGTTCTGACTGTTCGGAACACAGTTTAACCTCAAATCCCCAATTCCTCCCATGCCACCAGCGAACTGATGTGATCCCGAATTCTTTTTTTACAAAGGGCAAACAACTTTCACACTTTTCATTGAGTTTAGGGTTTTTTTAAAGCATTTGAAAAATATCTCAACGAAATTTAAAGTGCGCAACACGAATGTTTAAATGTCTTAATGCTGTTTAACATATTATCTAATCAAATTTTCATCAGTCTTTCTCTTTATTTTCAGCCTTTCATTTGCACAGTGTGTGATTATCAAGGTAGAATTCTACTCATCTGGCGACATGCCCAAAAGTGGTTCAGGATCACAATCTTTGACTTGGGAAATTTGTCATCACTGTTCCTCACCCACCACTCATTGCTGCTCCATGTGACGCATGGGAGCTCTGAGCATTTATTTGTTCCTTCTCCTATCTCAGACGCTTGCAATATTCCGCCATGAATTTAAATATTATTTGGTAACTCGTTATAATATCTCAACGAAATTGAGTTTCACCAATTATTTCTGGTTTTATTTGTTTAAGTCCTCCAGCATCCGCAGTTCTTTGTTTCATCGTATTTCGGTGCGCCTCTTTTCCAGTCTTCGTTCGCTGCATCCATGGTGTGTTATTAACTATATAATTACCCCCAAAGGGAGTTTGATAATTATCTAAAGGAAAAATGTAAGATCACGGGGGAATGGGACTAGTTAAGTTGTATTTGCAGAGAGGTGGCACAGACAAATAGGGCTGAATGGTTTCCCTCTGTGCTCTAAATATTCTATGATTCATGATTCTATTAGGTATGTCTTTATTTTGATAAGAGACAAAAAAAAACTGCAGATGCTGGAATGCAAGGTAGACACGCAGAAGGCTGGAACAACACAGCAGCCAGGCAGCATCAGGAGATGGAGAAATCAACATTTCGGGTGTAAACCTTCATCTAGTCCTGAAAAAGGGTACACCCGAAACGTTGACTTCTACACCTCCTGATGCTGCCTGACGTGGTGTGTCCTTCCAGCCTCCTGTTTACTTCGATAAAGCACATTTAATCTTTCCCCATATCTTTTTCAGCTGGATCACAAAAGTGGGCAGGGCTGGGAGTTATGAGGAGGAATCAAATATTCTTCAACAGCTGTGAATGGGCAGAAATTGGCTGATGGAATACGAGGAGAGATGAATGGTTATCCATGTTGGTAGCAAAAAAAAAGTATTTCCTAAATGATTACAGTCTGAAAAGTGTTGAACTTCAAGGGACTTAGGTGTTCTTGTTCATTATCACTGAAAATGGGGTTGCAGGATCTAGAACCAAGGGACTGAGATTAGGAGAATTTTCTTTCCTCGGGGAGCTGTGGAGATTCAGTGACTGAGTATGCTCAAAACTGAGATTGATTGTTTTCTAAATTTGAAAACCAACAACAGAGATGGGAAAAGTGCAGGAAAATGGTTTTAAAGATCATATATGATTAGTCATTTAATGCTGGAGCAAGGCCGAGGGTGATTGGACTACTTCTCGTTCCATATCGGTACAGGCTTGGAGGGCCGAAGGGCCTGTTCTTGTTCCGTACTTCTCTTCTGCTATTTTATATTCTTATTTCGACTTCCTGCCCGGTGACTCCCTTCAGGATATGCTGGAGCTTTCGATGAACTTTCAGTTGAAGTATATATCCACTAACAGGTCACCTCAAGTCGAATATTATCCTGACCTTGAGTGTGCATCCCTGCTCCTTAACATCATAGAGTAGAACAGCTTAGATCATTGTAATTGGACCCAAATCCTCCTTCACCTTGGGACCGCCTTCAACATTGCAACCACTGCCTTCTCAAAGACAATACTGGGCTTGCCGATAACATCCAAAGCCTGTGAATGAAAACTAAACGTCATTCTTCTTGATTTCTTGGAGTTCCATGGCAGCTGCTAAGAGCGACTAACCTACCCACCAGTCAAAAACTTCCCTTCAGTTGCTGCTCCTGATGCAGTGTCACATGGGTCAACTGCATACCCGGCATGAAGACAGCGATCGGTTTCCTCTTTGTTGGAATTTCTCTTGGAATGCAAGGAAGGGTTATCTCCAGCACCATTTCAACAGGAGATACTGACAGATAAGGGGCGAAAGTGAAAGCTTTGCAATATACATTTCCTCAAAATTCCATGGAATTGCAATCTATGTGACCATGAGGAATAGGCGGCATGTCCCAGTTTCTTCCTGAAACCAGTAAGGTGCGCAGTAATACGGAGAGATTCAACGTTTCCTCGGAGACCTATCTTGGCTGCTGACGAGTTCCTGGTCTTGCCCGGTGGTAGGGAATAACTTTCTGTAACTGTGCTGAGGAACCTGATGGCTACCAGCACCACTCAAGGAAACCAAGCTTCGTTTTCCTTGCTCCTGGCCCTTTCTTGGTGACCAATAGAAACATTCGCAGCTTTCGCCTGTTTTTCTCACAGTCCTGCTGAAGCTGATTGATAATCATATGGTCACCATCCTTCCCGCTGTGCTTCATTGAGATGAGTCAGCGACTTTAACTCCTTCTGTGCTGTCCAATTTATTAGAATCTGGCGGACCCGCCTGAGGGGATGTCTAGTACAGGTTCCCTGTAGAGCAGGCCTCCTGCTATAAGCATTGAGTCCACTCTTTGTCCGAGATATCCCTTGCCAAACCATGCTGAGTCTAGATAGTGATCTCTTCACCATCTGGAAAACAACTCTTTCACAGAACCTGCCATGATTTCCCATCGCCTATGTTACAAAACAGCAATACTGCGTTTACATTGTGCGATTTAGAGACTAAGAGAGAGTTTAGAAACCGGCAGGGAGTGGGAATAAAGGAAATTCCTGTGTTTAGAAAGCGAAGTCCCCTCGTGAGCCGTGCCGGGCCCTCCATTTCTCACTGCATTTGGCAGTGGGATGTTTGAAAATGCCACGACGTTAAAATAGACAGTGTGCAATTTAGACAGTTATAAAAAGTTGCGAAGGGGCTTTGAAAAATTCAGCGACTAGGAGAAGCCATGGGACATTGCGTCCTATGTAGGTAAGTGTGGTGACGTTTTGAACTCAAAAGAGGCAATGGTGTGGAACTGCAGAGGAGAAAAGCAATTTGGAAATCCACAACATCAAACGCCATCAAGAGCCAGGAATGAGGTACAAAACTAATTGACGAGGAGAATGCATGGTCACTGTGAGCTGAAGGGAGGCTGCAAAACCAAGTGAGAAAAGTTGGCTTCAGATAGGTGTAAACCGCGCTTTCAGGGTTAGTTTATCAGGACGCGATTTAGAAAATCAAATAAAATCAAAATACTGTGGATGCTGGAAATCTGAAATAAAAACTGAAAGTGCTCGGGAAACTCAGCAGGTCTGGCAGCACCTGTGGAGGGAGAAAACCCAGATCGAGTTTCGTGTTCAATGGCTTTTCTGCATAAAGTGTAGAAGGTTTGCCTTGTTATTCATGTGCTAGAGATGGGATGGGATTTGATAGGGTGGATATGGAGGAAATGTTTCTTCCAAAAGGATGTTTAAGTGGAGAGAGGGTTCACTCAGAAAGCACAATGCACAGACACGGTGGAGGGGGTAATGATTCCTCTGGGCAACATGGATGGGGAGGAACAGGGCTGCTTAAAACAGGACCGAGAGTCCTTGAAACTTGAAATCAGGCCGCATTTTTACACATACAGGAGATTTATGCTGCTGAAGTAACTGAGGCTTTGAAGACTGAAACGAGGACCTGTTGTTAAGTCTGGACATCCAATGTCAGTCTAGAGCAACAGAGAGCAAATGAAGCTAAGCTTCAGACCAGCCGTCACCCAGTTAATAGTTTAACACAGCTCTTGGTTCTTCTGTTGCAGCTCCTGCTCTCGAGACCTTTGTATTCCAGAAGCAGAGAGTTTGAACTTCTCCCCGGAACTGGAATACCCACAAGCAGGTCGTCTCAGGCCAACATGATCCAAGCTGCGATCCATGCAGCCCAAAATATCTGCAACAAAGGTGACTGACATCCGCTCAAACTGAAGAAGTAAAGGCAGAGATTGCTGGCAAAACTCAGCAAGTCCGGCACCATCAATGGGGAGAAAGCAGAGTTAACGTTTAGGAAAAAAATGCTCTTGATGTTGAAGGTGGAGATGGAATCCAGAGAGAGAGAGAGAGAGAGAGCCAAATGAAAGGAACATCAAACATTACAGCATAGTACAGGCCCTTTGGCCCTCGATGTTGCTCCAATCTGAAGCCCATCTATCCGACATTGTTCCATTTTCATCCATGTGTTTTTCCAATTACCATTTAAATGCCCTTAAAGTTGGTGAGTCTACCACTCTTGCAGGCAGGGTGTTCCATGCCCTTACTACTCTCTGAGTAAAGAAACTACCTCTGACATCTGTCCTATGTCTATAACCCCTCAATTTAAAGCGATGCCCCCTCGTGTGACCCATCAACATCCCGAAGATAAAAGCTCACACTGTCCACCCGATCTAACCCTCTGATTATCTTATACGTCTCAATTAAGTCACCTCTCAACCGTCTCTCTAATGAAAACAGCCTCAAGTCCCTCAGCCTTTCCTCATAAGACCTTCCCTCCATATCAGGCAACATCCCAGTAAATCTCCTTTGCACCCTTTCCAAAGAATCCACATCCTTCTTATAATGCAGTGACCAGAATTGTATGCAACACTCCAAGTGTGGCAGCACCAGAGTTTTGTGCAGCTGCAGCATGACCTCATGGTTCTGAAACTCAACCTCTCTACCAATAAAAGCTAACACACCGTATGCCTTCATAACAACCCTATTGACCTCGGTGGCAACTTTCAGGGATCTATGTACCCGGACACTGAGATCTCTCTGCTCATCTACACTATCAAGAATCTTACCATTAGCCCAGTACTTTTTATTCCTGTTGCTCCTCTCAAAGTGAATCATCTCACACTTTTCCACATTAAACTCCATTTGCCACCACTCAGCCCAGATCTGCAGCTTATCTATGTCCCTCAGTAACCTGCAACATCCTTCAGCACTGTCCACAATTCCACTGATCTTAGCGTCATCCGCAAATTTACTAACCCATCCATTTACTATGACCTCATCCAAGTCATTTATAAAAATGACAAACGAAAGTGGCCCCAAAACACATCTATGCAGTACACCACTGTTAACTGGACTTCAGAATGGACATTTCCCACCACTCTGTGCCTTCTTTTAGCTAGCCAATTTCTGATCCAAACTGTTAAATCACCCTCAGTCCTATGCCTCCGTAGATTGTGCAATAGCCTACTGTGGGGAACCTTATCAAACGCCTTACTGAAATCCAAACACACCACACCAACCGCTTTACCCTCAGCCACCAGTTTGGTCACTGTCTCAAAAAACTCAATAAGGTTTATGAGGCCTGACCCATCCTCACAAAGCCGTGTTGACTATGCCTAATCAATTTGGGCGGCACGGTGGTACAGTGGTTAGCACTGCTGCCTCACAGCGTCAGAGACCCGGGTTCAATTCCCAACTCAGGCGACTGACTGTGTGGAGTTTGCACGTTCTCCCCATGTCTGCGTGGGTTTCCTCCCACAGTCCAAAGATGTGCAGGTTAGGTGAATTGGCCATGGTAAATTGCCCATAGTGTTAGGTAAAGGGGTAAATGTATGGGAATGGGTGGGTTACGCTTCGGGGGGTCGGTGTGGACTTGTTGGGCCGAAGGGCCTGTTTCCACACTGTAAGTAATCTAATCTAATCAATTTATTCCTTTCTAGATGAATATCAATTATATCTCTTAGAGCCTTTTCCAACACTTCACCCACAACTGAAGAAAGGCTCACTGGTCTATAATTGCCAGGGTTATCTCTATTCCCCTTCTTGAACAAATGGTCAACATTTGCCATCCTCCAGTCTTCTGCCACTATTCCTGTCGACAACGATGACATAAAAATCAAAGCTAATGACTCTGCAATCTCCTGTCTAGCTTCCTACAGAATCCTAGGGTAAATCCCTCTGGCCCAGGGGACTTATCTATTTTCACACTTTCCAGAATTGCTAACACCTCCTCCTTGTGAACCTCAATCCCATCGAGTCTAGTAGGCAGTATCTTAGTGTTCTCGACAGCACTGTCTTTTTCCAGTGTGAATACTGCTGAAAAATATTCATTTAGCATTTCCTATCTCCTCAGACTCCATGCACAATTTCCCACTACTATCCTTGACTGGCCCTAATCTTTCCCTCATCATTCTTTTATTCCTTACATACCTATAAAAACCTTAGAGTTTTCCTTGATCCTATCTGCCAACGATTTCTCATGTTCTCTCCTGGCTCTTCTTAGCTCTCTCTTTTGGTCTTTTCTAGCGAACCTGTAATTCTCAAGTGCCCGAACTGAGCCTTCACATCACATCCTAACATAAGCCTTCTTCCTCCTGACATGTACATACGTATCAAGGACACACAGTAGCTGTTCCTTGAATAGGCTCCACATTTCAATTGTGCCTACCCCTGCAGTTTCCTTCCCCATCCTATGTATCCTAAATCTCACCTAATCACATCATAAATGCCTTCCCTCAGCTACAACTCTTGCCCTGCAGTATATGCCTCTCCCTTTCCATCGCTGAAGTAAACATAACCGAATTGTGGTCACTATCATCAAAGTGCTCACATACCTCCTAATCTAACACTTGGCCGGGTTCATTACTCAGCACCAAATCCAATGTGGCCTCCCCCTCCTTGTTGGCCTTTCTATATACTGCGTCAGAAAACACTCCTGGAGACATTAGACAAAAACTGACCCATTGAAAGTACTTGAACTATCGTATTTCCAGTCAATATTTGGAAAGTTAAGCCCCCATAACAACTTCCTGTCATCCTCGCTTCTATCCAGAATCATCTTTGCAATTCTTTCCTCTAGATCTCTGGAATTAATCGGAGGCCTGTAAAAACTCCCAAAGGGTAACCTCTCCTTTCCTGTTTCTAACTTCAACCCATGCTATCTCAGTAGACAAGTCCTGAAATGCCCTTTCTGCCATTGTAATACTGTCCTTAACTAAAAATGCCACATCTCCCCCTCTTTTACCATCTTCTTTGAGTTCTGACTGAAACATCTAAAGCCTGGAACCTGCAACAACCATTCCTGTCCCTGGTCTATCCATGTCTCCAAAATGGCCACAATATCGAAATCCCAGGTACCAACCCATGCTGCAAGTTCACTCACCTTATTCCAGATGCTCCTGGCATTGAAGTAAACATACTTCAAATCACCTTCCTGTTTGCTGGTGAATTCTTGTGACTGTGAAACCTCATTTCTAACCTTACTGCTCTCAACTTCCTGGACACTGGAACTACAATTTTGGTTCCCATCCCTCTCCTGCATTGGTTTAACCCCATCTGAAGAGCTTTAGCAAATTCCCCCCTCCCCCCCACTCCCCCCCACTCCCAGGATATTGGTACCCCACTGGTTCAGGTGTAGACTACCCTGTTTGTAAAGGTCCTACCTACCCCAGAATGTGCCTCAATTATCCAGGTATCCAAAACTCTCCTCCTATGCCATCCCAGTAGCCACGTGTTCAATTCCCCTCTCTCCCTATTCCCCACGTTGCAAGCACGTGGCACGGCAACAAACCAGAGATAACAACTCTGTTTGTTCTAACACTTTAAGGTTGCACCCTAGCTCCATGAATGTCTGCCTTAAATCCCTATCCCTTTTCCTACCTATGTCGTTTGTGCCTATGTGGACCACGAGTTGGAGTTGCTCCCCCTCAAGGATCCTGAAAACATGATCCAAGACATTACGAACACTGGCACCTGAGAGACAACACAACAACCTTTAGTCTCTCTCGTTCCCACAGAACCTCCTATCTGTATGGACAGTCCAGTGACTAATGCTCTGCTCATCTCACCCATTCCATTATGAGCAACAGGTACAGACTCTGTGCCAGAAACCTGTACCCCATGGCTTAGCCCTGGTATGTCGTTCCCACCAACAGTATCCAAAACTATATACTTGTTATTGAGGGCAACAGCCACAGGGGATCCCTGGACTATTTGCTGGTTCCCCTTCTGTCCCCTGACGGTAACCCATCTGCCTTTTTCTTATACCTGAGGTATGACTACTTCCCGTAACTCTCCACAATAACCCTCCCTGCCTCCTGAATGATCTGGAGTTCATCCAGCTCCAATTCCAGTTCCCTAACACAGTTTTTGAGGAGCTGGAGTTGGGTGCACTTCCTGCAGAGTGTCAGCAGCGACACTAGCAGTCTCTCTTACCTCCCATGTTCTGCAGAAGGAACATTCAACTGCCCTAACCGCCATTGCCACTATTCTAAATTCCCAAAGAAACTGTAGAAAAATAAAGAATAAAAAAAAACCTAAGTTACCTTCCCAGTTTTGGTGCACAGAACATTTTTTTTGGTTAGAGGAGGAAGATGATTAGGAGACACTACCTAAGTAGTGTTTCAGGTAAAGCAACCCTCCAAATATATTATTTCACTTACTCACTGTCCTGTGTCTGCTCCTGCTCAGCATGTACTCCACAAGATAAGTTTTTGAATCAGTGATTCACTTTCCCGTCAACCCCCTGGTTGACATTCCCACTCTTCCTGCTTGTGAAATAAAAATAGAGGGCCCCTTCACTCAAGGTAAGGGTTTAAATAGTGATTTACCTTCCCGTCAGTCCCCAGGTCCACACAGGAAGTCTTCCTGCTGCTGAAACAAAAAGGAGAAGGTAAACACGGGGATCATGGATAGCAGGCCAAGACAGAAGAACTAAAGGTGTGGTGCTGGAAAAGCACAGCCGGTCAGGCAGAATCTGAGAAGCAGGAGAATCGACATTTCAAGCTAAAGCTCTTCATCAGGAAGTACCTCAGGCTCCTCATTCATTCCTGATGAAGGGCCCTGAATGAAGAACTTATGCTCGAAATGTCGACTCTCCTGCTCCTTGGATGCTGCCTGACCGGTTGTGCTTTATCAGCACCATATGTTTTGACTCTGATCTCCGGCATCTGCAGTCCTCACTTTTTCCAAGATAGAAGAACACTTAATAAGTGATATTAAGAGTTGAGGGTAGCAGAGACTGAAGGCATCCCATACCCTGTAATGTGATAACAGGCCTAGGAATGGGTGAGAATGGGTGACTGTGACAAAGGCAATCTATCTCATAACAGGACCAGGATATGGGATTTTTTAAAGAATCTGAAAGGATGAAATCAGGCTGTAAATTTATTGAACTTGATATTGAGTCCTAGAGGTTGCATGGTCCCCAAGTGAAAAATGAAATGTTGTTATGTGAGTTTGTGCTGAGGCTCACTGGAACACTGCAGCAGGCCTGTGGCAGAAATGTTGGCAACACAGTGGACTGCTGAAGTGGCAAGCAGCTGGAAGCTCAGACTCATGTTTACGGATAGAATGTCAGTATTTTACCGAGTAGTCACCTAGTCTATGTTCCTCTACTCAGTTTAAAGGAGACCACATTTTTAAAAGTGAATACAATAGACTAGATTGACTGAAGTACAGGTAAATCACTGCTTCACCTGGAAGGTGGGTGTGGGACATTGGATGTTGACGAGGGAGGAAATAAATAGGCAAGTATTACATCTTATGCGATTGCAGGCAAGGATGCTGCTGAGATCATTATTATAGAATCCCTACAGTGTAGAAACAGGCTATTTGGCCCAAAAAGTCCACACTGATCCTCCAAAGAGTATCCCACCCAGACCCATTCCTCTACTGCTCTGTATTTCCCCTGACTAATGCACCAAGCCTCCACATCCCTGAACACTATGGGCAATTTAGCTTGGCCAATCCATGTAATCTACACATCTTTGGATTTTGGGAGGAAACCGGAGCACCCAGAGGAAACCCACACAGACACGGGGAGGATGTGCAAATGACAGATAGTTGCCTGAGGCTGGAATCAAACACAAGTCCCTGGCTTTGTGAGGCAGCAATGCTAACCAGATGTGGGGAGATGTTGGGAATGGAGGAGGGCTGGACCAGGGATTCCAGATGTGAACTGTCTCTGTGGAAGGCTGACAAGGGATGGCAGGGGAATAGGTGTCTGGTGGTGGCATCCCATTGGAGGTGGAAGAAATTATGGCTTTTAATACTTTGAATGTGGATACTGGTAGGGTGGTAAGTGAGGACAAAGGGGCTCTATCATTGTTGTGGGAGAGAGGGAAAAGATAACGACTGAATTGTAAGAGATGTGTTGGCCATGTCCAAGTGCCCTTTCAACCACGGTAGCGAAGAATCCTCAGTTGAGGAAAAAGATGAAGATTTCGTAGGCCCCTTGTTAAAGTTGACATCACTGGAACAGATGTGCCAGAGAGGGAGAAACTGGGAGAATGGGATGGAGTCCTTACAGGAAGCAAGATTTGACAATATAAAGTAGGGAGAGCCAATGGGTTTGCCATGGCCAGCCCACCCCCAGAAATGGAAACAGAGACATCCAGGAGGATGGGAGGAGTCAGAGATGTACCAGCCTGCTCCGCCATTCACTAAGATCATGGCTGATCTTTTCATGGACTCGGATCCACTTACCTGTGTTCTCACTGTATCCCTTAATTCCTTTATTGTTCAAAAGTATCTATCTTAGCTTTAAAATGTGTATTGATGTAGCATCAACTACTTCATTGGGCAAGGAATTCTGTAGCTTTACAACCCTCTGGGTAAGGAAGTTCCTTCTCAATTCAGTCCTTCTAGTCTTGAGGCTGTAACCTATTGTCCTAGTTTCACCTCTGTGGAAACATCCTCTCTACTTCTATCTTATCTATTCCCTTCATAATTTTATATGTTTCTATAAGATACCCCCTCATTTTTCTGAATTCCAATGAATATAATTCCAGTCTCTCCTCATAAACCAACCCCCTCAATTCATGGATCAATCTAGTGAACCTCCTCTGCACCCCCTCCAGTGCCAGTACATCCTTTCTCAAGTAAGGAGACCAAAACTGCATGCAGTACTCCAGCTGTGGCCTCATCAGCACCCTGTAGAGCTGCAACATAACCTCTCTGCTTTTAACCAAAATCCCTTTAACAATGAAGGACAAAATTCAATTTGCCTCCCTAATTACTTGTTGTACCCACAGACCAACATTCTGTGATTCATACACAAGGATACCCACTAGCAGCATGCTACAACTTTTTAACCAGCTTGGACTGCACCATCAGCTGTCTATGCACTGGCAACTACACTATCCAGATCACCCACAGAACAGCAAGCTTACTCCTCCCAGCGATTCAGCCCCAATAGCGTTGGCCGGTGAGGAATCACTGAGTTAAAACAAACTCTGAAAGAGACTGTGACTGGCAGAATGAGCCAGGCCCCCGTACAGCAAGGGAGCAATATCCAATAGAAACAGTAGATACAATTCATCAACACAATCATTGCTCGAACTGGTTACTGAGTTCATCTCATTGCTGCCAACTTCCCCATATGGCAGGAATAAATTTTGAAAGTAAACCCTGTGGGCAATTGAATTTTGAAACAGAAAAAAAGATCATTCAGCCATTACTCTTTGATCTATTGTCTGGAAACCAACAGATTATTAATTCAGGAAAAAAATGCTTTTCCCGAAGTTGGAGTTTTCGAGGTTTAAACTTTCTCTCATCAATGCGTGTTCTCTCAACGTTAAACCTCAACTGACAAGGAGCCAGATTTCAAACGGAGAACTAGTTTCATTGGCCCTATTTATTTGGGATCCCCTGGATTACCTGCATGCGATCATTTATTCTATAATATTCTGTTATGAGGTATTTCACATGCGATATATTTTACTTTCAGAGGCAAAAATACTTATTTGAACATTTTTGCTGCAAGTTCCTCAAATTGTACTGCTGTGACAAACATGGTTAGACATCTTTTAAATCCCAAACGTGTTTTCTAAAAGTGGAGAGCATCGCCGTCATGCCCCATGTTTACATCGAGAGCAGTGAGGGACAGATAGCACCCAAAAGTACTCTCCAGCACGAACCTGCCCCCTCTGGTTCTCGCTTGTTGCTGACACTTGGATAATATTTGAACACGGATTTCACTGCAAATCTACAGCAAACGAAGCCCCCCTGCAGCTCCATTTTAATTCCTTTTATTTCAATAAGTTTCAAACTCCATTCCATTTTCCAAGTTTCCTGACTGCCTCCAATTTAGAGTTGTCTGGATTGGGTCACAATCCTGATTTGTAAACTTGGAGGTGAGAAGCCCCAGGACGGAGTAAACCCTTTCCCCTCCGGATACAGCAGCACGGAACCCCACTTACTATCAAGTCCTGGCGTCACTGAGAGGGAAGCAGGCCGCTGCTGACAGCTCAGTGTCCTCGTTACCGTCAGAAAACAGGGCGATATCCTCCAGCTGCCGAATGAAGTCACAAGAGGACGACAGCAAAAATGTTGCTCAAGAGGTTTTGTTTAACACCAGTCATAGGAACTGGACTTGATATTGTTTTGACCAAGTCATGACTGGCACCGGAGAGAGGGCTGGGGGAGATCTTGGTGGAAACATACCTACCTGCCTGCTTCTGGTTAAAGCAGCCCACAGCACTATAGTTACTGCTCTTTGAGTAAGGAATTGGATATCAACACACACCTCATGTTAGTTTCTGGCCTGGACTATGGAGCATAATGGAATTTCTGGCATTTTAACATAAGAATGAAGAGGAAGGATGGACTTGTTGAGTGCCTGCCACGGCCTTGCTGCTGGAGTCAGAGGGTTGTAGCTTTAAGTCCCACTGCATGCTGGTGAAGGTGATCCAGGCTGGTTCTCAGAGGGAGTGTGTTGCACTGTGTGAGGTGTTGTCCTTCACATATAGTGCTGATGCTCTGAGAGATCAAACCTACAAGCCACTGGTTATAGTCATATAGTCACACAGTCATACAGCACAAAAACAGACTGTACAAACAGAGAAATTCTTCCAACAATTATCTGTCAACTACACTGGGAAAATAGCAATTTACTGTTTAACTTAACTCAACAGTGATTTGTGGGCTCTTGCTGTGCATGAATTTTCTGCCAAATTTGCCTGGAGACATTGATGATAGTGATGGATTTTCCAATGGTCAACAATGGAGATTCATCATTTTGGTTGGTGCCTTCTGACATCTGGAGTTAGAGAGTTATAGAGCTGTATGACACGGAAATAGACCCTTTGGTCCAACTTGTCCACGCTGACCAGATATCCTAAACTAATCTAGTCCCATTTTCCAACACTTGGCCCATATCCCTCTAAGAGAAAGTGAGGACTATAGATGCTGGAGATCAGAGCTGAAAAATGTGTTGCTGGAAAAGCGCAGCAGGTCAGGCAGCATCCAAGGAGCAGGAGAATCGACGTTTCAGGCATAAACCCTTCTTCAGGAATGAGGGAGCTGTGCCAAGCAGGCTAAGGTAAAAGGTAGGAAGGAGGGACTTGGGGGAGGGGTGTTGGGAATGCGATATGTGGAAGGAGGTTAAGGTGAGGGTGCTAGGCCGGAGAGGGGGTGGGGCCGGAGAGGTTGGGAAGAAGATTGCAGGTCTAGAAGGCGGTGCTGAGTCCGAGGGTTGGGACTGAGATAAGGTGTGGGGAGGGGAAATGAGGAAGCTGGAGAAATCTGCATTCATCCCTTGTGGTTGGAGGGTTCCTAGGCGGAAGATGAGGCGCTCTTCCTCCAGGCGTCGTGTTGCCATGGTCTGGTGATGGAGGAGGCCAAGGACCTGCATGTCCTTGGCGGAGTGGGAGGGGGAATTAAAGTGTTCCACCATGGTGCGGTTGGGTTGGTTGGTGCGGGTGTCCCAGAGGTGTTCTCTGAAATGTTCCTCAAGTAGGTGGCCTGTCTCCCCAATGTAGAGGAGGCCATATCGGGTGCAGCGGATGCAGTAAATGATGTGAGTGGAGGTGCAGGTGAATTCGTGACAGATATGGAAGGATCCCTTGAGGCCTTGGAGGGAAGTGAGGGGGGAGGTGTGGGCGCAAGTTTTGCATTTCATGCGGTTGCAGGGGAAGATGCTGGGAGTGGAGGTTGGGTTGGTGGGGGTTGTGGACCTGACGAGGGAGTCGCGGAGGGAGTGGTCTTTCTGGAACGCTGATAGGGGAGGGGAGGGAAATATATCACTGGTGGTGGGGTCTGTCTGCAGGTGGCAGAAATGACGAAGGATAATATGATGTATTTGGAGATTGGTGGGGTTGTAGGTGAGGACCAGTGGGGTTCTGTCCTGGTGGCGATTGGAGGGGCGGGGTTCAAGGGCGGAGGAGCGGGAAGTGGAGGATATGTGGTGGACGGCATCGTCGATCACGTCTGAGAGGAAATTATGGTCTTTGAAGAAGGAGGCCATCTGGGTAGTTCGGTATTGGAATTGGTCCTCCTGGGAGCAGATGCGGCGGAGGCGAAGGAATAAGGAATATGGAATGGCATTTTTACAGGGGGCAGGGTGGGAGGAGGTGTAATCTAGGTAGTTGTGGGAGTTGGTCGGTTTGTAGTAAATGTCTGTGTTGAGTCGGTCGCCTGAGATAGAAATGGAGAGGTCTAGGAAGGGGAGGGAGGAGTCTGAGACGGTCCAGGTAAATTTGAGGTCGGGGTGGAAGGTGTTAGTAAAGTGGATGAACTGTTCAACCTCCTCGTGGGAGCACGAGGTAGCGCCAATACAATCATTGATGTAGCGGAGGAAAAGGTGGGGGGTGGTGCCAGTGTAGCTGCGGAAGATGGACTGTTCCACATATCCTATGAAGAGGCAGGCGTAGGTGGGGCCCATGTGCTTCCTCCAAAACAACTTCTCTTTCCAATCCTCCCACTTCCTCCAAACCAAAGGCGTAGCCATGGGCACCCGAATGGGCCCCAGCTATGTCTGCCTGGACTCTCTCACCCCATGGGAAAGACCTTGTCTATTTATCCTATCCATGCCCCTCATGATCTTATAAACCTTTATAATGTCACCCCTTAGCCTCCAACACTCCAGGGAAAACAGTCCCAACCTATTCAGTCTCTCTCTATAGGTCAAACTCTGCAACCCTGGCAACATCCTTGTCAATCTTTTCTGAACCCTTTCAAGTTTCACAACATCTTTCCGATAGGAAGGAGACCAGAAGTGCACGCAATATTCCAAAAGTGGCCTAACCAATGTCCTGTACAGCCGCAACATGACCTCCCAATTCCTATACTCAATACTCTGAAGGAAAGCATACCAAACGCCTTCTTCCCTATCCTTTCTACCTGCGACTCTGCTTTCAAGGAGCTATGAACCTGCTTGAGGATCTGGGGAGAGGAACCAGGGAGGCGGCTCCCACTCTCTCTCTGCGCTTGCACACACACTTTCCCCCGGCTGACTGTGTGTGTGTGTGTGTGTGTGTGTGTGCGCGCGTGCGCTCACCTTTCCTCACAAGGGTGATACTCTGTCTGACCTGTTGGTTCAGGTGTCTCGCTTTTGGGTCAGATGAGAAGTTACCTGTGAAACAGTTGAACCCGGTGTCAGGATGACCTCGCGGGGAGGCTTAGGCACAAGGTTCTGAGTTCGGTGGCAACGGCATCTTTGCTTGTTAGCCCCTCCACACCAGTTGCACAGACTCCCTGCCCTTCTGCCTTGCCAGAGTAGGGTTGGTGTGCAGTCCTTCTGTATTCACGTGGTTCTTGATGAAAGTGAGTGGTCGGTCCTGTATGCGGCGATGGTTTCGGAACAGTCCCTTACATTGTGTGCAAGACCAGTGTGTGCTGTGTGCCTCCCAGCCTCCATAGACCCCCACCGAGGTCATTGACAGCATTCTCAGCCACCATTCTGGTTTCCCACTCCGTTGCTGGCTTGCCGTTTGTCAGTTCGGTTACCTAGGTAATCCTGCCAGTAGCATATGCTTGTCTCAAAGGTTAAGCCATGCATGTCTAAGTACACACAGCCAGTACAGTGACCCTGCGAATGGCTCATTAACTCAGTTGTGGTTCCTTTGATTGCTCCAAACGTCACTTGGATAACTGTAGTAATTCTAGAGCTAATACATGCAAACGAGTGCTGACCCATGCGGGGATGCGTACATTTATCAGACCAAAACCAATCCAGGCTCGCCCAGCAGCTTTGGTGACTCTAGATAACCTCAGGCAGATCGCAAGTCCTCGTGACAGTGATGACTCATTCGAATGTCTCTGTGTCTACGACAGGTAACGGGGAATCAGGGTTTGATTCCGGAGAGGGAGCCTGACAAACAGCTACCACATCCAAGGAAGGCAGCAAGTTACCCACTTCCGACTCGGGGAGGTAATGACGAAAAATAACAATACAGTACTCTTTCGAGGCCCTGTAATTGGAATGAGTACACTTTAAATCCTTTAAAGAGGATCTATTGGAGGGCAAGTCTGCTGCCAGCAGCCATGGTAATTCCAGCTCCAGTAGCGTATATTAAGGTGCTGCAGTTAAAAAGCGCATAGTTGGATCTTGGGATGGGGCTGGTGTTTGGCCGCGAGGTGAGCTATCACATGTCCTAGCCCCTACCTTTCAGCGCTCCCTTGATGCTCTTAGCTGAGTGTCCTGGGGGTCTGAAGCGTTTACTTTGTTTTTTTGAGTTGGAAAAAGTTAAATTGCAAATGAGACAATTGGAGTTAGAAGATGAGGGAGTAGCAAGGAGAGAGGAAGAGAGGAACAGGGGCTGCCGGGAGGTAAGCTTTCCACCTAAAAAAGACTGACCTTGACATTCAGGTCTTTTTAGTTAGCAGCAGGAAGAGCAGGAGTGACAACCAGGGGGCTTCCGGGAAGGTAAATGATTGCTTTAAAAACTTACTTCATGACTAGGCAGTGCCCACGCTGAGCAGGAGCAGACACAGGATTGCTGAGAAAGTGAAGTAATATATCTGGGGGGTTACGTTACCCGAAACACTACTTAGATCGTGCCACCCACACATCCTCCTCCTCGAACCAGATTGTTGAGCTAACCATTTTTTTTTATTCTTTATTTTTCAATAGTCTCTTTGGGAATTTAGAATAGTGGGAATGGAGGTTAGTGCAGTTGAATGTTCCTCCTGCAGAATGTGGGAAGTAAGGATCACCACTAGTGTCCCTGTTGACTGCATCAATGGGAAGTGCAACCAACTCCAGCTCCTCAAAAACCGCGTGAGGGAACTGGAGCTGGAGCTGGATGAACTTTGGATCATTTGGGAGGTGGAGGGGGCTATTGAGGAGAGTTACAGGGAGGTAGTCACACTTCCGATACAAGAAAAAGGCAGATATTTACCGTCAGGGGACGGAAGGGGAACTGGCAGACAGTGCAGAGATCCCCTGTGGCTGTTTCCTCAATAACAATGATACCATTTTAGATACTGTTGGGGGGGGAAGACCTATCGGGGGAAGTAATGGGGTACATGTCTCTGGCTCAGAGTCTGTTCCTGCTGCTCAGAAGGGAAGGGGCAAGAGGAGCAGAGCATTAGTCATTGGGGACTCCATAGTTAGGGGGATAGACAGGACGTTCTGTGGGAATGAGAGAGACTCACGGTTGGTGTGTTGCCTCCCAGGTGCCAGGGTTCATGATGTCTCTGATTATGTTGGGGGGGGAAGGGGGAGGAGCAGCCCCAAGTCATGGTCCACATAGGCACCAATGACATAGATAGAAAAAGGGATGGGGATTTAAGGTAGAAATTCAAGGAGCTAGAGCAAACAGAGTTGTTATCTCTGGTTTGTTGCCTGTGCCATGTGGTAGTGATGGTAGTGAGGCGAAGAATAGGGAGAGAACAGAGTTGAATACGTGGCTACAGGGATGGTGCAGGAGGAGGATTTCACATACCTGGATAACTGGGGCACATTCTGGGGAAGGGGGACCTCTACAAAACAGGATGGGTCTACACCTGACCCAGAGGGGTACCTATCCTGGGGGGAAATTTGCTAATGCTCTTCAGGTGGGATTAAACTAATTCTTCAGGGGGATGAGAACCTAAATTGTAGTTCCAGTGTCCTGGAGGTTGAGAATAGTGAGGAATAAGGTGGCTGAACTTGCAGCATGGGTTGGTATCTGGGACTTTGATGTTGTGGCCATTTCAGAGACATGAATAGAGCAGGGTCAGGAATAGTTGTTGCAGGTTCCAGGTTTTAATTCCTTCAGTAAGAATACAGAGAAGATGGTAAAAGAGGGGGAGGTGTGGCATTGTTAGTCAAGGACAGTATTACGGTGGCAGAAAGGAATTTTGAGGACTCATCTACTGAGGTAGTATGGTCTGAGGTTAGAAACAGGAAAGGAGAGATCACCCTTTTGGAGTTTTCTATAGGCCTCTGAATAGTTCCAGAGATGTAGAGGAAAGAATTGCAAAGATGATTCTGGATAGAAGTGAGGGTGACAGTGTAATTGTTATGGGGGGCTTTAACTTTCAAAATATTGACTGGAAATAACGATAATCTGAGTACTTCAGTTGGGTCAGTTTTTGTCCAATGTGTGCAGGAGGGTTTTCTGACACAGTATGTAGACAGGCCAACAAGGGTGAGGCCATATTGGATTTGGTACTGGGGAATGAACCCAAACAGATGTTAGATTTGGAGGTAGGTGATAGTGACCACAATTCAATCATGTTCACTTTAGCAATAGAAAGGGATAGGGCAGAGCAAGAGCAAGAATTATAGCTGGGGAAAAGGCAATTATGATGCAATTGGGCAAGATTTCAGATGCATAAGATGGGGAAGGAAACTGCATGTCCTCGATAAGTATGTATCTGTCAGACAGGGAGGAAGTGGTTGAGCATGGGAGCTGTGGATTATTAAAGAAGTTGAATCTGTCAAGAGGAAGAAGAAGGCTTATGTTAGGATGAGATGTGAAGGCTCAGTTAGAATGCTTGGGAGTTACAGGTTAGTCAGGAAAGACCTAAAGAGAGAGCTAAGAAAAGCCTGGATGGGACATGAGAAGTCATTGGCAGATAGGATCAAGGAAAACCCTAAAGCTTTCTACAGTGTCATCAGGAATAAAAGAATGTCTAGAGTAATATAGGTCCAATCAAGGACAGTAGTGGGAAATTGTCTGTGGAGTCCGAGGAGATAGGGGAAGCGCTAAATGAATATTTTTCATCAGTATTCACATTGGAAAAAGACAATGTTATCGAGGAAAATATTGAGAAACAGGCGACTAGATGAGATGGGATTGAGGTTCACAAGTAGGAGGTGTTAGCAATTCTGGAAAGTATTAAGTTTATCCTCGGATTCTCTAGGAAGCCCAGGAGGAGATTGCTGAACCTTTGGCTTTGATCTTTATGTCATCATTGTCTACAGGAATAGTGCCAGAAGACTAGAGGATAGCAAATGTTGTCCCCTTGTTCAAGAGGGGAGTAGAGACAACCCTGGTAATTATAGACCAGTGAGCCTTACTTCGTTTGTGGGTAAGGTGTTGGAAAAGGTTATAAGAGATAGAATTTATAATCATCTAGAAAGGAATAACTTGATTAGGGATAGTCAACACAGTTTTGTGAAGTTTGGGTCATGCCTCACAAATGTTATTGAGTTCTTTGAGAAGGTGACCAAACAGGTGGATGAGGTTAAAGTGGTTGATGTGATGTATATGGATTTCAGTAAGGAGTTTGATAAGTTTCCCCACGGTAGCCGATTCCACAAAATACGGAGGAATGGAATTGAGCATGATTTAGTAGTTTGGTTCAGAAGTTAGCTAGCTGAAAGAAGACAGAGGAATGGGGTTGATGGGAAATGTTCATTCTGGAGTTCAGTTACTAGTGGCGTACCGCAAGAATCTGTTTTGAGTCCACTGTTGTTTGTTATTTTATAAATAACAAAGGGCAACACGGTGATTCAGTGGTTAGCACTGCTGCCTCACAGCGCCAAGGTCCCAGGTTCGATTCCAGCCTCGGGCAACTGTCTGTGTGGAGTTTGCTCATTCTCCCTGTGTCTGCGTGGGTTTCCTCTGGGTGCTCCAGTTTCCTCCCACAATCCAAAGATGTGCAGGTCAGAAGAATTGGCCATGCTAAATTGCCCATAGTGTTAGGTGCATTAGTCAGAGGGAAATTGGTCTGGGTGGGTTACTCTTTGGAGGGTCGGTGTGGACTGGTTGGGCTGAAGGGCCTGATTCCACACTGTAGGGAATCTAATCTAATCTTAAATGATCTGGATGAGAGCATAGAAAGATGGGTTAGTAAATTTGTGGATGACACTAAGGTCGGTGGAAATGTGCTGAAGAATGCTGAAGTGATGAAGGATGTTGCAGGTTACAGAGCAGAGTTGGGCTGAGAGGTGGCAAATGGAGTTTAACGTGGAAAAGTGTGAGGTGATTCACTTTGGAAGGAGCAACAGGAATACAAAGTACTGGGTTAATGGTAAGATTCTTGGCATTGTAGATGAGCAGAGAGATCTCTGCATCCTCATACATAGATCCCTGAAAGTTGCACCCAGGCTGAAAGGGTTGTTGGGAAGGCATGTGGTGTGTTAACTTTTATTGGTGGAGGAATTGAGTTTTGGAGCCACAAGGTCATGCTGCAGATGTATAAAACTCTGATGCGGCTGCGCTTGGAATATTGCTTACAGTTTTGGAATAATTATAGGAAGGATCTGGAAGCTTTGGAAAGGGTTCAGAGGAGGTTTACCAGGATGTTGCCTGGTATGGAGGGAATGTCTTGTGAGAAAAGGCTGAGGGACGTGAGGGTATTTTCGTTAAGAGAGAAGAAGGTTGAGAGGCAACTTAATTGAGACAAATAAGATAATCAGAGAGTTAGATAGGGTGGACAGTGTGAGCTTTTTTCCTCAGATGGTGATGGCTAGCACGAGGGGACATAGCTTTAAATTGAGGGGTGATAGATATAGGACAGATATCAGAGGTAGTTTCTTTACTCCGAGAGTAGTAGGGGCATGGAACGCATTGTCTGCAACAGTAGTGGACTCACCAACTTTAAGGGCATTTAAGTGATCATTGGATAAACACATGGATGAAAATGGAATAGTGCAGGATTGATAGGCTTCAGATTGGCTCCACAGGTCCAGGTGACATTGAGGGACGAAGGGCCTGTACTGTGCTGTAATGTTCTATCTATCTATGAAGAAGGGGAAAAAATATCTAAAGGGCTGCAATTGGAAGAAAAAGAAAATGAAAAAAAGTCCCTAGCAGAAGAAAGGGAAAAAGAGAGAGAGTTTCAACTTCAGAAGTTGGCAATTAGACAGGAAGGTTGGCTCAAAGGGATGGAGATGATCGTAGAAGGTAGGTTTAATGAGGAGGATAGTGACAATGAGCAAACCCATTGTAGCCAAAAACCTTGTGGGGATCTGTTTAAAAATATCAAACATTGCCTAAATTTGATGAGAAAGATTTTGAAGCCTTTTTCATCTTATTTGAGAAAGTGGCTGAACAAATGAAGGGCCAGTGACTAAATAATGTCGGTAGGTATGGATAGTGAAGTGTTTGCAGTCCTGTCAGAGGAGTATCAGGAGAATATGAAGAAGTGAAAAAGGCTCATTTGAGTGCCTGCAAATTGGTACCAGAAGCACACAGACAAGGTTCAGAAACGTAAGAAAGGAACTGGGTCAGACTTATATCGCATTTGAAAGAATTAAACAGAGCAACTTCGATGTATGGATGAGAGCATTAAAGATAGAAAAGATATATAAGTCTCTTAGAGATATTATTCTGCTGAAGGAGTTTAAAAAATCACTTTCAGAAGTGATAAGAACTCATAATGAGTAATAAGAAGTTAAAACAGTTAGAAAAGCTGCAGAGATAGTGGATGAATACGCATTAGTGCATAAATTCACATCTAGCTTCTGACAGCAATTTCATTCCATGAGGGATAAAAATTGGGAAAGAGGGAGATCCTTCAATGAAAAACAAAAAAAAAATCACACTGGGAACAGTTTGCCACAGGTGAAAAAAGAAACCCAAGAGGGTGGAAAAGAGGTGAAAGGCCTCAGGTGTTTTCACGACAATAGATGGGACACACAAAGTCACAGTGCTGGCGGTTTACAAAGAACAAAGAACAAAGAAAATTACAGCCCAGGAACAGGCCCTTTGGCCCTCCAAGCCTGTGCTGATCCAGATCCTCTATCTAAACCTGGAGCCTATTTCCTAAGGGTCTGTATCCCTCTACTCCCTGCGCATTCATGCATCTGGCTAGATACATCTTAACTGACGCTATCATGCCCGCTGCTACCACCTCCGCTGTCAACGCATTCCAGGCACCCACCACCCTCTGCGAAAAGAACTTTCCATACATATCTCCCTTAAACTTTTCTCCTCTCACCTTGAACTCGTGACCCCAAGTAATTGAGTCCCCCACACTGGGAAAAAGCCTCTTGCTATCCACCCTGTCTATATCTCTCATGATTTTGTCGAGCTCAATCAAGTCCCCCCTCAGCCTTCGTCTTTCTGATGAAAATAATCCTAATCTAATCAAACTCTCTTCATACCTAGCACCCTCCATACTAGGCTTTCCTGGTGAACCTCCTCTGCACCCTCCCCAAAGCATCCACATCCTTTGGGTAATGTGGTGACCAGAACTGTACACAGTATTCCAAATATGGCCGAACCAAAGTCTTATACAACTGAAACATTACCTACCAACTCTTGTTCTCAATACCCCAACCAATGAAGGAAAGTATGCCTTCTTGACCACTGTAATGACCTATGTTGCCACCTTCAGGGAACAATGGACCTGAACACCCAGATCTCTCTGTACATGAATTTTCCCCAGGACATTTCCATTGACTGTATAGTTCGCTGTTGAATTGGATCTTCCAAAATATATCACCTTGGATTTGCCCAGATTGAACTCCATCTGCCATTTCTCTGCCCAACTCTCCAATCTATCTATATTCTGTTGCATTCTCTGACAGTCCCCTTCACTAGCAACTACTCCACCAATCTTAGTGTCAACTGCAAACTTGCTAATCAGACCACCTATACCTTCCTCCAGATCATTTATGTATATCACAAACAACTGTGGTCCCAGCACAGTTCCCTGTGGAACACCACTGGTCACAGTTCTCTGTTTTGAGAAACTCCCTTCCACTATTACTCTCTGTCTCCTATTACCCAGCCAGTTCTTTATCCGCCCAGCTAGAACACCCTGGACCCCATGCAACTTCACTTTCTCCATCAGCCTAACAGGGGGAACCTTATCAAACACCTTACTGAAGTCCATGTATGTGACATCTACAGCCCTTCCCTCATCAATCGACTTTGTCACTTCCTCAAAGAATTCTATTAAGTTGGTAAGACATGACCGTCCCTGTACAAAACCATGTTGCCTTTCCCTGATAAGTCCATTTTCTTCCAAATGGGACTAGATCCTAAGCCTCAGTATCTTCTCCAGCAACTTCCCTACCACTGACGTCCAGCCTACTGGTCTCTAATTACCTGGATTATTCTTGCTATCCTCCTTAAACAAAGGGACAACATGAGCAATTTTCCAGTCCTCTGGGACCTCACCCCTGTTCAAGAATGCTGCAAAGATATCTGTTAAGGCTCCAGCTATTTCCTGTCTCTCCTCCCTCAGTAACCTGGGATAGATCTCATCTGGACCTGGGGACTTGTCCACCTTTTAGAATACCCACCATCTTCCTCCCTCCTAATGCTGGCTTCCCCTAGAGTAATCAAACATCTATCCCTAACCTCAACATCCATCATGTCTGTTTCCTCAATGAATACCAATGCAAAGTACTCATTAAGAATCTCACCCATTTTTTCTGACTCTTCGCATATCTTTCCTCGTTTGTCCTTGAGTGGGCCAACCCTTTCTCTCATTACCCTCTTGCTCCTTTTGTATGCATAAAAGGCTTTGGGATTTTTCTTAACCCTGTTTGCTAAAGATATCTCATGATCCCTTTTAGCCCTCTTAATTCCTTGTTTTAGATTGGACCTACATTCCCGATATTCTTCCAAAGTTTCATCTGTCTTCAGTCACCTAGACCTTAATGAATGTTTCCCTTTTCCACTTAGCTTGACTCACAATTTCACCTGTTATCCATGGTACACTAAACTTGTCATTTCTATCCCTCATTTTCACAGGAACATACCTCTCCTGAAGTCCAATCAACCTCTCTTTAAAAGCCTCCCACATATCAAGTGCGGATTTACCTTCAAACAGCTCCTCCCAATCTATGTTCCCCAGCGCCTGTTGAACTTTAGTACAGTTGGCCTTCCCCCAGTTTATCCCTCTTCCTTTAGGACCACTCTCATCTTTGTCCATGAGTATTCTAAAACCTATGGAATTGTGATCACTGTTCCCAAAGTAATCCCCTACTGAAACTTCCACCACCTGGCTGGGCTCATTCCCCAACACCAGGTTGGCACTGGGAAGAAAGGCACTGGGAAAAAGGATATGGTAAAAGAGGCTAAACCAATGGGATTCATTAAAACAGTGAAGGAAATCTGCAGAGAAGTACAGGAGGCTGCACAGCCTAGTCACAGCTGGATTGTAAGATAGTGCCTGATCTATTCAAAGATTCTGTCTGTGTGGGTAAGATTTACTCAGGTAGAATGGGGGAGTAGGTAAAGAAGTTGAAATATTGGGAGATACGGAAACTAGTTTGTCTCTCAAACTAAGAGATGAAAATATTTGCACTCCTTCTAAAATATTGCCACAGAGAATGGTAATTTTTGGAATAATAGAGGGAAGTTAGTTTTCCCCTGTGTAAGACAAAGCGAGAAAGTACAATCAAGACTGGAGAAGTGATAATGAGAGAGATGGAAAATTGGCTATTCCAGGAATTCAGTTTATTTTTGGAAACTATATAATTGGATCGCAGGTGGGAGTGATGCCCATTGGAGTGGAAAAGCTGAAAGAAAACCAGGATTTAAAAGAAAAATACCCTGGAATTTTTCTGGGCTGTGTGGTGACAGGAGCCCACAGCCATAAGTTAAAACAAGAAGGGAAAACAAAAGAGGAAGATGAAGGAGTTGAGAGGTCCAGTTAATTGACACTATGTTTGATGAGATGATAAAGGAAAAACTGAAGCAGGCTGAGGATCAGGCAGAGGTGTTTAGCTCTGAAAGATTAATGGAGTTACAACAAAAAGATGAGACAATAAAGAGTTTCTATCAATAAAGCCTACCTGGAAAAGGAATGTGTTCCAGAATGCGATTATGTTAAGGATAAAATCTTAAGGCAGACATGAAGACCTTGGAGTGTTATTGCAGATGAGAAATGGATGGAAGTTGACCAGATTGTGTTGCCAGTAGAACAGTCAGGAAGTATTGCAGGTAGCACACAAATTACCTGTAGGAGTCATCGAAGAGTGAGGAAAACTAACGCTAAGATCCAACAGCATTTTTATTGGCCTGGTTTACATTGAAGATGTGGTTGTATTTTGCTATGCCTGTCATATGTGTCAGATGGTAGAAAAGCCACAGGCAATGATAAAACCAACACCTTTGATGCCAGTTCTGCATTTGAAGAACCTTTTACACGTTACAATTGATTTTGTGGGTCCCCTCCCCAAAATCAAAAGTGGGAACCAGTATTTGCTAACCATAATGGATGTGTCTATCAGTTCCTGATGGAATGTCAAGGCAAATAAGGTTGTGGAAGAGTCTGTTCGGGTAATCCATTTTATTGCCAAAATGTTTAAGGATGTCAAGGAGTTTTAGGCAAAAAATAGTTAACATTAAGTGGGTACCATCCAAAATCCCAGGGAGCATTGGAAATGTGGCATCAGATCCTAAGAACCATGTTGAGGGCTCACTGTCAGGATTACCCAAATGATTGGGATTAATTTATATTATTTGCTTTTAGAAATGGTCCAAATGAATCAACTCAGTGTGCTCTATTTGAATCGATATTCAGACAGGAAGTAAAAGGGCCTTTAAAATTAGTTAAAGAAAAGTTGATAGGTCCGAAGTCAGAGATTTCACAGTTGGATTATGAATTTGAGGTGAGAGAAGGATTAAACAGAGTAGGTGAACGAGCTAGATCACATTCGAAGGTGGCACCGATCCCAATGAAGCAAGTTGCAGATAAGAAATCTAAAATTTATACGTTTGCCCATGAGGATAAATTATTTGTGTCTTTGTGAGTGGTAAGAGATCCCTTCAAAGCAAGGCTCTATCAGTTTGAGATAATGTAAAGTCAGGTGAATTATCTGGTAAAGATGCCAGACAGGGACCTTCAGTGCCTGCAGAAACCTCCAGTGCCTGATTCTCCCTGAGGATTGTCAGCTTCACACCGTCTGCCATGAGGTGACACCTTCTCTCCCTGAAGTAGGCCTTGCCCCGGCTCAGGGCCTTTCTCTCCCAGACCCGCACAGGACCTCCACTGTTCTTTATGCTCAGAAGTATTCACACCCTCAACAAGTGCTGTTTCTCCACTCTATCAGACATTAAGGACTGTAAGTATGCTAAATTCTCCTATACTTACTTCCAGACACAAATCTTCTCAACCATTCAGCATCCTGGCCTCAGCTATGACCTTCTCTGAGATCAGCTAAGAGAAAGTAAGGACTGCAGGTGCTGGAGATCAGATCCTCATTCCTGATGAAGGGCTTGTGCCTGAAATGGCAGCACCTCTGCTCTTTGGATGCTGCCTGAACTGCTGTGCTTTCCCAGCCCCACACTCTCGATTCCTCTCTGAGATCAGCCCAGTGCCATTAACCATGCGGATGCTCTGGCCACTCCTAAGGATTACATGGCTGCTGCTTCCTCTCATGTCAAGGACCATGGGATTGCTGCCTCTGTTTGTGCTGGGAACCATGGGATTGCTGCCTTTCGCTCCAACCCTTACCCACTATTAACCCCGCTGAAAAGGTGGAGTGCTGTAGTAGTATGGCGAACTGACCTCTACATCGCTGAGCACAGACGTCAACTCTCTGATGCCTTCTCCTACCATCCGCTTGACTATGATCCCATCTCTGATCACCAAGCCATCATCTCCCAGACCATCACCAACCTCATCACTTTGGGAGATCTCCCATCTACAGTCTGCAACCTGATAGTTCCACCCGTTTCTATCTCCTATCCAAAATCCATAAACCTGACTGCCCCCGTCAACCCATTCTCTCTGCCTGCTCTTGCCCCACCGCGCTCCTCTCCTCCTACCTCAACTCTATTCTTTCACCTTTGGTACCGAACCTCCCTATCTACAATTGAGACACAACCCATGCACTCCACCTCTTCCAAAGCTTTCAATTCCCTGGCCCCCAGTACCTCATCTTCACCATGGATGTACAGCCCCTTTACACCTGTATCTCCCACACAAAGGGCCTAAAGCCCTCAGCTTCTTCCTCTCCCACACACCCAACCACACCTCTTCCACTGACACCCTCATTTGCCTGGTAGAACTAGTCCTGACCCTCAACAATTTTTCATTTGATTCCTCCCAACCAAAGGGGTAGCAATGGGCAGCCATATGGGCCCGAGCTATGCTGGCCTCTTTGTGGGATTCGAGAAACAGTCCCTCCTGCACAACTACACTGGCACCATCCCTCACCTCTTCCTCAGCTGTATTGATGACTGCATCAGTGCTGCCTTGTACTCCATGAGGTGCTCGAATGGTTCATCAACTTCACCAAAATCTTCCACCCTGCCCTCAGATTGACCTGAACCATTTCTGAAACCTCCCTCCCCTGGCTGGACCTCTCCATCTCCTCCGGAAACTGACTTACCACTGATATCCATTTCAAACCCACTGACTCCCACAACTGCCTCAATTACATCTCCTCTCACCCCACTCCTGCAAAAATGCTATTCCATAATGCTATTCCACCACATTTGTTCCCAGGATGAGGTATTTCATTCCAGGACATCCCAGATATCCTCCTACTTTAGGGTCCATAGTTTTTCCTCCTCAACCTCCCTTCCCCAACAACAATAAGGATAGAGGCCCCTTTAGTTCTCACATACCACCCTACCAACCTCCGAATCCAACACATCATCCTCCAACATTTGACACCTACAATCAGACCCCCACCACCAAAAAGGTATTTTTTTCCCCACCCCTATCTGCTTTCTGCAAGGACTGTTGACTCCATGACTCCCTCGTCAACTCTATACCCCTCATCAACTTCACCACACCCAGTACCTTTCCCTGCCACCGCAAGCGGTGTAACACCTGCTCCCACACCTCGCCTCTCACCTCCTTCCAAGGCCCTAAACAATCCTTCCAGATCCAACAGAGATTCACCTGCATGTCAGCTAATCTCATTTATTGGCTCCTGATGTGCTCTCTTCTATATCAGGGAGACCAAACTCAGACTTGGGGAGCAGTTTGCAGAGCATTTATGCTGGGCACACACTAACCAACCCGACCTTCCAGTTGCCATCCACTTTAATTCCCCCTCCCACTCCCCTGGTGATGTGTCCATCCTTGGCCTCCTCCACTATCAGAGTGAGGCCAAACGAAACTGGAGGAACAACACCTGATATTTCACCTGGGGAACTTCCAGTCCGATGGCCTCAAAATTGACTTCACCAGCTTCAACGTCCCTCCTCCCCCAATCTTATCTCATATCTAGCCCCACCCCTCCCCCGCCTCCCTGGCCTGTTCTAACCTGTTCATCTTCCTACTCACCTGTCCACTCCACCCTTCCCACTGACCAATCACAATAACCTCCCAGCTGTGTCCACCTATCACCATCCCACCTACCCTTACCCCAGCCCCACCCCTCTCCCTCTATTTATTTCTGGGCTCCCCTCCCCCTCCCCAGTCCTGATGAAGGGTTTCAGCCTGAAAGGTTGCCTTTCCTGCTCCTTGGCTGTTGCCTGACCTGCTGTGCTCTTCCAGCTTCACATCTGTTGATTCTGAGTTCCAGGATCTGCACTCCTTACTGTCTCCTAGGGAAAGAAATTATTGGGTATGTCATGTGAACATGTTACTATGGTACTATATCAGGGAATTGGAACCGGAGAAACAGGTATTAGTTACAGCCACACAGAGTGAGGAATCAAATCCAGATGATTTAGATTTTGATGTGCCTCAGAATAAATTGAATAATGAGGAAGTCCTCAAGGAATGGGATAGGGTAGTGAGCTACCTGCCCCAGGCCAGAGAGACTTGTTACAGTGCTATGAGGACCTATGTAGAAATAGAATGGGGAGGACTAATGCTATAGTACATGAGATTGATGTAGGGAATGCGGTGCAGATTACAACCCCCTTCCCCAGGCCTAATCCTGTCAAACCAGTGCAGGTTCAAAAGGAAGTGGAAGGGGTGTTCCAAGTAGACGTCATAGAGACAAGTCAAAGCGAGTCAATTGTGTTGGTTCCCAAACTTGATGGCACTCAACGTAGATTATCAGAACGTCAATGCTGTGACTAAATCTGACTTATGCCCCAGTCCAAGGCTGGGAGGATTGTGTGGAAAAAGTAGACAAGCCACTTACATCACAAAGTTGGACTTACTTCATGGTTACTGGCAAGTACCTTTGTCAGAGAGAGGAAAAGGAGTTTCTGCTTTTTTAACCCCAAATGGACTATATCAATTTAAAGTAATGCCCTATGGAATGAAAAATACAGCAGTCACTTTTCAAAGGCTAATGAACAGAGTTGCAGTATTGACTAATTGTGCTGTCTACATAAATAACTTAGTGATCTTTAACCATTCATGGGAAGAATGGTTAAAGACTTGGCAGAGCTGTTTGAGAGATGACAGAAGGCAAAGTTGGTCATAAATTTGCTAAAAGCAGAATTTACAAAGGCAGAAGTGACATTCTTAGGACACAATGTTAGATGTGGATGGACGACCCCAAAGGTCATCGAGGAATTCCAAAGCCCATCTTCAAAGAAGGAAGTGCAACACTTTTTTAGGACTGAGTGGATTGTATAGGAAATTTATACCAAACTTTCGTAGATCAGTGGCACCATTGATGGATTTGTTATAAAATAACATGAAATTTTGATGGACAGAACAATTCCAGGAGGCATTTGAGAATTTAAAACCTGTGTTAACCACAGCACCCATTTTAGCCACACCAAAGTGCTTGAAAACCTTCAAAGTTGCCATTGATGTAAACGATGTAAGTGTTGGAGCCGTGTTGTTACAGGAGAATGATTATGGAATTGAAAGGCAAGTTGGTTATTTTTCAAAACTACTCAATATGCACTAGAGGAAATATTCATACATTGAAAATGAGTTATTGAATTTGGTAATGGCCTTACAGCATTTTAATATTTATGTAGTAAACAATGCATCAAAGACAATTGTGTATACCAACCACAAACCTTTGACATTTCTGGTGAGACTTAAGGACAAGAACACCAGCTTACTTTGTTGGAGACTCACATTATAAATATTTAATTTGCGGATTGTACATGTTGTGGGTCATGAAATATTATCATGGATGCTTTATTGCGAGTTTAAAAGGAATATATTTATGGAAGATAGAAATGGAAGGGTTCAATGTTAAATCTCTGGAATTAGTATAAAATGTGTAACTGTAGATTAATGAGATATGGATCTAGTAATATAATGGAGTTAATGTTTTGAAATAAAAAATGAAGCCATCTTTTCATAATGGTGGTTCATTTTTTTAAAGGGGAGGTGTTGTGATGTTGGGTAGAGTAATTGTAGATTGGGCGACAGGAAGTTAGAATTTGGTGTGTAAAAATAAATGCTGGGGAGGGAGGTGAAGCATTATGTGGTCCCTTTAAAAGATGGTGTTTTTTTTTTCCTGTGCTTAGAGGTTAAAATGTGAGCAGCGGTTTAGGGGCTTGCAGGTGCACAGAGAGCCCAAATTGAAACATTTGTATCAGTTAGCAGGCCAAGCAGCAGTTTTTTTTAATCAAGACAGCAGGTTTTGAATTTAGCCATTTAATTTTAACCAGGCACTCAGATACCAAGACCTATTAAATTTAAATCTGATGATTTTAACAACATAGGACCATCCTATGCAATAAATATTGTTATGCCATCACAGGAATAAAAGAAGGGGGCAGTTGGACTGAGCCCCAGAGCTACCTGCCATCCGCCGAGCTAACAGCCCTCACCTCTCAAGAGAGAATCTCTGGCTCTCACAGTCACTTATGTATTAGAGAGAATACCATCTAATTGGTAACAGTACTAATGGCAGAGAAGACATTCCTGACAGAAGAAACAATGGAAAAAGGCACAGAACATTCTGGAAGACACATAACCTGGCTGTAATTTCGAGAGACTAAATTCAATCTTTGTTATATGAGTGAGACTTGTACTTTTTGCAACAGCATACCATTAGAATCCTTATTTTATTTGGGAATAGTTAGTAGTTAGAAGGGATTTATTCATTTTGTTAATAGATTAGTTAATTTGTTTGCTGTTAAGAGTTAGATAAATAAATTGTTACTTGTTGATTTTTGAAGGGAGTGTCAGGGATTTATCTTGTTTAGCTACTAGAAGTTGCTGAAAAGCAGGTGATACCACTTTTCACACACTTTTTACAGATTATAGGGCGAGATGCTTATCTTTGAGTGTTTCAGTTTTAGTTCTTGAAGGAGAGTCAATCTCTGCTTCATAACAGATTTAACAGGATCGTGACTGATTTGATTTTACCATCAGCTCCATATTTCTGCACATCCCCAATAATCTTTCATCCCCATGGTAATCAAATATCTATCCACCTCTACCTTAAAATATTTAAAGATTCTTCATCCACTGTTTTTAGAGAAAGGAAAATGTCTTGGAACTTTTAGATAGTTCATGAATAAAGTATAATAAAATAAAGTGCAACCAAAACAAAAAGCTAAAGTGCTTGATGCCATTGGGACTCCAAAGTGTAAAGAGTTTGATTCATCATTATTAAAGTTCCTCACTTTGATCAGCACAAAACTGATTTCAAAAATTCAGAAATAAAATGTCAGACAGTAGCTACTTAAAACTAGATGATATTCTTTAAAATCTGGACTCTAATATCTCTTTATGTGGCTGTGTTGAAGTTTTGCCTGATTACATTCTTGTGAAACACTGAGATTAACACCAATTTATTCAGCTCAATATTAAACTCAGCTTGTTTCTTGTTTACCATGGGATGTTCCTCTGTTACAAGCACCATATATATGTAGGCAGTCATGGTAATGTGCTTCTTTGTTTGATGTGTATTTGAATTGTGCCGAGACGGGACAGAGCTTGCTGTTGTTTTACAGAAGTTTTCCTCAGCTTTAATAATGAACAAACTGAGTGGTCATGGCATTGTTGCAAGGACGAATGAATTGAAATAAATCTCAATGTTTGCACTCTATTGTACAACCCATACTAAAACTTTGTTTCTTAATTTAGAGTCATAGAGCTGCACAAATGCTTCGGTCCAATTCGTCCATGCTGACCAGAGGGGTCCTAAATTAATCTAGTCCCATTTGCCAGCATTTGGCCCAAATCTCTCACACCTTCCTATCTATATTCTCATCTAGATTTCCCTTTTAAATGTTGTAATTGTACCAGCCTCCAACACTTCCTCTGGCAGCTCATTCCATACATGCACTACCCTCTGTGTGAAAACGTCACTTCCAAAATTTTCCCCTCTCACCTTAAACCTACGCCTTCTAGTTTTGAACTCCCCCACCCCAGGGAAAAGATCTTGACTATTTACCCTATCCATGCCCCTCATGATTTTACAAACCTCTATAAGATCACCCCTCATTAGTAGAAGTGTTAACCTTTCAAACAAATTGTTTGACTGTTCCACTGCAAAAAAGAGAGGAGTTTGTGGGAAAGGGTTTGGTTTTGTGCAGTTAACATCACTCAGTCACTTCTGCCACGTTATCACTTCTGATGTAGCTTATTTTGTCATTCAGCATCACATTCAGTTGTGGCATTGTTGCCAGACCAATATAGTCACTGCTTGTTTCTTTACACCATATGATTACAGTCACTTACATAAAATATGCATGAGCAGGCTAATATTGTACTGGCAGCCAATACTGGGAACTGTTGTGTGGGCAGGAGTCTCAGTTTGTGCTAGCAGATGGCGATTTATTTTGTTGTGTTGCTGTCTAACATTACTCACTTTAGATTATTGCTTTCTGGAAGTGATTAGCAGTTAACAATGAAAATTAATTTTAATAAGTAAATGCTTTACACTTCAAAATTTAATTAGTTTGTTTTTTAAATTAAGTTATTTTTGTAAATTTTCCCACTTTTATCCTTCAATGCTTTCTCCACAGCTCTCGACCTGACTTCTCCTGTTCAGATAGTAGATGCAGAAGGAGCGTGTTTACAGCAGGGTGTGATCCCAAGGGGGATTCCTTTTCCCTCTGATGTAATGGCCCCAGCTGGGAGCTAAAACTCACTCATTGCACAATAGCTAGTGCGCTTCAAAATCCAATGCCGCACAGTCCATAGAAAGAAATACTGGCTTTTATATAGCCTCTTTCATGACCATCAAACACGACCATGTGCTTTATAACTAACAAAGTTTTTTGAAATGTAGGAAACACGACGGTCACTTTTGCCTGCAGTATTGTCTTAAAAAGAGAAATGGATAATAATGTAGTGATATTGATAACTATCGCTCAGGACAGAAGACAGAACTTTCTCGCTATTCCTCAAAATAGTGGTCATTAGAACTGGCGAGGGCACACTGAGCTACTTCTGAGCTGTGTGTGTGTGTGTGTGTGTGTACAGTGGCAGACGGGGAGGGGGGCAGCAGGGGTGGGAGCGGACAGGCAGGAGTGCCCTGTTCGATGGGGTTTCGGGGAGGGCGGGGGTAGGGGAGAAGGGTGGCAGTTTTGGATGGGGTTGGGGTGGGGGAAGGCTGGTGGGGGTGTATGGGTTTGGAGGGAGAGCGGGGAACAGGGGTGGGGGTGGACAGGGTTTGGAGGCAGACGAGGGGTTGGGTGGGGGTGGACAGGAGCGGGCGGGCTAGTGGTGTTGGATGGAGGCGGGGGATGGTGTTGCAAGGGGGGTGGGGGGGAGCGGTGTTGGATGGGGTGGCGGGTGGGGGAGTGGTGTTGGACAGGGCCGGGTGGGAAAGCGGTGTTGGACGGGGGCGGGTGGGGAAGGGGTGTTGGGTAGGGACTTGGTGTTGGACGGGGGCGGGTGGGGGAGCGGTGTCGGACGGGGGCGGGTGGGGGACAGTGTCAGACGGGGTCAGGTAGGGGTTGGTGTTGGGCGGGAGCAGAATGGGATGGAGGTGGATGAGGGCGGGGGGACGGTGTTGGACGAGGATGGAGGGAGACAGTGTTGGATGGGGGCGGGTGGGGCGGACAGTGTTGGACGGGGGGGGAGGTGGGAGAGCGGTGTTGGACGAGGGCGGGGGGAGCAGTGTTGGATGGGGGCAGGTGGGAGAGGGGTGTTTGACGGGCCAGGGTGGCGGTGTTGGATGGGGGCGCGTGGGGGACGGGTGTGGGTGGGGGTGTGGGAGACAGTGTTGGACAGGAGCGGAGGGGGACAATGTTGGACGGGGGCGGGTGGAGGAGGGGTGTTGGACGGGGCCGGGGGGGGGGGGTTGGTATTGGCTGGGGACGGCGATAGACACGAGCAGGTG
The DNA here is from genome assembly GCF_047496795.1 of Chiloscyllium punctatum. NCBI lineage: Eukaryota > Metazoa > Chordata > Chondrichthyes > Orectolobiformes > Hemiscylliidae > Chiloscyllium > Chiloscyllium punctatum. The sequence continues at coordinate 42,697,328 of NC_092757.1, read as the reverse complement.
GGGGAGCGGTGTTGGATGGGGGCGGGCGGGGTACAGTGTTGGACGGGGGCGGGCGGAGGGCGGTTTTGGATGGGGGGGGAGCGGTGTTGGACAGGGGCGGGTGGGCAGGGGGGCGGGTGCGGGATGGTGTTGGACGGGGGCAGAAGGGGATGGAGTTGGATGGGGGCCGGCGGGGGACCGGTGTTGGACGGGGGCGGATGGTGTTGGACAGGGGCGGGTGGGGGACAGTGTTGGACGGGGGCAGGTGGAGGAGGGGTGTTGGACAGGGCAGGGTGCCGGTGTAGGACAGGGGCGGGTGGGGGAGGGGTGTTGGGCGGGTGGTTGGTGTTGGACGGAGGGGGTGGGGTACGGTGTTAGACACAAGCAGGTGGGGGACCTTGTTGGACAGGGCGGATAGGGGACGGTATTGGACGGAGGCGGAGGGACGGTGTTTGATGGGAGGCGGGTGGGGGACAGTGTTTGACGGTGGCGGGGGGAGCAGTGTTGGACGGCGGTGGGTGGGGTACAGTGTTGGACGGAGGCGGGGGGGCCGGTGTTGCACGGGGGTGCGGGCGGGAGGTCGGTGTTGGACGGGGGCAGGTGGGGGACAGTGTTGAACAGGGGCGGGGGAGTGGTGTTGGATGGGGCGGGGTGACAGTGTTGGACGGGGTGGGTGGTGGAGGGGTTTTGGGCGGGGGGTTGGTGTTGGACGGGGGGCTGGGGGATGGTGTTAGACACGAGCGGGTAGGGGAAGGTGTTGGATGGAGACGGGGGGAGCGGTGTTGGACGGGGGCGGGCGGGGCACAATGTTGAACGGGGTCGGGGGGGTCGGTGTTGGACTGGGGCTGGTGGGGGAGCGATTTTGGACGGGGGCAGGCGGGGATCGGTGTTGGATGGGGCGGGTAGGAGATGGTATTGGATGGGGGCGGGGGGACGGTGTTGGACGGGGGCGGGGGAATGGTGTTGGACGGGGGCGGGTAGGGGACGGTGTTGGACGGGGCGGGTGGGGGACGGTGTTGGACGGGGCGGGTGGGGGACGGTGTTGGACGGATACGGGGGGAGTGGTGTTGGACGGGGGCGGGAGGGACGGTGTTGGACGGGGGAGGGTGGGAGACGGTGTTGGACACGAGCAGGTGGGGGACGGTGTTGGACAGGGGTGGCGGGTAGGGGACGGTGGTGGATTGGGGGGGGCGGGTAGGGGACGGTGTTGGACAGGGTCGCGGGTAGGGGATGGTGTTGGACGGGGGCGGGCGGGGATCGGTGTTGGACGGGGGCGAGCGGGGGATGGTGGGGGACAGGGACGGGGACGGAGGCGGGCGGGCGGCGATGTTGGACGGGGGCGGGTGGACAGTATTGGACGGTGCGTGTGGGGGACGGTGTTGGACGGGGGCAGGTGGGGGACGGTGTTGGACGGATCGGGTGGGGTGGAACGGTGTTGGACAGAGGGTGTGGGGGACGGGGGCAGGCGGGGGGAGTGGGGTTGGACGTGGGCGGGTGGGGGTTGGTGTTGGATGGGGGCGAGGGGGGGTGGTGTTGGACGGGGGCAGGGGAACGGTGTTGGACTGGGCGGGGGAGCGGGGTTGGACGGGGGGGGCGGAGGGGACAGTGTTGGACGGGGGTGGGGGAGACGGTATTGGACGAGGGCGGGGGGGAAGGTGTTGGACGGGGGCAGTTGGGGGCTGGCGTTGGACAGGGGCGGGTGGGGAATGGCGTTGGACGATTGCAAGCGGGGGACAGCGTTGGACGGGAGCGGTCGGGGGGTCGGCGTTGGATGGGGGTGGGTGGGGGATGGTGTTAGACGATTGTGGGCGGGGGACGGTGTTGGACGATTGTGGGCAGGGGACGAGGGGGGTCAGAGTTGGACAGGGTGGGTGGGGGAGTGGTGTTGGACGGGAGCAAGGGGGTTGGTGTTGGAAGAGGGCGGGGGGTACAGTCTTGGACAGGGATGGGTGGGAGACAGTGTTGGACGGGGGCGGGGGACAGTGTTGGACGGGGTGGGAGGGACAGTGTTTGACGGGGGCGGGCGGGGAGCGGTGTTGGACGGGGGTAGGTGGGGGATGGGTTTGGACGGGGACGGGTGGGGGGTCGGTGTTGGACAGGGATGGGTGGGGGGCAGTGTTTGACAGGGCCGGGGTGGATGGTGTTAGAACATAGAACATAGAAAAATACAGCACAGTACAGGCCCTTTGGCCCTCGATGTTGTGCCGATCCAAGCCCACCTAACCTACACTAGCCCACTATCCTCCATATGTCTATCCAAAGCCCGTTTAAATGCCCATAAAGAGGGAGAGTCCACCACTGCTACTGGCAGGGCATTCCATGAACTCACGACTCGCTGAGTAAAGAATCTACCCCTAACATCTCTCCTATACCTACCACCCCTTAATTTAAAGCTATGCCCCCTCGTAATAGCTGACTCCATACGTGGAAAAAGGTTCTCATGGTCAACCCTATCTAAACCCCTAATCATCTTGTACACCTCTATCAAATCACCCCTAAACCTTCTTTTCTCCAATGAAAACAGTCCCAAGTGCCTCAGCCTTTCCTCATACGATCTTCCTACCATACCAGGCAACATCCTGGTAAACCTCCTCTGCACCCGTTCCAGTGCCTCCACATCCTTCCTATAGTATGGCGACCAAAACTGCACACAATACTCCAGATGTGGCCGCACCCAAGTCTTATACAACTGCAACATAACCTCAGGACTCCGGAACTCAATTCCTCTACCAATAAAAGCCAGTACGCCATATGCCTTCTTCACCGCACTATTTACCTGGATGGCAACTTTCAGAGCTCTGTGTACATGGACACCAAGATCCCTCTGCTCATCCACGCTACCAAGTATCCGACCATTAGCCCAGTACCCCATCTTTTTGTTACTCATACCAAAGTGAATCACCTCACACTTACCCACATTGAACTCCATTTGCCACCTTTCTGCCCAGCTCTGCAGCTTATCTATATCCCGCTGTAACCTGACACATCCTTCCTCACTGGTAAAAACAATGACTGCAGATGCTGAAAACCAAATACTGGATTAGTGGTGCTGGAAGAGCACAGCAGTTCAGGCAGCATCCAACGAGCAGCGAAATCGACGTTTTGGGCAAAAGCCCTTCATTTTGCCCGAAACGTCGATTTTGCTGCTCGTTGGAAGCCGCCTGAACTGCTGTGCTCTTCCAGCACCACTAATCCAGTACATCCTTCCTCACTGTCAACAACTCCACCGACTTTCATATCATCCTTAAACTTGCTCACCCAACCTTCTCGCCCCTCCTCCAGGTCATTTATAAAAATGACAAACAGCAATGGTCCCAAAACAGATCCTTGCGGAACACCACTAGTGACGGCACTCCAAGATGAACCTTTACCATCAACTACTATCCTCTCTCTTCTTCCAGCCAGCCAATTCCTAATCCAAACCTCCAACGCACCCTCAATGCCATACCTCCGTATTTTTTGCAGGAGCCTACCATGGGGAACCTTATCAAACGCCTTACTAAAATCCATATACACCACATCTACCGCTTTACCCTCGTCCACCTCCTTAGTCACCTTCTCAAAGAATTCAATAAGGTTTGTGAGGCACGACCTGCCCTTCACAAAACCATGCTGACTATCCTTGATCACATTATTCTTATCCAGATGTTCATAAATCCTATCCCTTACATTTCTCTCCAAGACTTTGCCCACAACAGAAGTGAGACTCACTGGCCTATAGTTACTAGGGTTATCCCTACTCCCCTTCTTGAACAAGGGAACCACATTTGCTATCCTCCAGTCTTCTGGCACTATTCCTGTAGAAAACGAAGACATAAAAATCAAGGCCAATGGCTCTGCAATCTCTTCCCTTGCTTCCCAGAGAATCCTAGGATAAATGCCATCAGGTCCAGGGGACCTATCTATTTTCACCCTTGCCAGAATTTCCAACACCTCTTCCCTACATACCTCAAAGCCATCCATTCCAATTAATTGTGACTCAATATTCACATTGGCAACAATGTCCTGTTCCTGAGTGAATACTGACGAAAAGTATTCATTCAGTGTCTCCCCAATCTCTTCAGCCTCCACACGCAACTTCCCACTACTATCCTTGACTGGACCTATTCCTACCCTGGTCATTCTTTTTTCCTGACATACCTATAGAAAGCCATTTGGTTTTCCCTAATCCTACCAACTAAGGACTTTTCATGTCCCCTCCTTGCTGCTCTTAGCTCTCTCTTCAGATCCTTCTTGGCTACCTTATAACTCTCAATTGCCCCAATTGAACCTTTTTGCCTCATCTTTACATAGGTCGCCCTCTTCCCTTTCACAAGGGATTCCAATTCCTGATTAAACCACGGCTCCCTCACACGACCCTTTCCTCCCTGCCTGACAGGTACATACTTATCAAGGACTCTCAATAGTTGCTCCTTGAACAAGCTCCACATATCAATTGCGCCCTTCCCTTGAAGCCTACTTTTCCAAGCATCCTAAGTCATGCCTCAACGCATCATAATTTCCCTGCCCCCAGCTATAACTCTTGCCCTGCAGTGCACACTTATCCCTCTCCATCACGAGAGTAAAAATCACCAAATTGTGGTCACTGTCCCCGAAGTGCTCACCTACCTCCAATTCTAACACCTGGCCTGGTTCGTTACCCAGAACCAAATCCAGTATGGCCTCACCTCTTGTTGGCCTGTCTATATATTGTGTCAGGAAACTCTCCTGCACACATTGCACAAACACTGACCCATCTAACGAACTCGAGCTATAGCTTTCCCAGTCAATATCAGGAAAGTTAAAGTCCCCCATAACAACCACCCTATTACTGTCACTCTTCTCCTGAATCATCCTCGCAATCCTTTCTTCAACGATTCTAGGACTATTAGGAGGCCTGTAGAAAACTCCTAACAGGGTGACCTCACCTTTCCTATTCCTAACCTCAGCCCAAACTACCTCAGATGGTGAGTCTTCATCCATCGTCCTTTCCACCGCTGTAATACTATCTTTGACAAGCAATGCCACACCTCCCCCTCTTTTACCCCCACCTCTGACCCTACTAAAACATTTAAACCCTGGAACCTGCAACAGCCAATCCTGTCCCTGTTCTACCCATGTCTCCGTAATAGCCACAACATCGAAATCCCAGGTACCAACCCACGCTGCAAGTTCACCTACCTTATTTCGTATACTTCTCGCATTGAAGTATACACACTTCAAGCCACCTTCCTGTTTACAGGCACCCTCCTTTGAGATTGATGCCATGTTCCTAACTTCCCTACACTCCAGGTCCTGCACCCTAAAGCTACAGTCTAGGTTCCCATGCCCCGGCAGAGTTAGTTTAAACCCCCCCAAAGAGCACTAGCAAACCTCCCCCCAAGGATACTGGTGCCCCTCAGGTTCAAGTGTAGACCATCCTGTTTATAGGAGGTCCCACCTTCCCCAGAAAGAACCCCAGTTATCCAGAAACCGGAATCCCTCCCTCCTGCACCATCCCTGTAGCCACGCATTTAACTGCTCTCTCTCCCTATTCCTCGACTCTCTATCACGTGGCATGGGTAACAAACCAGAGACAACAACTCTGTTTGTTCTAGCTCTGAGCTTCCAACCTAGCTCCAAAGCCTGTCTAACATCCTCATCCCTCTTCCTACCTATGTCATTGGTGCGAATGTGGACCACGACTTTGGGCTGCTCCCCCTCCCCCTTAAGGACCCGGAAAACACTATCGGAGACATCACGTACCCTTGCACCTGGGAGGCAACATACCAAACCTGAGTCTCTCTCGCCCCCACAAAACCGCCTATCTGTGCCCCGAACTATCGAGTCCCCAATAACTATTGCTCTGCTCTTCTCCACCCTTCCCTTCTGAGCAACGGGGACAGGCTCCGTGCCAGAGGCCTGAGCCCCATTGCTTACCCCTGGTAAGTCGTCCCACCCCACAAGTATCCAAAACGGTATACTTGTTCTTGAGGGGAACGGCCGCAGGGGGTCCCTGCACTGGCTGCTTCCTCCCAGTCCCCCTCACTGTCACCCATCTGTCTGCAATCTTTGGAGTTACTACTTCCCTAAAGCTCCGAACTATGACCCCCTCTGCCTCCCAAATGATCCTAAGTCCATCCAACTCCAGCTCCAGTTCCCTAACATGGTCTTGGAGGAGCTGGAGATGGGTGCACTTCCTGCAAGTGTAATCAGCAGGGACGACCATGGCATCCCTCACCTCAAACATGTCGCAAGAGGAACATTGCACTGCCTTCACTGCCATCCCTCTAAAAGTAACCTTTTTAAAAAAAAACTAGGTCTAAAGAATAGAACAAGCAAAATACAGCACTTACCTGCTTACCACAACGGGTCTTATTATTAGGGATGGGGGCAGGTGGGGGACGGTGTTGGACTGGGGCGAGGGGGACGGTGTTGGACGGGGATGGGGTGACTGTGTTGGACGGGGACAGGGCGTTGGTGTTGGACGGAGGCGAGTGAGGGATGGTGTTGGACGGGGGACGGGGGGACAGTGTTGGACGAGGGCGAGGGGGTCGGTGTTGGACGGAGGCGGGTGAGGGATGGTGTTGGACGGGGGACAGGGGGGACAGTGTTGGACGAGGGCGGGTGAGGGATGGTGTTGGACGGGGGACAGGGGCGACAGTGTTGGACGAGGGCGAGGGGGTCGGTGTTGGGCGGGGGGACGGTGTTGGACGGGGGCGGGTGGGGGAGGGGGGTGGACGGGGACGAGGTGACGGTGTTGGACGGGTGCGGGGGGGTTCGTGTTGGATGAGGGTGGGGGGGGTTAGTGTTGGACGGGGGTGAGTGGGGGTCGGTGTTGGGCGGGGTGGACGGTGTAGGACGGGGGCAGGGTGTTCGGTGTTGGACGGAGGCAGGGGGGCAGTGTTGGACGGGGCGGGGGGGATGGAGTTGGACGGGCAGAGGGGTGCTGGACGGTGGCGGGGTGCTCGATATTGGATGGTGGCCGGGGGGGGGATGGTGTTGGGTGGGGGGAGGGGTGTTGGACGGTGGCGGGGTGCTCGGTGTTGGACGGAGGCGGGGGGGGCGTTGTTGGACGGGGCGGGGGGGACGGTGTTGGGCGGGGGGAGGGGTGTTGGATGGTGGCGAGGTGACGGTGTTGGATGGGGACGGGGGGTTGGTGTTGGACGGGGCGGGTGGGGGTCGGTGTTGGACGGGGGTGGGCGGGGAGCGGTGTTGGATGGGGGCGGGTGGTGGACTGTGATGGACCGGGGCAGATGGGGGCTGGCATTGGACGGGGGCGGGTGGGGCCAGGTTCGGACAGGGATGGGTGGGGGACGGTGTTGGACGGGGATGGGGGGACGGTGCTTGACGGGGACGGGGCGGGGTGATGGTGTTGGACGGGGCGGGGTGACGGTATTGGACGGGAGCAGGCAGGTAGTTGTTAGACGGGGATGGGGGGATGGTGTTGGACGGGGCGGGTGGGGGAGGGGTGTTGGACAGGGACGGGTGACGGTGTTGGACGGGGGCGGAGGGGACGGTGTTGAATGGGGGCGGGTGGGGAACGGTGTTGGACTGGGAGAGGGGGCCGGTGTTGGACGGGTCGGTGTTGGACGGGGGCGGGGGGACGGTGTTGGATGGGGGCGGGTGGGGGACGGTGTTGGATGGGGTCGGGGGGAACGGTGCTGGACGGGGGCCGGCGGGGGTCGGTGTTGGACAGGGGCGGGGGGTTTGGTGTTGGACAGGGGGGTGGAGGGATCATGTTGGACGGGGCGGGGAGTTTGGTGTTGGGCGGGGGGGCGGTGTTGGACGGGGGTGGGGGGAACGGTGTTGGGCGGGGGGAGGGATGTTGGACAGGGCGGGGTGATTGTGTTGGATGGGGGGGCAGTTTGACGGTGTTGGACGGAGGGGTGGGGGACAGTGTTGGACTGAGGCGGGGGTACGGTGTTGGATGGGTGTGGGTGGGGGACGGTGTTGGATGGGGGTGGGTGGGGGGCAGTGTTGGACGGGGGCGGGGTGGATGGTGTGGATGGGGGCAGGTGGGGGACGGTGTTGGACGGGGGCGGGCGGGAGGTGGTGTTGGAAGGGGGTGGGCGGGAGATGGTGTTGTACGGGTTTGGGGGGGACTGGTGTTGTACGGGGTTTGGGGGAGAGCGGTGTTGGACAGGGGCGGGCGGGAGATTGTGTTGTACGGGGTTTGGTGGCGGGGGTGGGGTGGGGGGGGGACAGGGGCTCGCGCGTGGTGTGCTGCTGCTGCCTCGTCTCCTGGATGGAGAGCGGATTTAACAGAAAACTCCGAGCCCCAGAGGACAGGCATTGAAACAATTAATCGAATAATCAATTACCCGAATTAAATACCGCCCTCGTTTGGATAATCGAGGTTTCTCTGTGCACCACATCCACTGCTCGACCTTTATCAACTTGTCTCATCACATCCTCAAAGATCTCAGTAAGGTTTGTGAGGCATGATCTGCCCCTTATAAAGCCATTCTGACTGTCTTTAATCAAACTGTTATTCCAAATAGACATAAATCCTATCTCTCAGAATCTTTTCCAGTACCTTGCTTACCATAGATGTAAGACTGATTGGTCTTTAATTCCCATGGATTTCCCTATTCCCTTTCTTGAATAAAGGAACAACATTTGCCTCCCTCCAATCATCCGGTACTACACCGGGAGAGTGAGGATGCAAGGATCATCACCAGATGTGCAGCAATCTCATTCCTCATTTCCCATAGTAACTGTGGATGTATCTGGCCCAACCCTGGGGATTTGTCTGTTTTGATGCTTCCCAGAATTTCCAGCACATCCATTTCATTAATGTCAATCTGTTCAATCAGTTAATAGTAACCTGGTCCACTCTGTTCTCACTATCAACAAGGTCTCTCTCTCACTCTCTCTCTCATGAATACTAAATCAAAAAACACATTTAGGACCGCCCCTACCTCTTCAGACTCCAGTCACAAGTTCCCTCCACAATGTTTGATTGGCCTTACCCTCTCTCTGATCATTCGCTTATTCCTCATGTAAGTGTAGAACACCTTTTCATTTTCCCTAATCCTTCCCACCAAGGCTTATTCAATGCCGCCTCCTGGCTCTCCTCAGTCCATTTTTGAGTTCTTTCCTAGCTACCCTGCAATCCTCTCAAGCTGTCCCAGATCCTTGCTTCCTCAACTTTAAGAAAGCTTCCTTTTTCCTTAGAGGGTGGCACGGTGATTAGCACTGCTGCCTCACAGCACCAGGGACCCAGGTTCAATAGCTACCTCGCAACTGTCTGTGTGGAGTTTGCACATTCTCCCTGTGCCTGCGTGGGCTTCCTCCAAGTGCTCTGGTTTCCTCCCACAGTCCAAAGATTGTGTAGGTTAGGTGAATTGGTCATGCCAAATTGCCCGTAGTGCTAGGTGCATTAGTCAGGGGTAAATATAGAGGAGGGGAATGGCTCTCGGTGGGTTAATCTTTGGAGGGTCGGTATGGACTTGTTGGGTCGAATGGCCTGTTTCCATACTGTAGGGAATCTGTAATCTAATCTAATCCTCTTGAGGAGAAGCTTCTCTTTTGTCATCCAAGGCTCCTTCACCTTTCAATTCCTTGCCTGTCAGTGGGACAAAGTTATCCAACACTCCCAAAAAGTACTACTTAAACAGCCTCCACATTTCTGTTGTGCTTAACCTGTACAACCGTTGTTCCCAATTTATCCTCCCTCCCCACTTCCTGTCTAATTGCATTATAATTTTCCCTCCCCCCATTAAATACCTTCTCATACTGTCTGCCCCTATCCCTCTCCATGGCGATGGTAAAGGTGAGGCACTTGTGGTCACTGTCACTGAAATGCTCTCCCAATGAGAGACCTGGCACCTGGCCTGGCTCGTTGCCAAGCACCAAATCCAACTAATCCAGAAACCCAGGCTAATGTTCTGAATGCTAATGTGTTTGAATCCCACTGTGGCAGATGATGAAATCTGAATTCAATGAAAATATCTGGAATTAAAAGCTAGCCTAAAGGTAACCATATAACTACTGTCAATTCTCATAAAAACCCATCTGGTTCAATAATGTTCTTTAAGGAAGGTTGTGCCAAACTGCATGCAAGCAGTCCTTACTGACATCACCCACAATGATGCCAATAGTATTCTTGATGTTAAAGTTCTTCCAAAATTGAAGAACACTGTCATCATTATCCCCCTTGGTAGCCGCAATCAGCTTCCTGAACGTGTGCCTTAAATAATAAGCTTTAAAAGCTGCTATTGTACCCTGGTCGAATGAGAGATGTTGTGTTTGGAGATAGAATTAGCACTTCAATGTTTTCAAAAAGCTCACCAATGGTGGGAGAATGACTTGGCGCATTATCCAGAATGAGGAGAATCTAAAAATCCAAATCTTTTCTCCTGCAATAATTTCTAAAAACAGTCTCGAAAACATCAACAATAAGGTGGGGCAGGACAGTGGCTCAGTGGTTAGCAGTGCTGCCTCTTGGCTCCAGGGTCCTGGGTTCAATTCCAGCCTCGGGCTTACCCTTAAGTGTAAATGTCCTGCTAAGATTTGCTTTCCCAAAATAAAGGAAATAGGAGTATGCTTGAAAGGGAAATCAGGAGGGTAAAATGGGGACATGAGATAGCATTGGCAAATAGAATTAAGGAGAATCGAAAGGGCTTTTACAAATATATTAAGGACAAAAGGGTAACTAGGGAGAGAACAGGGCCCCACAAGATCAACAAGGTGGCCTTTGGGTGGAGCCACAGAAAATGGGGGAGACACTAAATGAATATTTGCATCAGTATTTACTGTGGAAAAGGATATGGAAGATATAGACTGAAGGGAAATAGATGGTGACATCTTGCAAAATGTCCATATTACAGAAGAGGAAGTGCTGGATGTCTTGAAACGGTTAAAGGTGGACCCGAGAACTCTGTGGGAAGGGAATTTGTGTTGCAGATGTTTCGTCTCCTGTCTAGGTGACATCCTCAGTGCTTGGGAGCCTCCTGTGAAGCGCTTCAGTGATCTTTCCTCCGGCATTTGTAGTGATTTGTTAATCTGCTGCTACCGGTTGTCAGTTCCAGCTGTCCGTTGCAGTGGCCGGTATATTGGGTCCAGGTCGATGTGCTTATTGATTGAATCTATGGATGAGTGCCATGCCTCTAGGAATTCCCTGGCTGTTCTCTGTTTGACTTGTCCTATAATGGTAGTGTTGTCCCAGTCGAATTCATGTTGCTTGTCATCTGCTTGTGTGGCTACTAAGGATAGCTGGTCGTGTCGTTTTGTGGCTAGTTGGTGTTCATGGATGCGGATCGTCAGCTGTCTTCCTGTTTGTCCTATGTAGTGTTTTGTGCAGTCCTTGCATGGGATTTTGTACACTACATTGGTATACTACATTGGTACACAACAACGAGCACCCGAGCTACAAATCTTCTCACAAACTTTGAACTCTGTGGGAAGCTAGAGAAGTGATTACTGGGCCTCTTGCTGAGATATTTGTATCATCAAGTGAGGTGCTGGAAGACTGGAGGTTGGCAAACGTGGTGCCACTGTTTAAAAAGGGCGGTAAAGACAAGCCAGGGAACTATAGACCGGTGAGCCTGACCTTGGTGGTGGGCAAGTTGTTGGAGGGAATCCTGAGGGACAGGATGTACATGTATTTGGAAAGACAAGGACTGATTCGGGATAGTCAACATGGCTTTGTGCGTGGGAAATCATGTCTCACACAGACTTGATTGAGTTTTTGATGAAGTAACAAAGAAGATTGATGAGGGCAGAGCAGTAGATATGATCTATATGGACTTCATTAAGGTGTTCGACAAGGTTCCCCATGGGAGACTGATTAGCAAGGTTAGATCTCACGGAATAAAGGGAGAACTAGCCATTTGGATACAGAACTGGCTCAAAGGTAGAAGACAGAGGGTGGTGGTGGAGGGTTGTTTTTCAGACTGGAGGCCTGTGACCAGTGGAGTGCCACAAGGATCGGTGCTGGGTCCTCTACTTTTTGTCATTTACATAAATGATTTGGATGCGAGCATGAGAGGTACAGTTAGTAAGTTTGCAGATGACACCAAAATTGGAGATGTAGTGAACAACGAAGAGGGTTACCTCAGATTACAACAGGATCTGGACCAGATGGGCCAATGGACTGAGAAGTGGCAGATGGAGTTTAATTCAGATAACTGCGAGGTGCTGCATTTTGGGAAAGCAAATCTTAGCAGGACTTATACACTTAATGGTAAGGTCCTAGGGAGTGTTGCTGAACAAAGAGACCTTGGAGTGCAGGTTCATAGCTCCTTGAAAGTGGAGTCGCAGGTAGATAGGATAGTGAAGAAGGTGTTTGGTATGCTTTCCTTTATTGGTCAGATATTGAGTACAGGAGTTGGGAGGTCATGTTGCGGCTCTACAGGACATTGGTTAGGCCACTGTTGGAATATTGCGTGCAATTCTGGTCTCCTTCCTATCAGAAAGATTTTGTGAAACTTGAAAGGGTTCAGAAAAGATTTACAAGGATGTTGCCAGGGTTGGAGGATTTGAGTTATAGGGAGAGGCTGAAAGGCTGGGGCTGTTTTCCCTGGAGTGTCGGAGGCTGAAGGGTGACCTTATAGAGGTTTATAAAATGATGAGGGGCATGGATAGGGTAAATAGACAAAGTCTTTTCCCTGTGGTTGGGGAGTCCAGAACTAGAGGGCATAGGTTTAGGGTGAGAGGGGAAAGATATAAAAGAGACCTAAGGGGCAACTTTTTCACGCAGAGGGTGGTACGTGTATGGAATGAGCTGCCAGAGGATGTGGTGGAGGCTGGTACAATTGCAACATTTAAGAGGCATTTGGATAGGTATATGAATAGGGAGGGTTTGGAGGGATATGGGTCAAGTGCTGGCAGGTGGGACTAGATTGCGTTGGGATATCTGGTCGGCACGGACAGGTTGGACTGAAGGGTCTGTTTCCATGCTGTACATCTCTATGACTCTATGACTCTATAACCTGCCCACCATTGACGTCAGGCTCACTGGTCTATAGTTTACCTCAGATTACAACAGGATCTTGATCAAATGGGCCAATGGGCTGAGAAGTGGCAAATGGAGCTTAATTTCGATAAATGCGAAGTGCTGCATTTTGGGAAAGCAAATCTTAGCATGAATTATACACCTAATGGTAAATTTCTAGGGAATGTTGCTGAACAAAGAGACCTTGGGAGTGCAGGTTCATAGCTCCTTGAAAGTGGAATTGCAGGTAGATAGGATAGCGAAGAAGGCGTTTGGTATGCTTTCCTTTTTTGGTCAGAGCATTGAGTACAGGAGTTGGGAGGTTATGTTCCTGCTGTACAGGCTAGACCACTGTTGGAATATTGCGTGCATTCTGGTCTCCATCCTATTGGAAAGATGTTGTGAAACTTGAAAGCGTACAGAAAAGATTTTTAAGGATGTTGCCAGGATTTATAGGGTTTGAGCTATTGGGAGAGGCTGAATAGGCTGGGGCTGTTTTCCCATGGGCGTCAGAGGCTGAGGGGTGATCCTATAGAGGTTTACAAAATCATGAGGGGCATGGACAGGATAAATAGACAAAGTCTTTTCCTTGGGGTGGGGGAGTCCAGAACTAGAGGGCATAGGTTTAGGGTGAGATATTAAAGAGATCTAAGGGCAACATTTTCATGCAGAGTGTGGTGCATCTGTGGAATGAGCTGCCGGAGGAAATGGTGGAGGCTGGTACAATTGCAACATTTAAAATGCATCTGGATGGGTATATGAATAGGAAGGGTTTGAAGGGATATGGGCCGGGTGCTGGCAGGTGGGATTATATTGGGTTGGGGTATCTGGTCAGCATGGACGGGTTGGACCGAAGGATCTGTTTCCGTGCTGTACATTTCTATGACAATGACTAAGTCAAGGACAGTCTCTGATGCCAGCCCAGGTGATTGGACATAATCAGTCAGCTGTTTGGGGCTGAATATCTCTTCATTTGAATGACACTGTGGCTCAGCGTTTTGACTGCTGCCTCACAGCACGAGGGATCTGAGCTCGATTCCACCCTCGGGGTGACTCTCTGTGTGGAGTTTGCATATTCTCCTTGTCTGTGTGAGTTTCCTCTGGGTGCTTCAGTTTCTTCCCATAGTCCAAGATGTGCAGGTTGAGTGGATTGGCCGTGCTAAATTGCCCAAAGTGTCAGAGATGTGCAGACTCAGTGAATTAGCTGTGGGAAATGCAGCATTACAAGGATAGGGTAAGGGTGTGGGTTTGGATGAGGTGTTCTTCAGAGGGTTGGTATGGACTTGTTGAGTTAATTGACCTGCTTCCACACTGTTGGGATTCAATGATTCTGTGAATGTCAGGCTGTCCACCTGGACTCTCTCTGCCCTTTTCGGCTGTTTTCTCCCTGGAATGAGGGACAGGCAGGTCCCCTGGGAGATGAAAGTAGGTGGTATAGCTATTGCTGTTGGTGCAGGTGGGTTGTGTCCTAAGTGAGTGGGCAGTGCGGAGGTAATGCAAGGTTCGTGGTTCGATTGGTGACAGTGAGTGCGGGAAAATGTTGCAGCAAGAGTGAGAGTGGGTGAGCATGAGCCTTGGTGGGAGGTGGAGGCATCAGAGTGAAGATGGTGGCATCTATGCTAGTGGAGTGGGGAGGGTCAGTGACCCTCTTCCAACAGAGCTGCGCATTCCCTCACATGGCTGAGACTGCACTAATCCAGGGTCAACCGGGACCAGAATGGTATGGTCTGGTGGAACAGCCTCTACTGCTGGGCCTGGGGGTAAAGGCACGTCCTCTCCCAGCAGGGCCTTCAGGATCGTGTCCACAAAGCAGGGCACCAATTTCCGTTTGATACGTCTTGAGAATTGTCAGGAACCGAACTTGGCATCTGTGGACTGACAGTGCTTGTCCAGGTACAAAACAGACTTTGAATAATGGCATTGGTACAAGGAATTCCAATGTTTTCATGGATAGCTGGTAAGTGGTGAGTTGCTTCAAGACAGTGTGTGGTAGATAGGGATAGAATTGGATGTGAGGGATGCCATAGGTTAGGGGAAGTAATGAGGCAAGTTTCATAAAAAACAGTAAGAAATCACACTTGGTCTCTCAGTAAGAAAGCCTCCAAAAAACACCAACCAATTTGCACTTAGAGAAAAAGGGCTAGATCCAGCCCAAGAGCTGAAAATGTGTTGTTGGAAAAGCGCAGCAGGTCAGGCAGCATCCAAGGAGCAGGAGAATCGACGTTTCGGGCATGAGCCCTTCTTCAGGAAGAATGGTCTAGATCCAGCCCAACACCATTTGAGGTCACTTCATTGTACAGTGAGGTGCTCCTATGGTGAAATTTAAGACAGAGTGAGTCCTGACTCAAGATTTGTCATCCATGAGGACACTTACTTTAATTCTCTCCATTAATATTCTTTGTTCTTAAGACCCAACATGTCCTTAATTTTCCCATTCCGTCAAGCCTTGAGTCTTGCCCTGGTTCTGTGTGCAGTGCAGAACTGTGTGTGAATCTAGTGAAGCTATCACACAGAGGTACGTGCAGGCAAAACATCAAAACCAGTAGGTGATAGACTCAGCTACACGACGATAAATCTGCCTAAAGCTACCATATCCAGTGCAGTACATTGGTGGGCAACTGGTATTAGCCAATTGTAGATGTGTCCCCAAGTTTAGTACAGAATTAGCCTTGTCAAATCAGGTACAATAGCAATGCAAATGACTGCGGGCATCTCTCCTTTCAAGATCTGGCAGCCTGGCCAGCAAATGTCTCTTAAACTAGTTCAAAGCTTCCACGAGATCCCCTCACTCCAGGTGCTTCCTGATCACTGTTTTGTGACAGCATCGACCACACTCCCTCATTGTTTGCCAACCTTAACATGAACTTTACTGCACTTGTCTGAACACATGGTGCCATTTTACTGCATTAACACTCTGGTGTTGAATTATTCAACCTTGGGAATCTGCTGTATTCCCAGGTCTTCAGACCCTTCTAAACCTACCTGTCAGCACAAGGTCATTTATCCAATATCATGTCTAATGTCACAGATTGCACCGTTTTATTCACTCCCCATCTATTCCAGACATGCAGAATAGTTAAACATTGATTAGTTATTTCGAAGTATTGTGGCTTAAAATAATATCATCTTTGTCAGCTGAGAAGTACCATTTCCCACAGCTACATTATGCTCAGTATTATTATTATCTCAAGGAAGGCAAAGCACAGTGTAATAATCAGCAGAGTGCATCACCACAATGGGTTTCTACCGTTGATCTGATTAATCCTTTCCATGCTATTTGACTACATTATCCATAGTTATAAATCTATTACATGCACATGTCTTAACTACAACCTCTAAAGCTGGATTCACATAAAGCAGGAACATTAAGGACAGGGCTTCCCAAAGTGTGGGAAGGAGGGGGGTGGTGAACTAAAATTTGTAGATTGTGAAATCTGAAGCATTAATGGACAGTGAGGAGCTCTGATCAAGTTATCATAGAATCCCCACAGTGTTGAAACAGGCCCTTCGGCCCAACGGGTCCACACCGACCTTCCGAAGAGTAACCCACCCAGACATGTTCCCCTACCACTCTACCTCTGCCCCTGACTAATGCACCTAACCTACACATTCCTGAACACTGCGGGCAATTTAGCATGGCAAACTCACCTAACCTGCACATCTCTGGGCTGTAGGAGGAAACCGGAGCATCGGGAGGAAACCCATGCAAACTCCACACAGACAGTCGTCCAAGAGTGGGATCAAACCTGGGTCCCTGGCGCTGTGAGGCAAAAGTGCTAACCACTGAGCTACTGTGCCGTCCCAAGTGACAGCCAAGTTCCTGATTGTAACATGATTGTTATGAGTCCAGGTGGACTTTATAGAATATGAGTTCCCTGGTTGTGCCTGTTATTCTGGTTCAATCAGGGAGCCCTAGCTGACAGATATGAACAACAGTGTCAGTTTTGTTTTCACTCTGAGGGAACTGGCCCAGTGTCAAGGTCTTTCCATGTGTAAATAAAAGGTGACTTGGAGGATGGGATAATGGCCTCTGTGCAGTAATTTCATTGCTCTGATGGACTCCTGCTTTCACAGGTCTCAGTGAGGAGGTCATGATAATTTTTCAGGTTAGAAATGTCATCATCATGGGAAGAAGTTTGGAAACAGCACCTTAGGATTTCAGCGAACAACACCATCAGCACCATTTTGCAAACCAGAAAGACCATAGATTTGATAGAAGTAGAATGAGAGATCAGGGTTTGAGGGTGGATTTACAATGCTTGGAAACAAATAGAAAGTGATATCTCAATCACTGACTGCTCCCTGTGCCATGCACAATTTAGTGCAGAAATAAATGGATGGTGTAGATGAATGTCTGGCTGAGTAGATAGTACTGGGTGGAGGGTTTTAGATTCCAGTGACACCTCCCTCCCCTTCCTGGACCTCTCCATCTCTATCTCCGGCGGCCGGCTCCATTTCAAACCCAGTGACCCCCACAGCTACCGTGACTACACCTCCTCCCGTGTCCCCCCCCATAAAAATGCAATCCCTTGCTTCCAATTCCTCCCCCTCTGCCATATCTGCTCCCAGGAAGAATAATTCCACTCCAGTACCTCCCAGATGGCCTCCAATTTCAAAGGCCACAATTTCCTCTTCCGCGTGATCAACCACACCTCCAGCACATCTCCTCCACTTCCTGCACCTCTGTCCTTGAGCCCCACCCTCTAATCGTAACAAAGTTAGAACCTCCCAGTCCTCACCTTCCACTCCACTAGATTAGATTAGATTACTTACAGTGTGGAAACAGGCCCTTCGGCCCAACAAGTCCACACCGCCCCGCCGAAGCGTAACCCACCCATACCCCTACATCTACATTTACCCCTTACCTAACACTATGGGCAATTTAGCATGGTCAATTCACCTGGCCTCCGGATACAACATATTATCCTCCACCATTTCTGTCACCTAATATCAGACCCCACAACCAAAGATATATATCTCTCTCCAACCCTATCTGAGTTCCACAGAGACCATTTTCTCTGTGACTCCCTTGTTAGGTCCATGCCCCCGAGAAACCCACCCTCCCCTCCCGGCACCTTCCTCTGCCACCGCAAGAAGTGCAAAACCTGTGCCCACAAGTCCCCCCCTCACCCCCATCCCATGTCCCAAAGAATCTTTTCACATCCAGCAGAGATTTTCCTGCACATCCACCCACCTCATCTACTGTGTCCGTTGTGCTCAATATGGTCTCCTCTATATTGGGGAGACAGGATGCCAACTCACGGAACATTTCAGGGAACATATCTGGGACACGCACACTCAATAACCCCACTGCCCTGTGGCAACCACTTCAACTTCCCTTCCCACACCCCCAAGGACATTCAAATCCTGGGCTTCCTTCACCTCTAAATCCAAGCCCCCTGACGACTGGAGGAAAAACAACTCATTTTCCGCCTTGGGATCCTTCAACAACATGGCATCAACATCGACTTTACCAGTCTCCAAAACTCCCCATCCCCCACCTTATCCCAGATCCAACCCTTCAACTCGGCACTGCCCTCTTGATCTTTTCTAACTGTCCACCTTCCTTCCCACCTATTCGCTCCACTGTCACCACCGACCTATCAGTTTTACTTCGCACCTGCATCCACCTATTGCCTTCCCAACTATCTTCCCGTTAATTCCACCCCCACCCCCTATTTATCTCTCAGCACCCGCTCTCCCCCTATCCTTTCCCCCTGCGCCCCCCCCCCAACCACATTCCAGATAAAGGGCTTTTGCCTGAACTGTTGGCCCTCCTGCTCCTCGGATGCTGCCTAACCTGCTGTACTTTTCTAGTGCCACACCTTTTGACTCTGATTCTCCAGCATCTGCAGTCCTCACTTTCTCCAACATCTTGGGGACAGTCCATATCACAGTGGAGGAGGTGGTGGATGTATTAGAATTTATGAAAGTGGATAAATCTCCTGGTCCTAACCAGATATATCCAAGAACCCTGCAAGAGGCTAGAGAAGAAATTACGTGGGCCCTGGCTGATATTCTTGCACCACCATTAGCCACAGGTGAGGTCCCAGAAGACTCAAGGGTAGCAAATGTTGTGCCCTTATTCAAGAAGGGCTGCAAAAGAGAAACCTGAGAACTATAGACCAGTAAGCTTAACATCTGTGGTGGGTAAGTTACTTGAGAAGATTCTGAGAGATAAGATATGCATACATTTGGAAAGACAGGGTTTGATTAGGAATAGTCAGCATGGCTTTGTGCATGGGAGCTTTTGACACACTGGCCTTCATCAGTCAAGGCATTAAGCTGGGAAGTTGGGAAGTTATGCTGCAGTTGTACAGGACATTGGTGAGGCCGCACTTGGAGTATTATATTCAGTTTTGGAAACCTTGCAACAGGAAGGATGTTATTAAACTGGAAAGAGTGCAGAAGAAATTTACAAGGATGTTGGCAGGACTCACGGGCCTGAATTTTAGGGAGAGGTTGGTCAAGCTAGGGCATAGGAGACTGAGGAAGGGTCTTATAAAAGTGTATATGATCATGAGAGGCATGGATAGGGTGAATGCACTCAGTCTTTTTCCCAGTGTTGAGTAATCGAGGATTAGAGGGCATCTGTTTAAAGTTAGAGGGGAAAGAATAAAAGGGAACCTGAGGGGCAATGTTTTTACACAGAGGGTAGTATACATATGGAATGAGCTGCCAGTGGAAGTGGTTGAAGAAGGTACATTAACAACATTTGAAAAGCATTTGGAGAAATAGACAGATAGGAAAGGTCGAGAAGGATATTGACCAAGTGCAGGGAATTGGGGTTACATGGATGGACAATTTGGTCGGCACAGACCAGTTTGGGCCAAAGGGCCTGCCTGTGCTGTAGGACTCTATGATTCTATGGCTCTAAGTTTGGTTGAATAGGTTGAGTGCGAATCGAAAGGTGTGTAGAAGATTGGGAAGTGATCTTACTGAAACATATAGGATCCTGAGGGGGCTTGATAGGTTGAATTCTGAGAGGATGGATTAGAACCAGGGTTTAAGAAGTTTAAGAGTTATGATGTCTTACTTTTAAGATGGAAATGTCAATATATTAAACATAAATATACAAACATGACTAATTCCTGGTAACTAGGTTTTCAGCTAGGTTAAAGAGACTATCACAGATGTGAGGAAAGATGATATGCCGGAGCAATCATCACATTTCATTTGACTCAGATCCCATGGGCAAGAAAACCTCCTGCTGATTACCACGTGTCCTCCTTCAACTGATGAATTCACACTCCTCCATGTTGAACAACCCTTGGAGGAAGCCCTGAGGGTAGCAAGGCTGCAAAATGTATTCTGGGTGGTGGATTTTAATGTCCACTACCAAGGGTGGCTCAGCAGCAGTGCTGCTGGTTGAGCTGGTCGGGTCCTCAAGGACATAGCTGCTAGAATGGATCTGTGGCAGGTGGTGTGGGAATCGAGGGATCAGCATACTTGACCTCATCCTTATCAAATTGCCCATGACAGTATTGGGAAGAGTGATCAATGCACAATCCTTGTGGAGACAAAATCCTACCTTCACATTGAGAATACCTTTCATCTTGTTATGTGACACTATCACTCTGCTAAATGGCACAGACTTCAAACAGATCTAGCAACTCAAGGCATGAGGCACTGTGGGCCATGTCAAGATGTAGAATTACAATCAAACACAATCTGCAACCTTACGGTCTGGTATATCCCCCACTCAAACATGACCATAAATTCAGAGGATCGACCGTGGTTCAATGAAGTGGCAGGTCAACGTGACAGGAGAATGTTGACCAGTCATACCTAAAAATGAGGCATCAACCTGGTGAAGTCATAAAACAGGACTACTTGCATGCCAAATGGCATAAGCAGTAAGTGATTCTACAACTGACAGATCAGATCTGGGTTCTGCAAGCCTACCACATCCAGTCATGAATGGTGGACAATGAAAAACAACTCATTGGAGGAGGAGTCTTCACAAATAACTCCATCTTCAATGATGGAAGAGCCCAACACATCAATGCAAAAGATTGAAGAATTTGCAACAATCTTCAGTCAGAAGTGTCGAATGGATAGTCCACTTCAGCCTCCTCCAGAGGTCCCCAGCATCACAGATATCAGTCTTCAACCAATTCAATTCACTCACGTGATATCAAGAAACAGTTGGAGGCACTGGATACCACAAAGGCTGTGGACCTTGACAACATTCCAACAATAGGACTGAAGGCTTGTGCTCCTGAACTTGTTACTGCCCTAGACAAGCTCTTCCAGTACAGTTACATACCTGACATCTACCTCACAACATGGAAAATTTCTCAGGTAAGTCCTGTATACAAAAAGCTGGAGAAAGCTAACCGAGCCAATTCCCACCCCACCAGTCTACACTTGATCATCAGTAAAGTGATGGAAGGGATCATCAACAGTGCTAACAAGCAGCAGCTGTGCAATAATAACCTGCTCAGTGATGTCCAGTTTGGGTTCCACTAGGGCCACTCAGCTCCTGACCTCATTTCAGCCTTGGTACAAACATGGACAAAAGAGCTGAATTCCAGAGGTGAGGTGAGAACGAAAGCCCTCCACACCAAGGCTGCATTCAATTGAATATGGCATCAAGGAGTCCTAGTAAAACTGAAATCAATAGGTTTCAGAAGAAAACTGTCCACTGGTTGGTGTCACACCTGGCACAAAGGAAAATGGTTATGGTTGTTGGACATCAGTCATCTCAGCTCCAGGACATCTCTGCAGGAGTTCCTCAGGGTAGTGATCTTGGCCCAACCATCTTCAGGCTCCTTCATCATTGACCCTTCTCCATCGTAAGGTCAGAAATGAGGATGTTCACCGATGATTGCACAGTGTTTACACAGCCATTTGTCACTCTTCAGATCCATGTTCAAATGCAACAAGATATGGATATTACAGAGACTTGGGATGACATGTGGCAAATAACATTCATTCCACACAAATGCCAGGCAATGACCACCTCCAATAAGAGATAATTTAACCTCTGTCCCTTGACATTCAATGGTGTTACCATCATTATGTCCCCACCATTAACATCCTGACCATTACCATTGACCAGAAACACAACTTGATTAACTACGTAAACGCAGTGGCTACAAGAACAGGTCAGAGGCTCGGAAAACTGTGGCAAGTAACTCACCTCTTGACTCCTCAAAGCCTGTCCACCATCTACAAAGTACAAGTCAGGAATGTGAAGGATTACTCCCCACTTGCCTGAATGGGTGCAGTTCCAACTGTTAAGAAGCTTGACATCATCCAGGACAAAGCAACCCGCTTGATTGGAATTATATCCACAAGAATCCACTCTCTCCACCACCGGTGCTCAGTAGCAGCAGTGCCTACTATCGACAAGATACACTACAGAAATCCAGAAAGATCCTCAGACTGTACTTTCCAAACACACACCCATTTCCATCTAGAAGGACATGGGCAGCAGACTCATGGGAATACCACCACCTGCAAGTACCCCTCCAAACCACTCACCATCCAGACATGGAAATATATTGCCACTCCTTTACTGTTGCTGGGTCAAAATCCTGGAATTCCCTCCCTAAGAGCATTATAGATCAACCTACAGCACATGGGCTGCAGTGGTTCAAGAAGGCAGCTCATCATCACCTTCTCAACAGCGACTGGGAATGGGCAATAAATGCTGGCCAGCCACTGACATCCATATTCCATGAGTGAATAAGGAAAAGAGACAATTTGTGTTGAACTGAACAACAAAGAAGGAATAAGCAGTGTTGGCAGGATACTTTCAAACAGTGTCAGGAATCTAAAAGAGGAAATGTGTGGACTAATTGCTGAGCAATGCAGAAAAAAATAGGACAAGGATTTCAATTACTTGTACATAACATCAGTGTAAAAGATACAGAGAGCACAGCATTCTTAAAATACTTTAGAGAGCAAAAACAATAAAGAAAAGCTCAGCTCCTGACTAACATGAGGAAAGGAAGCTGGGCAAATGGAAGGGGTTTCAGCGAGGAAGCAGTAATATATGTTTCAATTTCATTTAGAGTATTAACAGAAAGGACCAAAGATAGATAAGGAGTAAATGTTTTAAATTGGGAAAAGGTCAGGATTGCTCAGCCAGGGTGTGACTTGGTAAAAGTGGAGTTCAAACATTAGTTGAAGCTAAATAGAAGAGCAGTGGGAAAAACTCAAAGACGAGATAGACACGGGTCAAAACAAATATATTCCAACAAAGATTTACAAATCTAAACTCTCCTGGATGTCAAAAACACACAATAAAAAGAAGATTATGTCTTATAGACATCAGGAGCTCAATTTTGCAGAGAGGCTAGAAGTTAAAAAATGCCAAAATGAAATTAAAAATGAAAGTGGGAAAGATCTGGATTACAGTGGGATCTTGATCAGATGGACCAATAGGCTGAGGGGTAGCAGATGGGGTTTAAGGGTGGTATAGAAGGGCGGCTCAGTGGTTAGCACTTTTGCCTCACAGCGCCAGGGACCCGGGTTCGATTCCAGCCTTGAGCGACTGTCTCTGTAGAGTTTGCACATTCTCCCCTTGTCTGCGTGGGTTTCCTCTGGGTTTTCCTCCCACAGTCCAAAGACGTAAAGGTCAGGTGAATTGGCCATTCTAAATTGTCCATAGTGTTAGGTACATTAGTTGGAGGGAGATGGGTCTGGTTGGGTTACTCTTCGGAGGGTCAGTGTGGACTGGTTGGGCCAAAGGGCCTGTTTCCACACTGTAGGGAATCTAATCTAATCTAATTCAGATAAATGTGAGGTACTGCATTTTTGGAAAGCAAATCTTAGCAGGACTTATATACATAATGGTAAGGTCCTAGGGAGTGTTGCAGAACAAAGAGACCTTGAAGTGCAGGTTCATCTGCTGAAAGTAGAAAAGCAGGTAGATAGGATAGTCAAGAAGGCATTTGGTATGCTTTCCTTTATTAGTCAGAGCACTGAGTATAGGAATTTGGAGGGCATGTTGCGGCTGTACAGGACATTGGTTAGGACGCTTTTGGAATAGTGTGTGAATGCTGGTCTCCTTCCTTTTGGAAGGATGTTGTGAAACTTGAAAGGGTTCAGAAAAGATTTACAAGGATGTTGCCCGGGTTGGAGGATCTGAGCTACAGGGAGAGGCTGAACAGGCTGGGACTGTTTTCCCTGGAGCGTCGGAGGCAAAGGGGTGACCTTATAGAGGTTTACAAAATTATGAGGGGCATGGATAGGGTAAATAGATAATGTCTTTTCCCTGAGGTGAGGGAGTCCAGAATTAGAGGGCATATGTTTAGGATGAGAGGAGAAAGATATAAAAGAGACCTAAGGGGCAACTTTTTCATGCAGAGGGTCTTTTTATGTTTATGGAATGAGCTGCCAGAGGAAGTGGTGGAGGCTGGTACAATTATAACATTTAAAAAGCATCTAGATGGATATATGAATAAAAAGGGTTTGGAGGGATATGGGCCAAGTGCTGGTAGGTGGGACTAGATTGGGTTGGGATATCTGGTCAGCATGGATAAGTTGGACTGAAGGGTCTGTTTCTGTGCTGTACATCTCTATGACGCTGACTCTATGGAGTATTGTGTGCTCTTCTGAGATCCACATTGCAGGAGGGATGTGACTCTGCTGGTGAGGGTGTAGAGAAGATTTGCCAGGATGTCCCCTTGTCTGGAGAGTGAGATTGGACAGACTGAGGTTGCTTTTCTTTGAGCAGTGGGGATATTGAGAGGACTCATGATTGAGATGAGGGGCATAGACAGGGTAGACAAGAAGAAAATTTTCCCTTTGATGGAGGGAACAAAGGTTTCAGATAAGGGGCAGAAGTTTTAAAGGAGATATGAAGAAGAATGTTTTCACCCAGAGGGCGGTGGGAATCAGCAACTCACTGCCTGTAAAAGTGGTCAAGGCAGAGACCCTCACCACATTTAAGAAGGATTTAGATGTGCACTTATGATGCCAAAGTAAACAAGGGCTATGGGTTGAGTGCAGGAGAATGGGATTAGAATAGTTAGGTGATTACTTTTGACCAGCATGGGCACAATAGGCTGAAGGTCCTTTTTCTGAGCTGTAGTTTTCTTGGACTCTATGACTCTAGTTATCCTTTTACTCCTTAAATTATTTAAAGTAAGAGACAGAGAACTAACGCTGGGGGTAGAAGTGAAAGGTATGGGCATGTTTTGGAATTAATACTTTGTGTCCACTTTACAAAAATAGGGGAACCAATGCAGAAACTCTTGTTAAAGGGGAGCAGTGTGAGACTTTGGTTGGATTAGAGATAGTGAGAGAGGAAATATCAAAGAGTTTAGATCCTTTGAAAATGGAAAAGTCTCCTGGTCCAGATTAAGTGTACCCCAAGCTACTAAGAGAGCAAGGATGAAATACCTTTGGTCATTGTTAGGCAATCTCTTCTCTTGTTGCAGTTGTTGTAAGAGGAAGGCTGCTTAGAGAAGGAGGAAGAGATCATTTGAGTAATTCCAGGCCAACCAGCTTAACCTACACCCTAGTGCACAGGGACAGAGTATTGCAACAACTCACAAAGATTCCTTTCACAGTCTTCCAAACTCATGACCTCTACCACTTGTAGAATGAGGGGGGGAAGGGTTTTAGTGCAAGCACATGGAATCGCTTTCACTGACAAGCTCCTCTCTATGTCACACAACATCCTGACACAAGGTCAAAATCCTGGAACTCCTTCCCTAATGGAATTTTAGGTACATTTACAATGGTAGCAGCAATGGTCTCACTTCGTGAATGAATTTTAGAAAACACAATAGTGGATGAAATGAAAAAAAGTTTGAGGAAAAGAATACAACTTAGTTTAAAAAATAATCAATTAATAATCTACAGCATGCATTTGTTAAGGCATTGTCATGCTTTTCCAGCACCACACTTTTTGACTCTGCCTAAAATGGTTGATTATTTTGATGAAGAGATTAATGTAATTTACATGGATTTTAACAAGACTTTAGACCAGCCCTTAGATAACAGGCTGGTCATGAAAGTAAAAGCTCATGGATTCAAGCCCAAATATTAATTCAGATCCAAAATTGTCTCAGGGCTGGGAAACAAAGGATATTTGAATAAATGGCTATTTCCAATTAAACTCCCTAAAGTATGGAAACAGGCTGTTCAGCCCAACAGGTCCACACCAACCCTCTGAACAGTAACCCATCCAGACCCATTCCCCTAACTAATGCACCTTACACGATAGGCAATTTAGTCTGGCCAATTCACCCGACCTGCACATCTTTGGATTGTGGAAGGAAACCCATGCAGACATGGGGAGAATGTGCAAACTCCACACAGACAGTCACCCGAGGCTGGACTCAAACCCAGGTCCCTGGCACTGTGAGGCAGCAGTGCTAACCACTGAGCCACTGTGCCGTTCAGTACTGGGTCTCTTGCTAAATGTGGTATATGTTGATGACTTGATGTTAACTATAAGGTGTATATTGAGGAACTTTGCAGGTGAAACCAAAATTGGAAGCGTGATTAATAGTGAGGAAGAAAATTATTGATATAGATAAATAACAAAAGATGAGTCAGGTCAGCAGAAATGTGGCAAATGGAATTCATCCAGATCAGGAGGCAATGTATTTGGGAGATCGAACAAGCAAAAGAACAAATAATAAATGGTAGTGCACCGAGAAGTGTAGAGGAACAGAAAGACATTGAAGTGCTTGTCCTCAAATTCCTGAAGGTTGTGGGACAGGTAGTTAAGGTGGTTGAGAAATGATCTGAATTAAGTTACATCTATTGACACATGAGTATGGTGAAAAGTTTACAAGTCACCACTTATGATGCCATCTTCGGTACAAAGATACCTAAGGTACAGAAGCCTAGTTACAAAGCAGAAAAATAATGAAAGCAAAAGTTTAAAAGTTCAACATTACAGTCTTTCTTACTAAAAAGTAGAAAAACAATGAAACACGATTTCACATGGATATTTTCCCCCATTTGCAGGGGCATAGGTTATAATAGTGAAGGGGATTGTTATTTACACCTGGGGATAGGCAGAGTTAACACACAATATGTGGACAGGATTTAATTACAAATTAAACTTTTAAAATGACAGCAGCACCCACATATTCCAACCCTGTTTTCAGTTTCTCTTCCTCTGTCATCGTACCCACAGGCTGATGAACAGCACACAGCAGAAAGAACAGTCAGCAGATACACATAGACAAACATTGAACAATTGAACACAACATGGAGGTTATTCCCAGAGCTGTAAGAACTATTAGTTAGCTCACAAATTACTTTGTGCAGTTCTGGTCATCTCATTGCAGGAAATATGTGATTGCGTTAGAGACATTGACAAAGAGATTTGTGAGAATCTTGCCAGGAATGGCGAATTTTGTATCGGCTACACTGGGCTTGTTTTCCTTGCAACAGAGGAAACAAATGCGGTTTAATTAAGGAATATAAACTTATGAGGCTGCTAGATAGAGTGAATAAGGAGAACCTAATCTTTTAGTAGGATGTCAATACTCAGAGACATAGATGTGTGGTAAAGGTGGAAGGATTGGAGGGGATTGAGTCATAGGGTCCTAGAATCCTACAGCAGGGACACAGGCCCTTTAGCCCAAACTGGTCCATGTGACCAAAATGTCCGTCAATACTAATCCCATTTCCCTGCACTTGGCCCATATCCTTCTAAACCTTTCCTATCCATGTAGAACATAGAACATAGAACAATACAGCACAGAACAGGCCCTTCGGCCCACGATGTTGTGCCGAACTTCTATCCTAGATTAAGCACCCATCCATGTACCTATCCAAATGCCGCTTAAAGGTCGCCAATGAATCTGACTCTACCACTCCCTCGGGCAGCGCATTCCATGCCCCCACCACTCTCTGGGTAAAGAACCCACCCCTGACATCTCCCCTATACCTTCCACCCTTCACCTTAAATTTATGTCCCCTTGTAACACTCTGTTGTACCCGGGGAAAAAGTTTCTGACTGTCTACTCTATCTATTCCTCTGATCATCTTATAAACCTCTATCAAGTCACCCCTCATCCTTCGCTGTTCCAACGAGAAAAGGCCGAGAACTCTCAACCTATCCTCGTACGACCTACTCTCCATTCCAGGCAACATCCTGGTAAATCTTCTCTGCACCCTCTCCAAAGCTTCCACATCTTTCCTAAAGTGAGGCGACCAGAACTGCACACAGTACTCCAAATGTGGCCTAACCAAAGTCCTGTACAGCTGCAACATCACCTCACGACTCTTGAATTCAATCCCTCTGCTAATGAACGATAATACTCCATAGGCCTTCTTACAAACTCTATCCACCTGAGTGGCAACCTTCAAAGATCTATGTACATAGACCCCAAGATCCCTCTGTTCCTCCACCTGACCAAGAACCCTACCATTAACCCTGTATTCCGCATTCTTATTTGTTCTTCCAAAATGGACAACCTCACACTTGGCAGGGTTGAACTCCATCTGCCACTCCTCAGCCCAGCTCTGCATCATATCTAAGTCCCTCTGCAGCCGACAACAGCCCTCCTCACTGTCCACAACTCCACCTATCTTTGTATCATCTGCAAATTTACTGACCCACCCTTCGACTCCCTCCTCGAAGTCATTAATAAAAATTACAAACAGCAGAGGACCCAGTACTGATCCCTGCGGAACTCCACTTGTAACTGGACTCCATGCTGAATATTTACCATCTACCACCACTCTCTGACTTCGACCGGTTAGCCAGTTTTCTATCCAATTGGCCAAATTTCCCTCTATCCCATGCCTCCTGACTTTCCACAGAAGCCTACCATGGGGAACCTTATCAAATGCCTTACTAAAATCCATGTACACTACATCCACTGCTCTACCCTCATCCACATGCTTGGTCACCTCCTCGAAGAATTCAATAAGACTTGTAAGGCAAGACCTACCCTTCACAAATCCGTGCTGGCTGTCCCTAATCAAGCAGTGTCTTTCCAGATACTCGTAAATCCTATCCCTCAGTACCCTTTCCATTACTTTGCCTACCACAGAAGTAAGACTAACTGGCCTGTAATTCCCGGGGTTATCCCTATTCCCTTTTTTGAACAGGGGCACAACATTCGCTACTCTCCAGTCCCCTGGTACCACCCCAGTTGCCAGTGAAGACGAGAAGATCATTGCCAACGGTACTGCAATTTCCTCTCTTGCTTCCCACATAATCCTAGGATATATCCCGTCAGGCCCGGGGGACTTGTCTATCCTCAAGTTGTTCAAAATGTCCAACACATCTTCCTTCCTAACAGGCATCTCTTCTAGCTTATCAGTCCGTTTCACACTCTCCTCTTCAACAATACGGTCCCTCTCGTTCGTAAATATTTGTCCAAATGCCTTTTAAATGTTATTAATGTATCCATCTCAACCACTTCCACTGGCAGCTCATTCCATATGCGTACCACCCTCTGTGTAAAAAGGTTGTCCCTCAGGTTCCCTTTTATTCTTTCCTCTCCAACCTTAAGCTGATGCTCTCTATCCCTCGATTTCCCAACCCTGGGAAAAAGACTGAGTGCACTCAACCTATCCATGTCTCTCATTATCTTAAACAGTTTGTCCTGGACCAGGTCAGACCCCCTAAAAACATCTCAAGAAGGCATCCAAGACACTAACTTTGCTGGCTGTTTTAAATAGGTATTAGCTGGATATTCCAGGGGGGATGCAGTTGGCCCATCCACTCAGTTTATGAAAAACAGAATTTATTTACACAGTATCGAATGAAACACAAACAAAAGAAAGCAGAATACAGAATAAATTGGAGAAAGTGAGGACTACAGATGCAGGAGATCAGAGTCAGGTGTCTGGTGCTGAGTGTGGTCAGGCAGCATCTGAGGAACAGGAGAATCGATGTTTCGGACAAGAACCCTTCATTAGGAATGAGGCTTGTGGGCCAGGGAGCCTGAGAGATACATGAGAGGGAGGTGGGGCTGGTGGGAAGGAAGCTGGGAGTGCAATAAGTAAATGGAGGTGGGGGGGTAATGATGATAGGGCGGAGAGGATGGAGTGGATAGGTGGGAAGGAAGATGGACAGGTAGGACAGGTCATGAGGATGGTGCTGAGCTGGAAGGTTGGATCTGGGATAAAGTGGGGGTAGGGGAAATGAGTAAACTGTTGAAATCCACATTGATGCTGTGTTGTTGAGGGTCCCAAGGCAGAAGATGAGCATTCTTCCTCCAGGCATCAGGTGGTTCGGGTGTGGCGATGGAGGAGGCCCAGGACCTGCATGTCCTTGGCGGAGTGGGAGGGGGAGTTGAAGTGTTCAGCCACAGGGCGGTTGGGATGATGTGCGCGGGTATCCCGGAGATGTTCTCTGAAGCGCTCTGCAAGTAGGCGTCCTGACTCCCCAATGTAGAGGAGACCACATTGGGAGCAACGGATACAGTAAATGACGTGTGGAAGTGCAGGTAAAACTCTGATGGATGTGGAAGGCTCCTTTGGGGCCTGGGATGGAGGTAAGTGGGGTGGTGTGGGCGTAGGTTTTGCAATTCCTGAGGTGGCAGGAGAAGATGTCGGGAAGGGAGGTTGGTGTGGGGTGTGGACCTGACAAGAGAGTCGCAGAATGAACGATCTTTACGGAAAGCAGATAGGGGTGGGGAGGGAAATATGTCTCCGGTGGTGGAGTCTGTTTGTAGGTGACGGAAATGGCAGAGGATGATGCGATGTATCCGGAGATTGGTGGGGTGGAAGGTGAGGACCAGGGGAGTTCTGTCCTTGTTGCAGTTGGAGGGGTGGGGTTCAAGGACAGAGGGGCAGAAAGTGGATGAGATACTCTGGAGGGCTCATTGACCATGTGGGAGGGGAAATTGTGGTCCTTAAAGAAGGAGGCCATCTGGAAGTTGTATCCAAGTAAAAGTGCTCATTGACAATTCTTCTTGGAACCAAGTAACTAATTTAAAACATAATTATTTATTCTGTGGCTCGGTGATGGCCTATCACTAGACTATTAATCCAGAGTACCAAGTAATGTTCTTGGGACCTGGGTTCAAATCCTGCCATGGCAGATGCTGGAATTTGAATTCAATAATAATCTGGAAATAAGAGTTTAAAGATGACCATGAAACCATTGTCGACTGTCAGGGGGAAAACCCATCTGGTTCACTAATATCCTTTAAGGAAGGAAATCTGACAGTCTTACCTGCTCTGACCTTTGTGTAACTCCACACTCACATCAATGTGTGGTTGAGTCTTAAGTGAGCAATTAAGGATGGACAATAAGTGCTGGTCCAACCAGCAATGCCCACATCCTATTAATGAAAGGGGAAAAAAATGAACATTCTCAACACTTGCCTGTCTATCCATTGTTAAAACAAGTCACATGCAGAACCAGGATTAGAAATCACATGCTCTGTACTGTGCCTGGCCCAACCAGAGCACCGTGTTCCCTGTCACTGCCCCTGACCCTGCCCTTGCCCCTGTCTGGAACATGTTGGCCATGCTCCTTGCCCTGTACCCAAGTTCAAAGAGCTCTCTGGTACCCCAGGCACCCCAGTTGGGTTCTGATGTAATCTCATGTTCTGAACCTGGCTCACATGTGACCCACTTTCAATTTAATCTAAATTAAAGACACAGTGTAGGAATGGAGCAATCCATAAACCTCACATTTGTAGCAGTGCGATATGTGGTCAGACCTAGCTTAAGCTACATTTCATTCTGCTTCTACCTCTTCACCTAAAATCACTTCCTTACTTATTCAGGATATCACATCCAGGACTCAATCTCATGGTGGAGTGAACACATCATACATGATGAGAGAGCACATTGTCTTTCACTTGCTGTTGCTTAGCTGTTCATCTGCACATTCCCTCAGACCTCCTTCCCATTGCCTCGCCATGTTCAAGATCCATTCAGAAACCAGATTCAGAAACCAACATCCCTGAGTCATGTGGTGACAAAATAAAGAAAAAAACAGCAGGTAAAAATGTTAAAATAGAAACAACTGAAAATAAGGGCATGGCCCTGGGGATTGGCTGATTTGTGAGGCAAGAGTTTTTTTTTAAATAGAGAACTCATGATCTGCCAGCAGAGCTGTGTTTCTGTCTTTCCCAGGAGAGGGAGACATGGGATGAGATCTGACAATAATAAAGTGAGGCTCTTCGAGAGGACCTGAAAATGTTTCTTGTCCTAGGTACACGATGTGTAACCTTTGTAATGTTACATACAAACATTACAATAGCAGAACACTCTGAGCACAGCAATCATCCAGAATAATTGCCAACACAGTGTAATAACTGGAGATGACACAAAGAGATGTAATATAGCCCTGATTTATCTAGGCAGCTGCACCTCCATTTGACATGTCATTTTAAACAACTTGTTTACAGGATGGGAGCATCTCTGGCTGGACTCCACCCTGATGGGAACAGTGGCCCCACACACGAATGTGAACAATGACTCCACCCCCAACTGAGAACAGTGACCCCAACCCGAACTCAGAACAGTGACCCCAACCCGAACTCAGAACAGTGACTCCACTCCGAACTGAGAATAGTATCTCAGGACCTGCTCCTGACTTAAAATAGTGGCCCCACTCCCGACCAAGAACAGAGATTGTTGAATGTTGAGATTGTTGAATGTTTGTACCCTGATTTGCTCTCCAATCAATGGTTTAACAGTCTCGTCAAATTGAAATTCGGCTTTCTGCTATTTCAGCTTAATTTTTTTGTCATTCATGCCTATTATACTTCTGACTTCAGTAGTTTTTTAGCTATTGGGAGAGAATTGCTGTTCTTATTCACATTTAGAGATGCAATAGCACTCTGAGAGGATGCAGAGGAGATTTACTAAGATGTTGCCTGGGCTGAAGAGTTTCAGTTATAAAGACAGATTGAACAGACTGGGGTTATTTCCCTTAGAGCAAAAGAGACTGTGGGAAAACATAATTGAGATAAAATAATCTGGAACATAATAGGCAGGAAGACAGTTTTCCCCTTGATGAAGGGATTCATGATCAGGAGGAGCAGATACTTAAGGTAAGGAGCAAGAGGGAATGTGAGGATAAACCTTTTCACCCAGAGAGTGGTGGGAATCTAGAACTCACTGTCTGTGAGGGTGGTGGAAGAAGAAACCCTCATCGCATTGAAGAAACATATCGATGTGCAATGCCAAGGCATGTAAGGTTATTGGCCAAGTGCTGGAGATGGGAATTAGAATAGATGGCTGTTTTTCACTGACACAAACTCAATGGGCTTGAAGGTCCTTTTCTGTGTTGGAGACTTCTATGACTTTGCAGCAAAGCTGGAATACTGTAACAGCGGAAGTGTGCTTTTAAACAAGCAGCAACCTCAGCAGTAGTCCTTGAAGTCTTCTACTTCATGTTCCAGGAATCAGAATAGTCATCTGTTGTGACAAGATAATCAGTTCATATAAATATGAGGAGATCCAGCCTTATCTGATCACCAGTGACTCTATAGTTTGTGTTGCTCAGTGCACATTACAAACACTGCCACTGGCTGACGTGCCCCTTAATTTTGTTGCTCATGTTTGGCCCGTGCAGCACACCTCTTACCTTTCTTAGACCTGATTCAACTACTTAATGATTTGCATTGATGTATCTTAGCATCACTGCTCCCAATCCCAAAGGGATAGTGACTCTGTTTTCCTTGTACAATAGGGCACCTAGGACTGTCAGTTCATCTCTACATGCTCTACAGCAATGGGTTCCTTCTTGATGCTCTTTGGTCATCCTTTCATTATTATTTCTTGCAACAGTTGGAGATTTCCATCTTGTTGGACAGTTTGCTTGATTTGAGCAAGGTGTCTGTTATATTCAGTGTCTCTGCTGGTCTTGATGACTTTCAGAGCATGAAGGGTTGCTGCTTCACATTAAGTCTGAAAGTTTTCACACTCTGTTATAGCATCTTCCACGTTCTTCACCAGGAATGCTGCTCTCAACAGTATATGTGCAAAAGCATCTGCTTTCCTTGGTAAACAAAAAAAACAAAACAACTGCAGATGCTGGACATCAGTGACAAAAACAGAAGTTGCTGGAAAATCTCAGCAAGTCTGGCAGCATCTGTAGAGACAAATTGGAGTTAATGTTTCAAGTTCAGTGACCCTTCTTCGGAACTTCTGTGGAACTGAAACGTTAACTCTGCTTTCTCTCCACAGATGCTGCCAGGCCTGCTGAGATTTTCCAGCAATTTCTGTTCTTGCTTCCCTCGCTTGTATGTCACATCCAGATGATCTGTAAAGCAGCGGAGATTAACCTAGAGAAAGGAATGGTGCGAGGGGAAAGAGGACCGTCAGAGGTCAAGTAAAGAACATAAGAACATGGGACTAGGAGAAGGAGTAGGGAATTCAGCCTCTCGAGTCTGTTCTGCTATTTGATACAATCATGTCTGACGTCATTGTGACCTCAACTCCACTTTCCCGTCTGCTCCCCACAACTCTTCAACCCATTACTCATTAAAAGTCTGTCTATCTCCTCCTTAAATTTACTCAGTGTTGCAGCATCCACAGTATTCTGATTGAAAGAAAGAGATGTGTTCACAGGAGGTGGAATTGGCCATGGCAGCATCAGCAGCAGCTGCTATCTGAAAGGGTGGGGACAGTGATTCTGCTCACAGACTGGTGAACTTGCCATATTTGGAAGGCTGAGATGTCTGAGCTTGCTAAAGACAAACTGGAATTGGTGGTTCTGGCCGAGTCACATGCAGCAACTTTGACAAAGGCTTGTTCTGTGCTGCCCCCTTGTGCCTTCATGCTGCCATCCCTGTCACTGAGTAAGTGGAGACAGCAACTCTCCCTGGGAAAAAGTGAGGACTGCAGATGCTGGAAACCAGAGTCTAGATTAGAGTGGTGCTGGAAAAGCACAGCAGATTAGGCAGCATCCGAGGAGTAGGAAAATCAACATTTTGGGCAAAAGCCCTTCATCAGGAATAGAGGCAGGGTGCCTGCACAGTGGAGAGATAAATGAGAGGGGGGTGGGGATGGGGAGAAAGTAGCACAGAGTACATGGGGGTGGGGATGGAGGTGATTAATAGAGCTACTTTCTCCCCATCCCCACCCCCCTCTCATTTATCTCTCCACTCTGCAGGCACCCTGCCTCTATTCCTGATGAAGGGCTTTTGCCCGAAACGTCGATTTAGTAACTCTCCCTGACTTAACCCAGAGAAGCGGTCACCTACCTGTGCTGTGACTGGCAGAACAGAAACAATTAGCTTGCATTTCTCCAGTGGCTGTCAGGGCTATAGGATGTCCTGAATTGTGTTCGAGTATTTCTGAAGTGAAACTAATGGAGGAGACACAGTAGCCTATTTGTGAACAAAAAAAGTTTGTAAAAAAACAGGCATAAGAGAAATGACCAAATCATCAAGTGATGTTCATTGAAGGAAAAACATTGGCTAAGACATTTAGAATTCCCCTGACCTTCTTTGAAAGAGAAGATTCCAGTAGGTGGCTACAAGGGAATGACATTTCCATGTACTTGCTGGATAATTCTTCAAACATTCTGTTTAGGAAAAGCCTATACAAGTTTCTCTCAGACTCTTTGCTTCAAAAGGGACACATTCTCAGCCACTCCATACACCAATCCTTCAACCTCTCATTGCTGCTTGGCTGAAAGCCTGAGTTGGTGTCTGGGGAATGAGGGAACGTGTGGCAAAGAGTGTGGGTTGAGGTAGAGGATAGTAACAACATGCAGCTGACATGATTCAGATACTCCAATCCATATCTTTCTCCTCCTGTAGTAATGGATTTTCAGGAGCAAAGGCTAAAAAAACCATGCTTGGATTATATGTAATATCTCATACAAAAGGATGAAAGACTTGGCGGAGATTTAAAGGATTCATTCCTGAACATGCACATTGGAGTTCATGTCATTGATGGTGTAAATAAAATATTGCTTCAAAAAAGTCTAGCGTATTGCAAAGTGAAGCTCATTAAACAGCATCAAAAAACTCTGTTGACAAATCGGGAAAAATGAAGAATTCCTGATGAAGGGCTTTTTTCCCAAAACCTTGCTTCTCCTGCTCCTCAGATGCTGCCTGACCTGCTGTGCTTTTCCAGCACTACACTCTCAACTCTAATCTCCAGCATCTGCAGTGTTCCCTTTCTCCTGATACCGGTATAGAGGAAGAGGAGAGGTTGGGTACGTTGGGCCTGTACACAGTGAAATTTAGAAGAAGGAGGGGTGACTTATTTGGAACATACAAGATTCTGAGGGGACTTGACAGGGTAGATGTGGAAAGATTGTTTCCTCTTGTAGGATTGTAAGATGACAGGGTATAATTTCAGGGATTGAACACGTAAGGAATGAGAAGGAATTTAAGGAGGAATTAAGGAGGAATTTCTTCTCTCAGAGGAGAGTAAGTCTGTGGAATTACTTGCTGCAGAGTCTGGATCATTAAATATATTCAATATTGAGATAGACAGAGTTTTAATCAGTAAAGGAATCAAGTGTTGTGGGGAAATGGCAGGGAAGTGGAGTTGAGGCATTATCAGATTAGCCATGTTGTCATGATATTGCAGAGCAGACTCAAAGGGCTGAATGATCTATTTCTGCTCTTGTTTCTTATAGTCTTATGGTCTTATTGTTTCAATTTCATGTCAGTTAGTTAATAGGACCTGTTCCAGTTTGCATTATAAGGTTTGCTTAAAATTATTTCATTGCTAGTCTGGTCTCATGTTACGTGACCTGAGGAATGCCATTTTGGAATGGCCTCTCATGTTCCTAATCCACGGTCTTGCTGATTTTTGCTCCCACCAACTCTCCTGCTTCCTGACACTCCTGCTTGATACTTCTCCTTTCTGAATCTTTGTTTTGAGTGTGGGAGCTGAAAATGAAATGTAAGCGAAGCAGCTTTAACTTATCCAAAGTAAACTCTCTTTAAGTGGGTTTGTGATCAGCATCAGTCTTTTCTGACAGAAATCTCCTGGTAATGGATCCCTTTTCTGCACCATGAAACAATTCACTCACTAATGCCTATCAGAAATTGTTTTACATGCTTCAACATAATTTGCTATCAACAATTTTCATTTGCACTCAAATATAATCATTCAGTTGTTATTGGCATCACTTGCCCTCATGAACAATCACGTAACTAGAAACTGATATCCCACGTGGTAGACAAAGCACCATTGTCACCAAATGGCATCAAGTGGAATATCACTGCACTCAAACCTTATTTAATCAGAAACCAGCCAAAACAATTATGACAATCTCATGATAACAGACAAAATGTGACTGCATTCCACACATTAGTTAACATCAACAATATTGTGCCACTGATTTTCTTAATCCCAGCTAAAATATGATGGACTGAGGTGACTATTTAACGGGCAGTGTGCAGATATTATAGCAGGAGTACAAACTTGTACACCTCCCTTTTGACTTTCTTGATTCCTGTGTATGGGTGCCTCATCAACCCATCCAGTTAATGGCTCTATTCTCTTTATCTGTCACCATTCCCTCCCACTCCTGGTTTCCTGATGTCCACTCTTCCTCAGGTTATTCCCAATCTTGCTCTCCCTCCCCTGCAAAGTTTTGTAAAACATAGAACAATACAGGGCAGAGCAGGCCCTTTGGCCCTCAATTTTGTGCCAAACTGTGAACTAACCTAAGCCCAACCCCCTACACTATCCCATCATCATCCATATGCTTATCCAAGGACTGTTTAAATGCGTCCAAGTCATTTATAAAAATGACAAACAGCAGTGGTCCCAAAACGGATCCTTGTGGCACACCATATCTTCCATCAACCACCTGCTTCCCTTGATCCGATTCCATTTTTCCTTCTCACTTTCCCTGATGTCGCCTCTTCCTGGATCTCACTGGATTCTCCCTCCAGTGCTTCCCTGATTTTCTGCACAGAAGCCCTTGGAGTCTCCCTGAGCTGCTCCAGCTCTGTCTGGGCAATGTATTTCTGGGACTGGGTCTGGAACAGCAAGTGATGTCAAAAACTCAAGCAGTGAATGCTTAGCTTAATCTAAAGAAATGGTGTTTCCTCTGATTATGCAGGGAAATCTCTGCAGAAAAGATTCAGACACTATGGATGAACATGTAAAACCTGAGAAAGCATCAGGGATAATTACTGTGTCAGGGCATTTGAACCTTGGAACAACTTTGCTGTGATGTCATGTAGCTGCACATCAATGGGTGTAAATACCACAGTATAGATGGAGTTAGAATAATCTGTAAAGAACACTGGTAGAAGCACATTCGAACACGTAATTTTCTAGATGGACATAAGCACTCAATGAAGATAGATTAGTCAGTGCTTAATGTAACTATGCATCAGAACCCAATATATGATTACCATGTACAACAGTATTTAGTATGAAGTTTCAAAAATGTTGTTAATTTAAAATATAAATTAACATAAAATATAAATTGTCCTTAACTTGCTTTCTCCTCAAAATGTCTACCTCAAATCCAAAAGGTGGTGACAACACGGATATACTCCCTAGGAACTGTGCCAGTTGTGAAGATCACTGAAGAGCCTGAGATTGTCTGAAGACAAGAAAATTCAGGAGACCAACTTTTCAAACTATAGCTTTAGAAATAGCCAGCAACTGCAAAAGACACAAGATGCTCTTAGTCTCTGTGAAGACAACAGCTGATAAGAGAAAATATTTAAACAGGAGAATTTACAATTAGATTACTTACAGTGTGGAAACAGGCCCTTCGGCCCATTGAGTCCACACCAACCCACAACCCACCCAGACCCATTCCCCTAACACTACGGGCAATTTAGCATGGCCAATTTACCTAACCTGCACATTTTTGGATTGTGGGAGGAAACCCATGCAGACACGGGGAGAATGTGCAAACTCCACACAG
The DNA here is from genome assembly GCF_047496795.1 of Chiloscyllium punctatum. NCBI lineage: Eukaryota > Metazoa > Chordata > Chondrichthyes > Orectolobiformes > Hemiscylliidae > Chiloscyllium > Chiloscyllium punctatum. The sequence goes on along the minus strand of NC_092757.1, from coordinate 42,658,692 downwards.
TCAGTCACCTGGGGCAGGAATTGAACACAGGTCTCAAGCACTGTGAGGCAGCAGTGCTAACCATTGTGCCATTGTGCGGCCCACAGAATCTTGTGGAATAAAATCATCACAAGTAACTCTAAGTCTAAACAAAGTCTTTGACAGCCATTTATATGAAAACAGCTTTAAAGAAGGTAGCAAAACCGGGAGAAATGTTCACTAGCAGCTAAGGGATTAGATCCAGATTGAGTACATGAAGAAAGAGGCAAAATACTGGATGTGGAGAGCAGATTTATTCCCTTGGAAGCAAGGGGAAGAGGAAAGTTAGGTTTACCTGAAAAGTTGGATTTCCCACTATCTGACATGCACAACATGTTTTACAGAAATGCACAAATACCTTATGAAGTCTTGGTCAGCTTGAATGCTTTTTTATTGATGGTTGAGTTTTCCATATTCCACATTCCTGCCACAGGAATTTCATATGTTACTTGCAATATATTCTTTTGGTAGTTGGACAGTTTTACGTTCTGATGAACAATTGTTCACTCCTTGTCTTCAGGTTTATAAGGATGTCTCCACTTCCTCATCAGAGCTTTATTTCTAGTATAATTACAGTCTAGAACTATTTAACACAGCTTATGGTAGCTTGCTTAACTCCAGATCTGATTTCTGAGCCTCAATTGAAGAAGTTATACCAAGCATACACCCACTCCCTCCACCACCAACACTCAGTAGCAGCAGTATGTACTATCTACTAGATGCACTGCAGAAATTCAACAAGGATCCTTAGACAACACCTTCCAAACTGATGACCACTTCCATGTAGAAGGACAAGGGCAGCAGATGTATGGGTACTCCGCCACCTACCATCCTGACTTGGAAATATATCACCATTCCTTCACTATCGCTGGGTCAAAATCCTGGAGTGCTCTCCCTCAGGGCATTGTGGGTCTACCTACAGCACATGGACTGCAGTGGTTCAAGAAGGGGCCTCACCACCGCCTGCTCAAGGACAACAATGAATGCTGGTCCGGCCAGTGATGACAATCTTCTCCGAGTGAATAAGTAAAATACCTTTGAATTATTGTCAACCTTGAAGAAAGTTTTGGCTACTCTTTACACTTGATTGCAGTATCATAGTGACCTCTGTTGATGGACTTTGTTTAGGCGTGATGTCTAAGTCTGGTCTCCACACATGGTGGAAAAATATCCGGAAAATGTTCCTGTAATTGTTCCACCTCTTTAGCCTCACGCGAACTTTCCAAAATTAGAGATGAAACAATAGCTTTCACTCTGGCCAAATCATTACCGAGGAGTGAATCAAATCAGTTCACAGTCAATATGTGAACAATATGCCACATTTTAAGTGTACTTTGAACAAAGGAACTGGAACCTTTGCTCCATTCTCTCCACCTGTTTCTTAAAGCTTTGCCTTTCATGACACGCTCTGGAGGTAAAACTGTGTTCTTCTCTGACAAAGTGTTTGAGTAGCTCCTTCATATAGCTATGTGTTTAGCTGTATCAGTTAAAGACAAGGAGCTACCTATCCTTTGAGCAAAAATCTTTTATATTTCTTATTCACCTCTCAAGCACTCATGGAGCAGCAATTACACTGCACTCAACGACATTTACCCCTGGTCTCCTGGTTATAATTAAAGTTTGCTCCTTAGCTGTTTCCTTCTGAGTTCCTTTTTCAGTCGTACTCTCAAATACCATTGCATTTCAGGGTTTCCAGCATTCCAGCAAAGTCCAGCACATTTAGGTCGAGGTCTCTTACTTAAGTTCTCAGCACCTTCTCTTCAGGTTTGAAAAATGTCTCTTCTGGAGACATTCCCAGCTTTTCTTTCTTTACCCTGACTCCCTCCCTCTCTTTCACTCTCCCACCTTCTATACTTCTTGGGTTTCTGGGACAAATGGGAAAAAGATCAGCTCATAATTGTCAGCCATTTATGCTGTCTGTCTGGCAGTTGCTGGAAGTTCAATCTTTATTTCCTTTGCCTGAGCCTTAGCCCAGGGATATAAATCAATCAGCATCACCCCCTCCACCTGCAGGTTAGTTTGAGCTGTTTCCAATGCCATTGTATTTTACAGCATGAGAAACTGGTATCTTCTCTTTTATCCTTTACCAATCAATCTTACTCCATGTATAATTTCATGTTGGCTGCATTCAATGATTCTGCATCTCCCACATAATGCCCCTTAACTTTTGTCATGACCCTGATGGGAGGAGTAAGCTGGAAATCATAGCCTAGTGTTCTGTGAGTCATCACAAATACTTAAATGATCAGCTGAATGCACAGGATTTGCTAACTATGACCATTATTGAGAATAAAAGAAACTCAGAACAGGTTTCACCAATACATAAGAACACAAAAATACATTTATTATAAACAAACTTATTATTTAACAAATGACAAAATGGATTATTAGCTACTACTATGTAAACTTAAACAATATTCATTTAAATCCAAACACACATATATTCATTCACAAATAGAACGAACAGTTCTGCAGAAATATCATGGGAGGAAAACATTAGCAAAAAGAAATAAATCTTGTGGATCGGGTGTTCAAATCACAAGAGGAGGAATGTGATGGCTTTCTTTCAGTGCTTTTAGATTGCAACAATATATCACGCTGCTGTTGCCTGTGGAAGATCCACAGTTTGATAGATGGTCAGTTGGGCCTGGGTGATATTTGTGTTTGAGGTTCTTCTATTCAGAATCTTTGAGTGCTGGTTTTCTTCCCTAACAGACGGTGACGGACAGAGGGACAGACCTGTTTTGGCTGGCAGACTTTCCAGATGTCTGATGCGACTGGCCTCCCCCTCACCTCTGTGTGCAACTCCAAAGTGAAAAGCTGTTGCTAGGCAGCTTTTTAAGCCAAATATATGTAGTGTGTGCTTCTATCTGAAAATGATCAAATCCAGTTTCTCCAATAGAACATAGAACATGGAACAGTACAGCACAGTTTAGGCCCTTTGGCTGTCGATGTTGTGCCAACCTTTTATCCGACTCCAAGATCAAACTAACCTATATACTATACATTTCACTATCACCCAGTGCCTATTCAAGATTCGCTTCAAAGTCCCTAATGTGTCTGACTCTACTACCGTCACTGGCAGTACATTCCACCCACCCATCACTCTCTGTGTAAAGAACCTACCTCTGACATTTCTCCTAAACCTTCCTCCGATCACCTTACAATTATGCCCCCTCATCATAGCAATTTCTGCCCTGGGAAAAAGTCTCTGGCTATCCACCCTGTCTGTGTCTCTCATCATCTTATACACCACGATCAAGTCCCCCTCTCATCCTTCTTCGCTCCAATGAGAAAAGCCCTAGCTCCCTCAACCTTTCTTCATAACTCCTCCTCTCTAGTTCGGGCAGCATCCTGGTAAATCTCCTCTACACCCTCTCTAAAGCTTCCTATAATGAGGTGACCAGAACTGAACACAATATTCCAAGTGTGGTCTAACCAGGGCTTTATAGAGCTGCAGTATAATCTTACAGTTCTTAAACTCAATCCCTCTGCTAATGAAAACCAACACAACGTACATCTTCTTAACAACCCCATCAATTTGGTTGGAAACGTTGAGGGACCTATGGACATGAACCCCAAGATCCCCCGTTCCTCCACACTGCCAAGAATCCTGTCTTTAACCTGTAATCGACATTCAAATTCCACCTTCCAAAATGAATCACTTCACACTTTTTGAGGTTGAACGTCATCTGTCACTTCTCATCCCAGCTCTGCATCCTGTCAATGTCCTGTTGCAACCTACAACAGCCCTCCATACTATCCACAACTCCACCAAACTTTGTGTCTTCAGCAAACTTACCAACTCACCCTTCCACTTCCTCATCCAAGTCATTTGTAAAAATCACAAAGAGCAGAGGTCCCATAACTGATCCCTGCAGAACACCACAGATCACTGAGCTTCAGGCTGAATATTTTCCATCTATTACCACCTTCTGTCTTCTATGGGCCAGCCAACTCTGTATCCAGACAGACAAATTTCCCTGTATCCCATGCCTCCCTACTTTCTGAATGGGCCTATCATGGGGAACCTTATCAAACACCTTGCTAAAATCCATGTGCACCACATCCACTGCTCTACCTTCATCAATGTGTTTTGTCACACTGTCAAAGAATTCAGTAAGGTTTGTGAGGCATGACCTGTCCCTCACAAAGCCATGCTGACTATCTCTAATCAAACTATGCTTTTCCAAATAATCATAAATCCCACCTCTCAGACGTCTCTTCAATAATTTGCCTACCACTGCCATAAGACTGACTGGTTGAAAATTCCCAGGGTTATCCCTATTTCCTTTCTTGAACAGGGGAATAACATTTGCCACCCTTCAATCATCTGGTATTACTCCAGTGGCCAATGAGGACACAAAGATCATCACCAAAGGTGCTGAAATCTCTTCCATTACTTCCTGTAGTAACCAGGGTATATTCTGTCGGGCCTAGGGGACTTATCTATCCTCATGTTTTTCAAAATTTCCAGTAATGCCTCCTTCTTAACATTAACCTGTTTGAGTATATCAGCCTGTTTCACGCTGTCCTCACAAACGACAAGGTCCCTCTCATTAGTTAATACTGAAGCAACGTATTCATTAAGGACCTCCCCTACCTCCTCCGACTTCAGGCACAAGTTCCGTCCACTATCCCTTATCAGCCCTACCCTCACTCTGGCCACCCTCTTGTTCCTCACATAAGAGTAGAACACCTTGGGGTTTTCCTTAATCCTACCTGCCAAGGCTTTTTCTCACTCTCCTAAGTCCATTCTTCAGTTCCTTCGTGGCTACCTTGTAACCCTCTACAGCTCTGTCTGATCCTTGCTTTCTCAACCTTAAGTAAGCTTCCTTCTTCCTCTTGACTAGATGTTCCACATCACTTGTCATCCAAGGTTCATTCATCCGACCATCTCTTCCTTGCCTCAGTGGGACAAACCTATCCAGCACTCTCAGCAAGTGTTCCCTAACCAGGGTTAATATCACAGCTGCAGAGAGGGAGGTGGGCAAGGAGGGTTTCTCTATGGAGGAGCAGATTGGGAGGCAGATTTTGAAAAGGTGTGGCATGGTGGCACAGTGGTTAGCACTGCTGCCTCACAGCTCCAGAGACCCGAGTTCAATTCCCGCCTCAGGCGATTCTCTGTGTGGAGTTTGCACATTCTCCCTGTGTCTGCGTGGGTTTCCTCCAGGTGCTCCGGTTTTCTCCCGCAATCCAAAAATGTGCAGGTTAGGTGAATTGCCATGCTAAATTGCCTGTAGTGTTAGGTGTAGGGGAATGGGTCTGGGTGGGTTGCGCTTCAGCAGGTCGGTGTGGACTTGTTGGGCCGAAAGGCCTGTTTCCACACTGTAAGTAATCTAAAAACCTCCACATTTCTGTCGTGCATTTCCCTGAGAACATCTGTTCCCAATTTAGGTGCCCCAGTTCCTGCCTAATAGCTTTGCAATTCCCCCTCCTTCAATTGAATAATTTCCCATACTATCTGCTCCTATTCCTCTCCATGACTATAGTAAAAGTCAGGGAGTTGTGACCACAATCACTGAAATGCTTTCCCACTGAGACATCTGACACCTGACCTGATTCATTGCCAAGCACAAAATTCAAATATGGCCTCTAGTAGGCCTATCTACATATTGAGTCAGGAATCCTTCCTGGACATATCTGACAAACGATTTGCACTCAGGAGGTTCCAATCAATATTAGGAACGTTGAAGTCACCCATGACAACAACCCTGTTGTTTCTGTACCTTTCCAAAATCTGACTCCAATCTGCTCCTCTGTGTCTCTGTTGCTATTGGGGCGGTATATAGAAAGCTCCCAAGACAGTGCTGCTCCTTTCCTGTTTCTGACTTCCACCCATACTGACTCTGTAGAGAAACCCTCCTCGTACCACCTCCCTCTCTCCAACTGTGATACAATCTCTGATTAGCAATGCCACTCCCCCAACTCTTTTACCTCCCCCCCATTCCTTTTGAAACATCTAAACTCCAAACATCCAACAGCCAATCCTGCCGCTGTGATATCCAAGTCTCCGTATTGGCCACAACATCACAGTTCCAAGTACTGATCCATGCTCCAAGTTCGTCACCCTTATTCCTGATACTTCTTGCGTTAAAATAGACAAATTCAACTTATCACACTGACTGCAACTTTGCCCTATTAATTGTCTATCTTTCCTCACAGACTCTCTGCACTTCGTATCTGCCTGTTCACCAGTTACCCCATCCTCTGATCCATAGCTCTGATTCCCAAGGCCTTGCTAAATGATTTTGAACCCTCCCAAAGAGCTCTATCAAACCTCCCTCCCAGGATATTGGTGCCCCTCCAGTTCAGGTGCAACCTGTCCTCCTTGTACAGGTCCCATCCTCCCCAGAAGGTAACCCTTTTATCCATGTATCTGAAGCCCTCCCTCCTACATCAGCCCAGCAGCCACGTGTTTAGCTGCACTCACTGTCTATTCCTAGCCTCACTAGCCCATGGCACTGGTAGCAATCCTGAGATTACTACTGTGCTCGTCCTGTCTTTTAGCTTCCAACCTAATTCCCTATGTTCATTTTTCAGGTCCACATCCTTTTCCCTACCTGTATCATTGGTACTGATGTGTACCACGACTTCTAGCTGCTCACCCTCCCCCTTAAGAGTCCTGTGGACTCAATCTGAGACATCTCTGACCTTGGCACCCAAGAGGCAAAATACCATCTGGGAGTCTCGTTGGCAACCACAGAATCTCCTGTCTGTTCCTTTAACCATTGAATCTCCTGTCACTATCGCTCTCTTATTCTAACCCCTTCACTTTTGAGCCACAGAGCCAGGCTCAGTGTCAGAGACCTTACCACTGTGGCTTTCTCCTGGTAAGCTCCCCCTCCCCCCTCAACAGTATCCAAAACGGTATACTTATTTGAGGGGAATGGCCACAGGGGATCCCTGCATTGACTGCCCATTCCCTTTCCCTCTCCTGATGGTCACCCAGCTACCTTTATCCTGTAACTTGGAGGTGACTACCTCCTTATAATACCCCTCCATCACCCCCTCAGCCTTCTAAATGATCCAAAGTTCATCGAACTCCAGCTCCAGTTCCCTAAAGGGGGCCAAAAGAGATTAAAATAAAACAACTTAACCTTACTAATCCTCCAGACAGAGGATGACTGTATAATCAATGATTGAACAAGAGAGAATGGACTGGATTAAAGTAGGGCAGGAGAGAATGAACTGGGGTTGGGAGTTCTTTTGTTCTCCCCCCCACTGACCTATTGTCCCCCCTACCTCGGCTCAGTCCTTCTTCTACCCCTTCCCCTTTCATGGTCATGTGCATGTACAATTTCACAAGGAATAGAGCACAGGCTCTGTACGGTTAACATATGTAACCATTGGAAAATCCTTCAGCCATCTTGGAAAAGGACAACTTTCATTCATCTCTATGAAGAAGCCATATTGATTTGATTTGATTTGATTTATTATTGTCACATACTGGTACAGTGAAAAAATTTTGCGCATGCAGTACAAGCATATAATAACATACATAGATCATCGGGTGATTGAACAAAGTTATAGCAGCAGAGAAGGTGCACAAAAAGCAAGATCAACATTAGATTTGAAATTTGAGAGATCCATTCAGTGTTTACTTGACTGTCATATCAATGTGAATCTCTAGGGCAGATTGTTGGTGATTGTCACTCCTAGGAACTTGATAGTCTTGACCATCTCCATATTTGTAAAGGATAACACAACCTTAGAATGAAACGGCATATAAGTTTTTCAGTACTACAGCAACAATCTTTAAAACAACAAAAATGCGGTGACAAATTAAGTGTCTAAGAAGACTGCAAGATAACAAAACTGACGAGAGTAGAAGGAGATCAAAACCCAACAATGATCATCCAAGTCATGAAAAAAAAACACTCATCATTCACATATCATCAAAAAATTCAAGAGTTTACATCCAATTCACAAATCAACAAAGTTTCAAAGGTGGAAAATACAATTGTTAAGATTTTAAGAATCTTCTGGCTTGGACTCTATATCAAACTTAGAACACCTTAGCACACTTGTCTACCACATGAGACCAACATCCTGATCACAGATCAATGAGAAACAAATTACGTGTGACAATCTTTGATTAGCTTTAGATCAATATTTCACTTGACGAACTACCAGAACTCCGTTGAGATCATGCCTCAATTGCAGTAATTAATTCTCAAGAGAGTCTGTAGATCTCCTGGAGAGATGTCTTGGAACTGAAATTTATTAAGGATATCTGGTTGGAATGGATGAGTTGAACTGAAGGGTCTGTTTCCATACTGTATATCTCTATGACTCTATAACTGCCCTGCAACAACCACAACCATCTTCCCATGTGCTAGGTATGTCTTGGAACAGTGGCGATTTTACCCCAGATACTCCTTCATTCCAGTTTACTAGGGCTCCTTCAAGCTGCATTCAGTCAAATACAGCCTTGATATCCGAGGTAGTCACTCTCACCCCATCACTGGAATTCAGCTCTTTTGTCCATGTTTGAACTAGGGCTGTGATTCAGGAGCTGAGTGATCCTCGCAGAACCCAAACCAGACTCACTGAGAAAGTTTTTCCTGAGCAAGTGCTGCTGGGTAGCACTGTTGCTAATACTTCCATCACTTTACTGATGATCAAGAGAAGACTGATGGCGCAGTAATTGGCTGGGTTGGATTTGGTCCTGCTTTTTGTGTACAGGACATACCTGGGCTATTTTCCACATTGTCAGTGTTGCAACAGCTTGGCGAGAGGAGCAGTGAGTTCAGGAGCACAGGTATTATTGATGGAATGTTGTCAGGACCCATAGCCTTTCCTTTATTCAGTACTTTCAGAGAACTCTTGATATCAAATCAAATTGGCTGAAGACTACTAAATGTAATGTTGGGGATCACTGGAGGAGGCTGAGTCAGACTATCCGAGTCAGATAGTTCTCCTATAATACCATAGTTGCATTCCAGCAACAGCTCGTTTAATAGAAAATCACTTCATGGAAATAATGGGACCTATGGGAAAAGTGGGACAGACCAGCAAAGAATATCACTCACAATTACTCAACTATCACCCAAAGGTCTCACACAATGTATACCCCAGTCTGAATGAAGGGTGAAATTATATTTATTAATGAAATAAAAGTAAATTTAGCAGAGTCCATTAAATAATGTAAGAAAGCTGCTGTCAATACAGTATCTTGCACAGAAAGCTGCTCTGTTGGCAACTGACATTGGTGCATGAGCAGATTGGCACGAAGACTGGTGCTGACATCGCACATGCGCAGAACAGCATAAAGACTTTGTCACGCACATTCACGCATGTGTAGAACAAAGTACACAAACAGGAATCGCACTATTGCCAATGGAGGACAGCGTTCTTGAAAATACAGTTCCCTAACTCTGGAGCTTAATCACGCTGCCGAAACGCGCGTTATCCCAGAACTACTTGTGCTTGCTGAAAATTAGTGTGAACGGTTCTGATTTTTTGTTTGCCCTGTTGTGCTGGGCTCTTCCATCATTGAGGATAGGGATATTTGTGGACCCTCCTCCTCCAGTGAGTTGTTTAATTGTCCATCACCGTTCACGACTAGATGTGGCAGGACTACAGAGCTTAGACTTAACTCTGCATATCATTTGCATTTATCAGTACTGCTGTTTGACCTCAGGTAGTCCTTGTGGTATGTTCACGAGGGCTTCATTTTCAGGTATGCCTAAGGAAAGTAATGCTTATTGTACAATGCAATAAATATCTGATGGATTTTTCAATTCAATATCTGTGCCCAGTTCCTGTGATGGACAACATTAGTGTATCAGGTAAACCACTCTACTGGAGGAAATCTGAAGTGTCATCTAGACCCAAAACCTTGGGCCCCAGCAAGCACAGGGACTGAGGTAAGATGGGGCAGGCCTGGGGCAGGATGTAGACTCCTCATAGAACATAGAAGAATACAGCGCAGTACAGGCCCTTCGGCCCTCGATGTTGCGCCGATCAAAGCCCACCTAACCTACACTAACCCACTATCCTCCAAATACCTATCCAATGCCCGCTTAAATACCCATAAAGAGGGAGAGTCCACCACTGCTACTGGCAGGGCATTCCATGAACTTACGACTCGCTGAGTGAAGAACCTACCCCTAACATCAGTCCTATATCTACCCCCCCTTAATTTAAAGCTATGCCCCCTTGTAATAGCTGACTCCATACGTGGAAAAAGGTTCTCACTGTCAACCCTATCTAACCCCCTAATCATCTTGTACACCTCTATCAAGTCACCCCTAAACCTTCTTTTCTCCAATGAAAACAACCCCAAGTGCCTCAGCCTTTCCTCATACGATCTTCCTACCATACCAGGCAACATCCTGGTAAACTTCCTCTGCACCCATTCCAGTGCCTCCACATCCTTCCTATAGTATGGCGACCAAAACTGCACACAATATTCCAGATGCGGCCGCACCAGAGTCTTATACAACTGCAGCATGACCTCAGGACTCCGGAACTCAATTCCTCTACCAATAAAAGCCAGTACGCCATATGCCTTCTTCACTGCACTATTTACCTGGGTGGCAAGTTTCAGAGATCTGTGTACATGGACACCAAGATCCCTCTGCTCTTCCACACTACCAAGTAGTCTACCATTAGCCCAGTAATCCATCTTTTTATTACTCTTACCAAAGTGAATCACTTCACACTTAGCTACATTGAACTCCATTTGCCACCTTTCTGCCCAGCTCTGCAGCTTATCTATATCCCGCTGTAACCTGACACATCCTTCCTCACTGTCTACAACTCCTCCGACTTTCGTATCATCCGCAAACTTGCTCACCCAACCTTCTAACCCTTCCTCCAGGTCATTTATAAAAATGACAAACAGCAATGGTCCCAAAACAGATCCTTGTGGAACACCGCTAGTGACGGCACTCCAAGATGAACCTTTGCCATCAACTACTATCCTCTGTCTTCTTCCAGAGAGCCAATTCCTAATCCAAACCTCCAACTCACCCTCAATGCCATATCTCTATATTTTCTGCAGTAGCCTACCATGGGGGACCTTATCAAACGCCTTACTAAAATCCATATATACCACATCTACCGCTTTCCCCTCATCTACCTCCTTAGTCACCTTCTCAAAGAATTCAATAAGGTTTGTGAGGCACGACCTGCCCTTCACAAAACCATGCTGACTATCCTTGATCACATCATTCTTATCCAGATGTGCATAAATCCTATCCCTTACAATTCTCTCTAAGACTTTGCCCACAACAGAAGTGAGACTCACTGGCCTATAGTTACTAGGATTATCCCTACTCCCCTTCTTGAACAGGGGAACCACGTTTGCTAGCCTCCAGTCCTCTGGCACTACTCCTGTCGACAAAGAGGACACAAAAATCAAGGTCAATGGCTCTGCAATCTCCTCCCTTGCTTCCCAGAGAATCCTAGGATAAATGCCATCAGGCCCAGAGGACTTATCTATTTTCACCCTTGCCAGAATTTCCAACACCTCTTCTCTACATATCTCAAAGCCATCCATTCTACTTATTTGTGCCTCAGTATTCATATCGACAACAATGTCCTGTTCCTGAGTGAATACTGACGAAAAGTATTCATTCAGCGCCTCCCCAATCTCTTCAGCCTCCACACGCAACTTCCCATTACTATCCTTGATTGGACCTACTCCTTCCCTAGTCATTCTTTTATTCCTAACATACCTATAGAAAGCCTTAGGGTTTTCCCTAATCCTACCAACTAAGGACCTTTCATGTCCCCTCCTTGCTGCTCTTAGCTCTCTCTTCAGGTCCTTCCGGGCTACCTTATAACTCTCAATCGCCCCTATTGAACCTTCACGCCTCATCTTTACAAAGGCCGCCCTCTTCCATTTAACAAGGGATTCCAACTCCTTATTAAACCACGGCTCCCTCACACGACCCTTTCCTCCCTGCCTGATAGGTACGTACTTATCAAGGACACTCAATAGTTGCTCCTTGAACAAGTTCCACATATCAATTACGCTCTTGCCTTGGAATCTACTTTTCCAATCCACACATCCTAAGTCATGCCTCACCGCATCATAATTTCCCTGCCCCCAGCTATAACTCTTGCCCTGTAGTACACACTTATCCCTCTCTATCACTAGAGTAAAAATCACCGAATTGTGGTCACTGTCCCCAAAGTGCTCACCTACCTCTAGTGCTAATACCTGGCCTGGTTCGTTACCCAGAACCAAATCCAGTATGCCCTCACCTCTTGTTGGCTTATCTACATATTGTGTCAGGAAACTCTCCTGCACACATTGCACAAACACTGACCCATCTAACGAACTTGAGCTATAGCTTTCCCAATCAATATCAGGAAAGTTAAAGTCTCCCATAACAATCACCCTATTACTGTCACTCTTCTCCTGAATCATCTTCGCAATCCTTTCTTCAACGATTCGAGGACTATTAGGAGGCCTGTAAAAGACTCCTAACAGGGTGACCTCACCTCTCCTATTCCTAACCCCAACCCAAACTACCTCAGATGGCAAATCTTCGTCCATCTTCCTTTCCACCGCTGTAATACTATCTTTGACAAGCAAAGCCACCCCCCCCTCTTTTACCCCCACCTCTGACCCTACTAAAACATTTAAACCCTGGAACCTGCAACAGCCAATCCTGTCCCTGATCTAGCCACGTCTCCGTAATAGCCACAACATCGAAGTCCCAGGTACCAACCCACGCTGCAAGTTCACCTACCTTATTTCGTATACTTCTGGCATTAAAGTATACACACTTCAAGCCACTCTTCTGTTTACAGGCACCCTCCTTTAAGATTGATGCCATATTCCTAACCTCCCTACACTCCAGGTCCTGCACCCTAAAGCTACAGTCTGGGTTCCCATGCCCCTGCAGAGTTAGTTTAAACCCCCCCCCAAGAGCACTAGCAAACCTCCCCCCAAGGATACTGGTGCCCCTCAGGTTCAGGTGCAGACCATCCTGTTTATAGAGGTCCCACCTTCCCCAGAAAGAACCCCAGTTATCCAAGTACCGAAATCCCTCCCTCCTGCACCATCCCTGTAGCCACGCATTTAACTGTTCTCTCTCCCTATTCCTCGACTCTCTATCACGTGGCACGGGTAACAAACCATGTTGTGTGTCTTTGGCCTGTGTACAGCGATGGCAGTTTCATGACTCAATGGTAGTGCACTTTGCCCAACACCATGGTCAAAAACAGCAAGAAATCCAAGATTGAGTCAGTAACATCTGCAAAACAAAAGTAATGAATAAATCAGTAACATTAAAGAATGACAAATAACCAGACTCACATTCTGATCAGAACAAGTCAATATGGTTTTACGAAGGGAAATACTGTTTGACAACTTTTTTTTCAGAATGTTACTAATTGGGTAGAGAAAGGGGCAGCAACATTTAGAATTTAAAAAGGCATTTGATAAAGTGCAATACAATATGCCGATATAGAAAGTCTGGATTTGTGGAATTCGTGGTGACATATCAGTATGGGTAGACAATTAGTTAGCAAGCAAAGAGTAAGAATACACAGGGTCTTTTCAAGTTGGTGAGAGAAATGAATTTGCATATTAAGCCTCGCTCTTTCTATCCTTGATTTAGTCAAAGAGACAGTGAATAATGCAACGTAGGAACGCAAGCAGTGAGGAGGGGTCTGAGAGAGTGAGGCAGGGAGTGGAGGGGCCGGAGAGGGTGAGACAGGGAGTGGAGGGGTCTGAGAGAGTGAGGCAGGGAGTGGAGGGGCCGGAGAGGGTGAGACAGGGAGTGGAGGGGTCTGAGAGAGTGAGACAGGGAGTGGAGGGGTCTGAGAGGGTCAGACAGGGAGTGGAGGGGCCGGAGAGAGTGAGACAGGGAGTGGAGGGATCTGAGAGGGTCAGACAGGGAGTGGAGGGGCCGGAGAGGGTGAGACAGGGAGTGGAGGGATCTGAGAGGGTGAGTCAGGGGGTGGAGGGGTTGGAGAGGGTGAGACAGGGAGTAGAGGGGTCTGAGAGGGTGAGACAGGGAGTGGAGGGGTCTGAGAGGGTGAGACCTGGAGCAAATTCAGTGGAACAGAGAGAAAGAATGAGGCTGAGAAAGTGCTGAATGTATCTGTCTCTCTCTTGCTGTGAAAGGAGCAGGTGAAAATGCATTCCATAATGACTTCACAGCATAAGAAGCCACGAGGGAGAAAGTCTACAGGTAAGCAGTAATTTAATTTAACTTAAATCAACCCATGAAGTAAGATAAATTTATTAAATTGTACAGAAATTAAACCTAAGCTCATTTGATAAAATCTTAAACTTTAACTTGTACTTTATACACTACCTTGGATAAGTATTTAATTAATCAGATCGACGGGATAAAGTTAGAACTAAATGAAGAGCCTTGGTAATATTGAAGCGTACCTAATATTTAATTACATTAGAATTTGAGGTATTTGAATATTATGAATGAATTAGAAACACTGAAGTTGATTTACCTATAGATTAACTGATATCAGCAAAGGGGAAGGAGGGCGTTTGGTAAGGAGCTGATGAGTGTCTATTTAAGTTTTAAATTTATTTCTTGTAATTGAGTAATAATTGGAAGCATGGCAGACCCCCTCAGCCCTGTAAAACACAGCCGTGGGAACCCCAGGACACGTTTCATGTCTTCAGCCAGAGGAGATAAAATTCCAGATTTTGTGGCTTAAGTGCACTGTGTGGCTGAGAGCTGCATGAACAGTATGTTTCTGAAGATAGTCATCATCACCAACCTCCCCCCACCCCCCCACAGTTTATATGTGTAAAGGCAGAGAGGACTGGCTAACATCCAGATAGTGACAGAGGACCAGGTAAGTAGCACAGGAGTCTCCTTAGTGTAGCTGTCTCACTGCCTGTGATAAGGGTGTTGCTTCGACTGGAGATGGACACCAATGCTGGGAATATTTTGCTGGGAAAGCACAGCAGTTCAGACAGCGTCCGAGGAGCAGGAGAATCAATGTTTTGGGCAGAAGCCCTTCATCAGGAATGGGACCAATGCCATTAAGGTTGGCTCAGCTGTACAATGGGGAGTGAGGGAGGAAGTTCGGGAAAGCAGTAGGTGATTCAATATTGAGGGGAACAGGCAGCTATTTCTGTAGCTTCAAAATGGTATGGGGGGGTGGAGGCAGGGGCATGTAGGGGGTGGGGAATGGACGGTGAGCAGCCAGCAGTCTTAGTCAATGTCAGTAGAAACAGGAATGTGGTAGAGTTTGGTGAATGAGGAAAGATGCAAAGATGATGGACATCAAAAGGTAGTAATCTCCAGATAACTCCAGTTTCCTTATACAGTGAATATAGAGGGGCAGGATTGTGCAGATGAAAGCATGGCTGGAAAGATGGTGCAGGGTGGAGGGCTTTAGATTGCTGGGATATTGTGAATGGGTCTGAGGGAGATGGAACCTGTACAGGGGAGTTGACCCATAACAGAGCTGGCTTCAATGACCTCTCAGAGGACTTTGCAAATGGAGAGGATTGAAACTAATTTGGGAGGAGGGTGGGATGTAACATCAGGGAGGAAGAGCACCTTGTGATTCAATGGCAGCTGATAGGGAAGGTCCCAGAGGTCTGCTCCACACTGACCCCACAGACAGATACAAATTATGACCAGACCAAAACTGGCCTCCTCATGGCTGTGAGGTAGTTCCAGAGGAATCCCAGCATGCTCCTGGGGAGCCTAAACAGAGTTACCACAAGTTGGAAAGGATAAAACAACTTTCGAACCACTCTGTAAAAATACAGCACACTAAAATGGAATACAAGATTGATATTGCTGGAGGAATTTATATGTTGCCTACTCTCCAGTCTGAGGGTGCACTGGGGAGCACAGAGTCCTCACAGTGAGATGGGCTGAGGTTGCTGCTGGTCGGATTGACCTTCCTCGTGAGCCAAATGACACAGAGTGACCCCTCAAATTACTGGGACAATAACAGGGGAGAGCTGAGTCAACACAGAGCTACACCCTGGAAGGGAATCGAAGGTTTGAAAAATCCATCCCACACACCCAGTGACCAGTGCATTCTCACAGTGATAAAGTGGAGTGTTTCTGGAGATTAAAAGGGAAGCCGGGAGGGATGGTTAAAGTATAAGAGTCCTACACTATAATTTGGTCTCAGGTCCT
Source organism: Chiloscyllium punctatum (assembly GCF_047496795.1). NCBI lineage: Eukaryota > Metazoa > Chordata > Chondrichthyes > Orectolobiformes > Hemiscylliidae > Chiloscyllium > Chiloscyllium punctatum. Next base: position 42,642,574 of record NC_092757.1, on the reverse strand, counting down.
GTCATTGTAAGAATTGTTCCTGAGCTCCTGGAAGCAAGACTTGCTACTCAGGAATGATCTGTCAGGCAACTAATTCATCATATCATGACATAACTAATCCCAAATACAGATGGATCAACACAGCTTTGCATCGAAAAGTAAATGCAACTACCAAGGCTGACTCCTATCTATTTGCATAAACCATCCTTTTTATTTCAACCTTTAAATTCAGTGTGTCATTTTAAAAATATGACTTTGCTGCAGGGTTTGGGGAAACACACCACTGCTGATTTTTAAAAGGAAATAAACAAAATTGAAAGCGCCTTGTAACTGACAGAAGAGTAATTCACCTCTGTGTTCTATCCATGACAAAGGAAAAGAAAACACCTCTGGAATACAAGGACAGCCTTACAAGAGCAAAGTTGATAATATAATTATAAGAAAAATTGTTAATAACCACCCCTCCATAACGTTGACCATCTAAAGACTGTAATCCAAATGAATTTCCAAACGAAAACAGCAACATGTTTGCATTAATGTTACAATCTAATTGATTCTTTGATTTCACATCATTTATTACCAATTATTAATTGCCCATGAACCATTTCAGAGGGTGGTTAAGAGTCACCCACATTTGCAAGTTTTGAGAAGATTTGTAGCTCAGGTTGAGGTTTTGGATGTAGGTTGCTCGCTGAGCTGGAAGGTTCACTTTCAGACGTTTCATCACCATACTAGGTAACATCTTCAAAGTTACCGGAGGCTCACTGAAGATGTTACCTAGTATGGTGACAAAACGTATAAAAACGAATCTTCCAGCTCAGCGAGCAAACCTACATCCGTCACCCATATTACTCTGGGCCTGGAGTTACGTGTAGGTCAGAACAGATAAGAATGACTAGTTAAGGAGTTAAGAATGAAGACCACAAAATCCATTCAATAGGCCACCAAATAGTGGAAAGATAGGAGAAACAAGTTCCCACTGAAATTATAGAGTTATAAAAACTAGTGAGTAGTTATAATGAGTGACTTTAATTATCCCAATCTGGACTGGGGTAAAGGGAAAAGATGGAGAAGGGTTTCTGAAGTGTGTTCAAGAAAATGAGGAAGAAATCATTGCTGGCCTGCTTCTGGAGAATAAGATAGGCTCTGCAGATCAAATGTCAGAAGGGAACAGTGATTATAGCATTGTAAGGTTTAAATAAACTCTGGAAAAGGACAAGGAACAGTCCTTATCTACTGATGTGTTCCTCAGTATAATCCTTACCCATTAATATGTGATGACCTGCATGAACTTTGAGCACTCTTACACACTGGCTGACACACTTACATCCTGGGCAACTCACTGGCTCTTTCAGATTTGTCCAAATGTCTTCACTATTCCATGGGCTGGCTCAGTGAGATACCTGGTGGTCATTGGGCTGTTTTTGTAGTATCCTCCACCTCATTGATGGATTTCTCACAGGCTGGGTAAGCTAGAGGGGTTCCCTGAACTTGGCTTTATGGAGTAAAAACAGTCTTGGATATTGGATTGCTCTTCATTCTTCAGTGTGGATAGTTCTGATAGCTATCTAGGTGATTGCTGAGGTCAGTCTGTGCCCTAAGATTCTGACTGGTACCAAGGTGATTGCTGAGGTCAGTCTGTGCCCAGATGATTGTACTGAAAACTAGACAGAAAACACCATGTGGTAGAGTTTTGAACAAGGTGCTAGTTTGGGATTCATTCTCCTTGTATTTTCATTTTGTTTCTGATACACGCTTATTTTCAAAAGACAGTGCACCAGCTTCTCTCAGGATTCAAAGTGAATATCAAAACTGCTAAGTGAGGTAGATTTCCTTTTACTGCCATGAGGGTGCATCCCAGTCTTGAACTTTCTGTAGAAGATGGCTTTGGTAAGTAGATGTCAGAGTTCTGGCCGCGTAGCCAGCCCAACTCAGTTGTGACTATCTCAATTGGTTGCAGTTGCTTGGCATTTTAACTTGGGTGAGCACCTCAGCTTCTATTCCTTCTGGCTAATTTTCAGAAGCTTCTGAAGGCAGGTGAGGTGAAAATGATTGAGGTTCTTGCTTTGTCACTGGTCCAAGTTTCTCATATGTAGAACAGGGTGGGAGGACTGTTACTTTATAGACTTTCAGTTGGTGGGCAAACTTACTCCTTTTTGTTTCCAAACTAACATTGAATGTGCAAAAGGCTATATTTGCTTTGACAGTTCTTGTCTGTATTTTATTGTCAGTTCAAATAAGCATGCTTTCTCAGTGTGAATTTCCAGGGAATCTGAGGCAGATCTACACAAATATCTTCTTGTGGATTCACACCAGCTGCAGACTGAGGGATGGATCTTGCTCTGACTTTATCAAAACTCCTGGTTGTTTTGACAGTGCTTGTATTCTCAATGATAGATCAGTCAATGAGACCCTGGTTGAGGTAGACCAGGCTCAGGGAAGGTTCCCAGTATTTGCGCTGGGATTATTCACCGATATAACACAAGTCAGTGAGCAGCAGATTCCTGAATCCATTACTCAGACATTTGGAGGTAAAGTGTTGGCCTAAATGGTGAATTCTGCAGGATCTGTTACCGAGTGGCCACAGAATTTAACAGGTAGCTGGCATTCTATTGGGAAATTGTAGATGTCAATCTTCCCTGTACACCCATTTCCCCTGCACACCTCTGTCTCCCATACACCCCTGCCCGACACATCCCTCTCCCATGTACAGCCCTCTCGCCTACATCCTTCTCTCTGGACACCTCTCTCTCCCCCGTACTCCCCGCTCCCACATACATTCCTCTTCCACGCACAGCCCATTTCCTGTACACCCCTCTCTCCCATATGTCTCTGACCTGACTGTTGATCCCATCACTACACAGTCATTGCTGTGAATGAGGGTGCTCTCCCTCCTTTGATAGGTTGTCAGACATATTTTAACTCCTTCCTTATCTGGTTGAAGTTCTCTGAGTGGGAAGGAGAATTATTCACTAGGCCATTGTCCCAGACATGTTCTGAAGGCACTGAGGCTCCAGCAGGTTCTATTCACATTGGCCAGTGACAGCCTAACTCACCTAACTCACAGGTCACCTGTGTGTGGCCCAGGGACCCATTTTGGTCGTGTTACTTTCGATAAGTCTTCAAAGCAATTTAAAAACACACGATAGTTATCTGCTCTGGGGTCCATCCATATTCAAACTCAAAGCAACTTCAATGAGCAAGATTCTCACCAGTATCCAGGTCACCTCTGTCAGAGCTGCAGTTGAAAATGTGGAGTGGAGGAGAGCTGCCATCACCAAAATTACAGTGTTACCTTCTCCTGCTCTAAACCCTCCTGTTTCTGAGGATTACTACCCTCCCCAGTGCTCAAGTGTTGAGTTTGCAGTTTCAGATGCTTTTGGATAAACCTGTAATTTTCATCCTCTGTTGGTTATTCATTTTTCTAATGCCAATCCTTCCACAATCTGTTCTGCCTCCTTATTATGACAATTTATTTTCTTCAGTGCAACACTACAGTGAAACCAATATAAACCGTCCAAATAAATCTGCAGTCTGAAACAGAAACTTACTTCTGATAAATAATTATCCAGTAAAATGAGCAGGTTGGAACTTTGTCAATGGGGATTTCTTTCCCAGATGTACAGTATTCTGAAGTGGGGCAAATCCGATGGAAGTTCACAGCCTACTTCAATGCGGCAAAGCTAAGGGTTGTCTTGCTAGGATTTGTACGGGTGAATTCTTCTTGCTGACACTGTCACTGATCATCACTCACCATTAACTTGGGCATAAGTACCATCTAACTTAACAGAATTACAGCTAAATAGTAGCAAGTCAGCTGTCATACAGCTCTCAATCATGTTGACTTGTCAACAGCCAGTAAAACATGATTATGTTTCTCAAAATCAGCTGCAGTATGGTCACCCAGACAGGAGTCAGTCCTGTTGATACTAACACACAGCAGCGTGTCTGAGGAGGCTGCTGGGTGAGGACCATGCAGATGAGTCATCAGCTCCGTTCCTGACACTTTGGTTTCAAGAGGCTGTGACTTGGGTTTGCTGGTGGATCCTCACGATGAGCAGGGTTTCGGGATGGCTGCTGGACATTCTTCTGTGGGAGTGAGATCAGAAGGAGGTTGTGGTCCATGTTGTAACAACATCAACAGGCAGAAAGACTTGGGACATAGAACATAGAACAAAGAGCAATACAGCTTAGGAACAGGCCCTTCAGCCCACAATGTTGAGCCAAACATGATGCCAAATTAAACCAGTCCCTTCTGCCTGAGCTTGGTCCATATCACTCCATTCCTTACATATTCACGTGCTTATCTTAAAAGTCTCTTAAACGCCCCTATTGTATCTGCCTACATCACCACCCCTGACAGCATGTTCCAGACTCCTACCAGTCTCTGGGTAAAACACTTGCCCCTCACATCTCCTTTGAACTTGCCCCCTCTCACCTGAAATGCATGTCCCCTGGTATTAGACATTTCAACTCTGCGTAAAAGATTCTGACCATCAACCCTATCTATGTATCTCATAATTTTATAAACTTCCTTCAAGTCTCCCCTCAGAACCTGCCACTCCAGAGAAAACACTCGAGTTCTTCTATCCTCTCCCTGTAGCTCATACCCTGTAATCCAGGCAGCATCCTGGTGAAACCTCTTCTGCACCCTCTCCAAAGTCTCCACATCCTTACTGTAATGTGGCAACCAGAATTGAATGTAGTACTCTAAGCGTGGCCTAACCAAAGTTTTATAAAGCCGCAACAAGACATCCCAAATCTTGTACTCAGTTCCCTGATGGTACTGCAATCAGAATTTAGGGAGCTGGTAGAAAATGGGGGTAATCTGGAGATTAATGCAAGGCCACATGTAAGCAAGTACAGAAGTAGTAGGATAAGGCAGATGGATGTGTGGCTGGAAAACTAATGAAGGAGGGAGGGATTTGTATTCCAAAGAATTCTGTGGGGCGGCATGGTGGCCCAGTGGTTAGCACTGCTGCCTCACAGTGCCAAGGACCAGGGTTTGATTCCAGCCTTGGGTGGCTGTCTGCATGGAGTTTGCACATTCTCCCCGTGTCTGTGTGGGTCTCCTCCAGGTACTCTAGTTTCCTCCCACAGTCCAAATATATGCACGTTAGGTGAATTGGCCATGCTAAATTGCCCATAGTGTTCAGGGGTGAGAGCGTAGGGGAATGGGTCTGGGTAGGATACTCTGCGGAGGGTCAGTGTGGACTTGTTGGGCCGAATGGCCTGTTTCCACATTACAGGGATTCTAAGACTATCTCGTGTAACATGTTAGAAAGTGATACTGGGGCTGGCTATGAATGAGATGGCACCTGGGCAAGCTGGATGGATTATATCCTTGGGGCACTTCGCTAGTGCTGTTGAGGAGAGTTTAAATTAAATCAACAGAGGTGTTGGGAGACCAAGAGAGAATACTACCAGGGAGCACAAAATGCTGGGAGAGGCAGCTAGCGCTAGAATTGAGAACAGCGAGTTAACGGGGTGGAGTCAGAGTAAGGGAGGAATTAAAACTTTGTAAATCAGTGCCACACTACATGCATATACAGACTATAGTTAATACAACTGGGGAATTCCAGGCACAGCTTGGTGTCTTGTGGGATGATGATAATTCAGTGGCAGTAACAGAGACCTGCCATAGGAAGGGCAGTACTGAATGATAAATCTCCCTGATTGCTGGGTGTTCAGGAAAGATTGGAAAGGAAGAAAAAGAGGAGGGGTTGTGTTATTGTGAAGAAAGAGGGTTCAGAGACAGAATTTGGCTAGAGCTACAGAATCAAAAAGGTGGTGAGTAGACTATCACAACTGGTAGGAATGAACTAGTGGATCAAATCTACAAAGAAATGTAAGCATTATAGGGTATTAATAATGGGGGTTTAGTTACGGAGTAATGGATGTGTTTAATTATATATTAATAATGGGGAGTTTAATTATAGGATATTAATAATGGGGGGTTTAATTACAGAGTATTAATAATGGATGCGTTTAATTATATATTAATAATAGGGAGTTTAATTATAGGGTATTAATAATGAGGGGTTTAATTACAGAATATTAATAATAGGTGCGTTTAATTATATATTAATAATGGGGAGTTTAATTATAGGGTATTAAGAATGAGGGGTTTGATTATAGGGTATTAATAATGAGGGGTTTTAATTATAGGATATTAATAAAGGGGAGTTTAATTTTTGGGTATTAATAATGGGGGAGTTTAATTAACCAAATAAAGACAAGGGTTATGGTGGTGCTAAGGACAGAGAACATAGAACATAGAAAAATACAGCGCAGTACAGGCCCTTTGGCCCTCGATGTTGCGCCGATCCAAGCCCACCTAACCTACACTAGCCCACTATCCTCCATATGCCTATCCAATGCCCGTTTAAATGCCCATAAAGAGGGAGAGTCCACCACTGCTACTGGCAGGGCATTCCATGAACTCACGAATCGCTGAGTAAAGAATCTACCCCTAACATCTGTCCTATATCTACCCCCCCTTAATTTAAAGCTATGCCCCCTTGTAATAGCTGACTCCATATGTGGAAAAAGGTTCTCATGGTCAACCCTATCTAAACCCCTAATCATCTTGTATACCTCTATCAAGTCACCCCTAAACCTTCTTTTCTCCAATGAAAACAGCCCCAAGTGCCTCAGCCTTTCCTCATACGATCTTCCTACCATACCAGGCAACATCCTGGTAAACCTCTTCTGCACCCGTTTCCAGTGCCTCCACATCCTTCATATAGTATGGCGACCAAAACTGCACACAATACTCCAGATGCGGCCGCACCAGAGTGTTATACAACTGTAACATGACCTCAGGACTCCGGAACTCAATTCCTCTACCAATAAAAGCCAGTACGCCATATGCCTTCTTCACAGCACTATTTACCTGGGTGGCAACTTTCAGAGATCTGTGTACATGGACACCAAGATCCCTCTGCTCATCCACACTACCAAGTATCCGACCATTAGCCCAGTACCCCATCTTTTTGTTACTCATACCAAAGTGAATCACCTCACACTTACCCACATTGAACTCCATTTGCCACCTTTCTGCCCAGCTCTGCAGCTTATCTATATCCCGCTGTAACCTGACACATCCTTCCTCACTGTCAACAACTCCACCGACTTTCGTATCATCTGCAAACTTGCTCACCCAACCTTCTAGCCCCTCAGAGGTGCAAGTGTTCTGAGATTGTGTTAAGGAGAATTTCCATTAGCAGAATGAGTCCAGTCCAATAAGAAAGAAGGTACTCCCAAACCTGAGAATGAGGTGGATAGATTGAATCGAATATCATTTGGGAATGTTTAGTGAACAGGGATCATTGTATCACACGTTTTAGGATGACAGTGGACAGGCAAGAAGGACAATGGACAATCCAATGTGAGATTTATTAAAAATGGGAGATCATCACTAGGGCAAGAACAGAGCTGGGTTGAATAGACTGGAGTCAAAGGTTGGTGGGAAAAACTGTAACTGTATGATGGACCAACTTCAAAGTGAAAATAGTTTTGGGTACAGCCAGGTATATTCTCCTGAAATGGAAAGGGAGGGTAAACATATCCAGGGGTTCATGAGAAGTGTCAGATAGGAAATGCAATTGAGAGCATCGAGGAATACACAAGATTGGGGAGTTGCACGCACAGAGAGTCACAGAGTGCTAATATGTTGTCGTAATGGCAATAACAGGAACCTGACTCACACCAGGCAGAAATGGGTACTAAACATTCCTAGCTATGAAGTGTTGTGGATTATGGATAGGGATCAAAGTAGTCAACAATTACAGGGGACCTCATAGACAGTTCAATGTGATTACACATAAGCAATTGCTGTGATTATCCACATACAGTTTACAGTGTGATTTCAGATACAGTTCACAAGTATTTGCAAACAGTTTGCAGTGTGATGACACACTCAGTCACTGTGATTACATTCACAGTTTACAGACAGATTAAAGACATGGAAGTGATTAGACAGTGTGATTAAGCATACACTTCTTTTAAAGCAGTAATTACATACAATTTATAGTATGATTACAAACACAGTTTTAGTGTAATTACACACAGTGTTTCTGGAATGATTAGACATGCAGTCAATGAAATTACACACAGCCAGTTTACTGTGTGATAGCACACATAGTTGAAGTGTTATCACACGCACAGCTTAGCATGACTACAAACACTTTTCATGGCATCATTACAGACTATAGTTTACCATTTGATTATACAAACTTTTTTTGTAGTGTCGACACATGTACAGTTTGGCATGTGACTACATACAGTTAACAATGCGATCACACAAACACAAAGTCATAAAGTGAAGATGCACTGATTACATGAAGTCACATTGTGCTATTACACACACCTTACCGTCATTACACACGGCAAGTGTGGAGGCTGGGGGTCCACGTAAGTGCCTTGGGGTTTGGAAATGAGGCCTTGAAGTTTGAATCCCAGTGTGTTCTCGAGACTTAAGGCTGGCACAGACTTGGTTAAAAGACTAAAATTCAAGTGCTTTTTAAAAAGAAAACCTTTTTTTAATAGAACCCCTACAGTGTGGAAATATGCCATTTGGCTTAACAAGAGCACACTGAACTTTTGAAGAGCAACCCACCCAATCCATCCCCCTACCCTATCCCTGTATCCCTGCACTTCCCCTGGCTAATGCACCTAACCTACACATCCCTGATCACCATGGGTAATTTAGCATGGCCAATCCACTTAACCTGCATAGCATTTGGACTGTGGAAGGAAACTGGAGCACTCGGAGGAAACCCATACAAACTCCCAATATGCAAACTCCACACAGACAGTCGCCTGAGGCAGGAATCAAACCTGGTCCCTGGCACTATAAGGCTTCATGCTAGCCTGCTTTATTCTCATGTTGAACTTTTATTTATGATTATCTCAAGTCTATAATACTTATGTAAATATTCTGTACTGAGGTATCCTGTACCTAAGATGGCAGAAAATCGCCACATTACAAACTTTTACTGCACTCGTTCAAGTGCATGTGACAATAAAGGCTAATTAAAATTCAAAAATTTTATTGAATTCAAATTCCACCACCTGCCATGGCAGGATTCGAACTCGAGTCCCCAGGATGTTACCTTGGTCTCCAGATTAATAATCTAGTGATAATACCACCTGGCCAGAGGGGCAGGATTAAGAGATTTGGAAGATGCCAGCTTCTGACTGGCATGTAGGTGGTGATGTCTGCCTCTCTGATTATGAACAAGGAGAGTATTTTGTCAGCTTTCTTCACAACTGTGCAGCCATCTTCAGAGTTCACTCTGCACACCCTGCTCATCGAGGTTTCCTTGTCACTGGAATCTGGACAGGGATAGTGTGTCTGCTGATGTCAACAGCATTCCCACATTAAAAGATGTCCCACTCAAAGCTTCTGCATCAAGGAATTCAAAGCCCCTCTATGCACAACACAACCCTTTGGCAAGAGAGAGAGGATTGAGAGATCTGGAAGATGCCAGCTTCTGACCAGTGTGCAGGTGATGTTAGTTTAACTCAGTCGATTCACTTTCACTTTATGAGCTGGAGAGTATTTTGTCAGCTGTCTTCATGACCGTGCAGCCATCTTCAGAATTCACTGTGTTCACCCCGCAGTGGGAAGGAACTAGGAATGGTGCCCTAAAAATAGTCTGTTCCATCACAAACCTGGCTGGAAAACCACATCCACTGACCTCGCCTACCTGTAATCTGAAAACCAAAGTCAACCTCGATCTCTGAACCTGGAATGTTTTCCCATTCCCTGTAAGAATGAACCCTCATGGACCTTCATACAATGTACAACAGAGAGGGATTTGCTTGTTCTTTTACATGAACCAGCAACACAATCACCAGAATGAAGCACTGCACTTGTTGCCTGTGAACTCAGGCACTTCATCGATATCACTGTCCTGCACGAGACTCGAAGGGCAGCTGGGGAAGGTGTTGGTCACACCCTCTTCTGAAGAGGAAATCCCTAGGATCAGCTCAGGATGAGCGGAATTGGATTCACCATCAAGAACAAACTTAATAACTAACTCTCAGAGCTCCCTGTCAGCACCAACAATCACCTCATGACTCTGTCTACAACTTGCCATGAGCCAGCAGGCAATGATCCTGAGAGCCTGTGCATCCAACCCTGATGCCATGAGTGAGTCCAAAAAAGGCTACTACTTCACCCTAGACACCAACCTCACCAACATCCCTTAAGAATCTTCAATGCCAGGGTTGCAAAGGATGCCCAAGTCTGGAAAGGAACTATTGGAAATGAAGGAGTTGGCAATTGCAATATCAATGGGATTATCCTGCTCATGAAACATGTGGAACACTAGCTAGTTATTAGTAACACACTGATCCACTAAAAAGACAAATTCAAGATTTCTTGGAGGCATCCACAGTCAAAGCATTGGCACATGATCAACTACATCATCATTGATTCCAAAATCACAAGGATGAGGTCATTACCAAAACCCTGACTGGTGCAGATAACTGGTGACTGGACCATTGGCTCAGCTGCTTATCAATGTTCACCAAATGCCACTTGAAGCAGTTCAGAAAAAAAGCCCAGTTAGCGAACAATCAAAGTCTTCACAAAAATCTCCAAAGAGTTCATTTTAATGGAGTGGAGGAAATCTGAAAAGAGCTGAAGATAGCCATTATCTCAGTGAAGAAATAATCAACCTCAAGACTGGGAAACACCAAGTTAAAAATCACACAACACCAGGCTATAGTCCAACAGGTTTATTTGGAAGCACTAGCATTTGGAGCGTTGCTCCTTCATCAGGTGGCTGTTACAACCAGGAGCAGCACTCCAAAAGCTAGTGCTTCCTAATAAACCTGTTGGACTATAGCCTGGTGTTGTGTGATTTTTAACTTTGTCCACCCCAGCCCAACACCGGCATCTCCAAATCAGGAAACACCAAGACTGGTTCAAGAATGACCACATCATCTAAGATCTCATCGACAAGAAGAGGAACACTCTCCATGCCTGGCAAAAGGACATCATAGCGAGGCAAGGAGCAGAACTCCTTCAACAGCAAAGGCAGAAGAACAAAGAAGAATGAGGAAATCAAGGACTGAGAAAGCGAAGGAGCTGCAACTCCATGCTGACAACCAGGACAACCTGGGGTTTCTTCCTTCCCACTAAGGCAATGTATGGACCCAATATTATTGGCTTCAGCCTGAAGAGGAGTAAGGATGGCATCCTTTTAGAGAGACAGAAAAAACATCAGCCTCTACTGGAGAGAACACTTCAAAGACCTCTGAGAGTGTGATACAAATCATTGACAAGGACATGTTTGATGTAATCCCCCAACTCCCCATCAATGATGTAGTGGCCTGCGACTGCTCAAGTAAAATAAAAGTCATTCAAAAAAAGGAAAAAACCTGAAACAAACAGGGCATGGAAAATAACAAAAAAAAAGCCTGGTATGCTGGGATTACTTGGGCCAAGGCATATCCATACACTGAGACAATTCTGCTGACAGACAGGTCCTTGCAACGTTCAAGCTCAGACAACTGAAAACCAAACAGTCACGGCAACACAATAGCAAGTGTAAAAGAGCAGTTCAACATTTCCTGAAAACCAACACTATACGCATGGGGCGGACATGCCTCACTAAGACAAAAGACGAAAAACAGAAGTTGTTGGAAAAGCTCAGAATGTCTGGCAGCATCTGCAAAAAGAAATCCAAGTTAACATTTCAATTCTGAGAAAGGGTCACTGGACACAAAATGTTAACTCTGATTTCTCATCAGCGATGCTGCCAGACCTGCTGAGTTTTACCAGTAACTTCTGTTTATATTTCTGTTTATATTTCAGATTTACAGCATCTGCAGTTATAGAACATAGAACATTACAGCCCTCAAATGTTGTGCCAGCCTTTGAAATGAATCTGATGCCCATCTAACCTATACCGTTCCATTATGATCCATGTATATGTGCAATGCCCATTTAAATGCCCTTAATGTCAGCGAGTCTATTACTGTTGTAGGCTGGCCATTCCACATCCCTCCTACACCCCATTATCTGTCCTATATCTATCACCCCTCAATTTAAAGTTATGTCTCCTCATGCTAGCCATCACCATCTGAGGAAAAAGGCACACACTGTCAACCCTACCTAACCCGCGATTATCTTATATGTCTCGATGAAGTCACCTTCTTCTCTCCAAGGAAAACAGCCCGAGTTCCCTCAGCTTTTCCATGGAAGAACTTTCTTCCATACCAGACAACATTCTAGTAAATCTCCTCTGAAAGCTTCCACATCGTTCCTATAATGCGGTGACCAGAGCTGTACGCAATACTCTAGGTACACCTTACCAGTGTCTTGTACAGCTGAAGCATGACCTCGTGGTTCTTAAACTCAATCCCCCTACCAACACACCATATGCCTTCTTAACAACACTATCAACCTGGGTGAAAGTGAGGACTGCAGAAGCTGGAGGTCAGAGTCAAGATTAGAGTGGTGCTGGAAAATCACAGCAGATCAGGCAGTATCCAAGGAGCAGGAAAATCAATGTTTCAGGCAAAAGCCCTTCATCAGGATTCCTGGTGAAGGGCTTTTGCCCAAAATGTCGATTTCCCTGCTCCTCGGATGCTGCCTGACCTGCTGTGCATTTCCAGCACCACTCTAATCTATCAACTTGGGTGGCAACTTTCAGGGATTTATGCACCTGGACACCAAGATCTCTTTTTTCATCGACACTGTCAAGAATTTTACCCTTAGCTCAGTACTCTGCATTCCTGTTACTTCTTCCAATGTGAACTACCTCACACTTTTCCGCATTAAACTCTATTTGCTACTTCTCAGCCCAGCTCTGCATCTTATCTATGTCCTTCTGTAACCCACAACATCCTTCGGCACTATCCACAACTCTGCCGATCTTAGTGTCATCTGAAATTTACTAACCCATCCTTCTATGCCCATATCCAGATCATTTATAAAAATGAGAAACAGCAGTGGCCCTAAAAAAACAGATCCTTGCAGCATACCATTGGTAACTGAGCTCTAAGATGAACATTTCCCATCAACCACCAACCTCTCTCTTCTTTCAATTAGCCAACTTCTGAATGACCTTCAATCCCGAAACTCCGTATTTTGTGCAATAGCCTACCATGTGGAACCTTATCCAAATGCCTTACTGAAGTCCATATACACCACATCAACCACTTTACCTTCATTCACCTGGCTTCCCAGAGAATCGGAGGATAAATCCCATCTGGCCCAGGGGTCTTATCTATGTTCAGGTCTTCGAAAATTGCTAAATCCACCCCTTTGTCAACCTTAATCCCATCTAATCTAGTAACCTGTATCTCTGTATTCTCACTAATATTGCCCTTTTCCAATGTGAATACTGACGAAAAGTATTCATTAAGCACTTCCCCTATGTCCTCAGATTCGACACACAACTTCCCACTACTATCTTTGATTGGCCCTAATCTTACTCTAGTCATTCTTTTATTTCTGGTATACCTACAGAAGGCCTTATGGTTTTTCCTTGATCCTTATGGTTTTCCTATCCACCAAAAACCTCTCATATTCTCTCCTGGCTCTTCTTAGTCCTCTTTTTAGATCTTGTCTGGAAAACTTATAACTCTCACGCCCTAACTTGAGCCTTCACACCTCATCATCACATAAGCCTTCTTCTTCCTCTTGACAAGAGCTTCAACTTCTTTAATAAACCATGGCTCCCTCTCTCAACAACTGCCTCCCGGCCTGATAGGTATATACCTATCAAGAACCCACAGAAGGTGTTCCTTGAATAAGGAAAGGATACGTTTCAAGAGTGTCCATCCCCTGCAGTTTCCTTCCCCATCTGGCAACTGGGGTGGTACCAGGGGACTGGAGAGTAGCGAATGTTGTGCCCCTGTTCAAAAAAGGGAATAGGGATAACCCCGGGAATTACAGGCCAGTTAGTCTTACTTCTGTGGTAGGCAAAGTAATGGAAAGGGTACTGAGGGATAGGATTTACGAGTATCTGGAAAGACACTGCTTGATTAGGGACAGCCAGCACGGATTTGTGAAGGGTAGGTCTTGCCTTACAAGTCTTATTGAATTCTTTGAGGAGGTGACCAAGCATGTGGATGAGGGTAGAGCAGTGGATGTAGTGTACATGGATTTTAGTAAGGCATTTGATAAGGTTCCCCATGGTAGGCTTATGCGGAAAGTCAGGAGGCATGGGATAGAGGGAAATTTGGCCAATTGGATAGAAAACTGGCTAACCGGTCGAAGTCAGAGAGTGGTGGTAGATGGTAAATATTCAGCATGGAGTCCAGTTACAAGTGGAGTTCCGCAGGGATCAGTTCTGGGTCCTCTGCTGTTTGTAATTTTTATTAATGACTTAGAGGAGGGAGTCGAAGGGTGGGTCAGTAAATTTGCAGATGATACAAAGATAGGTGGAGTTGTGGACAGTGAGGAGGGCTGTTATCGGCTGCAGAGGGACTTAGATATGATGCAGAGCTGGGCTGAGGAGTGGCAGATGGAGTTCAACCCTGCCAAGTGTGAGGTTGTCCATTTTGGAAGAACAAATAAGAATGCGGAATACAGGGTTAATGGTAGGGTTCTTGGTCAGGTGGAGGAACAGAAGGATCTTGGGGTCTATGTACATAGATCTTTGAAGGTTGCCACTCAGGTGGATAGAGTTTGTAAGAAGGCATATGGTGTATTAGCGTTCATTAGCAGAGGGATTGAATTCAAGAGTCGTGACGTGATGTTGCAGCTGTACAGGACTTTGGTTAGGCCACATTTGGAGTACTGTGTGCAGTTCTGGTCGCCTCACTTTAGGAAAGATGTGGAAGCTTTGGAGAGGGTGCAGAGAAGATTTACCAGGATGTTGCCTGGAATGGAGAGTAGGTCGTACGAGGATAGGTTGAGAGTTCTCGGCCTTTTCTCATTGGAACGGCGAAGGATGAGGGGTGACTTGATAGAGGTTTATAAGATGATCAGAGGAATAGATAGAGTAGACAGTCAGAAACTTTTTCCCCGGGTACAACAGAGTGTTACAAGGGGACATAAATTTAAGGTGAAGGGTGGAAGGTATAGGGGAGATGTCAGGGGTGGGTTGTTTACCCAGAGAGTGGTGGGGGCATGGAATGTGCTGCCCGAGGGAGTGGTAGAGTCAGATTCATTGGCGACCTTTAAGCGGCATTTGGATAGGTACATGGATGGGTGCTTAATCTAGGATAGAAGTTCAGCACAACATCGTGGGCCGAAGGGCCTGTTCTGTGCTGTATTGTTCTATGTTCTATGTTCTATGTTCTATCCTATGCATCCTAAATCTTGCCTAATTGCACCTTAATTGACTTGCTACCAGTTATACCTCTTTTGCTGAGGTATATACCTATCCCTGCCCAATGCTATTGTAAACATAACTGAATTGTGGTCACTATTGCCAAAGTGCTCATCTACCTCCAAACCCAATACCTGGTCAGGTTCATTCCCCAGTACCAAATCCAATATGGCATTGCCCCTTGTTGGACTGTCTACATACTGTGTCAGAAAACCCTCCTGCACACATTGAACAAAACTGACCCATCTAAACTACTTGAACTATAGTATTCCCAGTCAATATTGGGGAAGTTAAAGTCCCTCATAACAACTACCCTGTTACTCTTGCTCTTATCGAGAATTCTCTTTGCTATCCTATCCTCTACATCCCTGGAACAATTCGGAGGCCTATAGAAAAGTCTCAACAGGTGGCCTCTCGTTTCCTGTTTCTAACCTCAGCCCAAACTACCCAGTGGATGAGTCCTCAAATGTTATCTCAGCTTATGTAATACTACCCTCGATTAACAATGCCACACCGCTAACCTCCACCCCCCACCCCCACCAAAACCATCTTCTCTGTTCTTACTGGAACGTCTAAATCCGGAATCTGCAGCAACCATTTCTGTCCCTCCTCTAGCCAATGTTTTTTAGATTACTTACAGTGTGGAAACAGGCCCTTCGGCCCAACAAGTCCACACTGACCCGCTAAAGTGCAACCCACCCAGACCCATTCC
The DNA here is from genome assembly GCF_047496795.1 of Chiloscyllium punctatum. Classification (NCBI taxonomy): domain Eukaryota; kingdom Metazoa; phylum Chordata; class Chondrichthyes; order Orectolobiformes; family Hemiscylliidae; genus Chiloscyllium; species Chiloscyllium punctatum. Next base: position 42,626,584 of record NC_092757.1, on the reverse strand, counting down.
CCTACATTTACCTCTTCTACACATCCCTGAACACTACGGGCAATTTAGCATGGCCAATTCACCTAATCTGCACATTTTTGGACTGTAGGAGGAAACCGGAGCACCCGGAAGAAACCCACACAGACACGGGGTGAATGTGCAAACTCCACACAGTCAATCACCTGAAGCGGGAATTGAACCTCTGGCGCTGTGAGGCAGCAGTGCTAACCACTGTGCCACCGTGCCACCTATGTTCTTTCGGTTTATATTAAGACAAAACACCAAGTATATATTCTAGCCAACAAACCTCAGCAAAACAAAGGAGTTGGTTATTGACTTCAGGAAGCAGAGTGGAGGGCACAGCCCTGTCTGTATCAATGGTGCTGACGTGGAGATGGTTGAGAGTGTCAAGTTGCTGGGAGTGATGATCACCAACAGTCTGCCCAGGTCCATCCACATCTCATGACAGTCAAGAAAGCACAACATCCTCAGGAGTCCAAGGATATTCAGCATGTCCATCAGCACTCTTACCAATCTTTATAGATGCACCATAGAAAGCATCCCATCTGGATGCATCATACTATGGCAACTGCTGCTCCCAACACCGCACAAAACTTCAGAGTCGTGAACATAGCCCAGCCCATTACACAAACCAGCCTTCCATCCATTGACTCCATCTATACTTCCTGCTGCCTCAGGAAAGCAACCAACAGAATTAAAGACCCCTCCCAGTTACAGGATGCGGTAACAATGTGGGACTGTATTGCAGGCCTCCCAACAGTGAACGTGAGATAGAGGTACAAATATGTCGAGAGGTAATAGAAAGGTGTAGGAGCAACAGGGTGGTGGTGATAAGAGATTTTATTTTTCCCAACGTTGACTGGAATTCTCTTAGTGTTAGAGATTTAGATGGAGCAGAATTTGTAAGGAGCATCCAGGAGGGTTTTCTAGAGCTGTATGTAAATAGTCAAACTCGGGAAGGGACGAGGAAAGGGCTAAAAAGAGATATCCTTCGTGAGGAGGGTTAAGGACAACTCCAAAGCCTTTTATTCGTATATAAGGAGCAAGAGGGTAACTAGTAGGTTGGCCCACTGAAGGGCAAAGGAGGAAAGATATGTGTGGAGTCAGAGAAAATGGGTGAGATTCATAATGAGTACTTTGCATCAGTATTCACCGAGGAGAGGGACATGGCAGATGTTAGGTTAGGGATAGATCTTTGATTACTCTCAGTCAAGTCAGCTTAAGGAGGGAGGAAGTGTTGGGTATTCTAAAAAGGATTAAGGTGTATAAGTCCCCAGGTCCAGATGGGATCCATCCCAGGTTACTGAGGGAAGTGAGACAGGAAATTTCTCGGACTTTAACAAATATCTTGAACATGAGGGAGGTCCCAGAGAACTGGAGAATTGCTAATGTTCCCCTTGTTTAAGGGGAAAGCAGGGATAATCCAGGTAATTACAGACCTGTGAGCATGACATCAGTAGAAGGGAAGCTACTGGAGAAGATTAGATTAGATTCCCTACAGTGTGCAACAAGTCCACACCGACCCTCCGAAGAGTCACCCACCCAGACCCATTTCCCCCTGACTAATTTAGCATGGTCAATTCACCTGACCTGACATCTTTGGACTGTGGGAGGAAACCTGAGCACCTGGAGACACCCACGCAGACACGGGGAGAATGTGCAAACTCCACACAGTCACCTGAGGTTGGAATCGAACCTGGGACCCTGGTGCTGTGAGGCAACAGTGCTAACCACTGAGCCACTGTGCCGCTTGAGGGATGATACTGAGGGGTAGGATATATACTCATTTGGAAGAAAATGGGCTGATCAGTGATAGGCAGTATGGTTTTGCACAGGGATGGTAATTTCTTACAAACCTAGTAGAATTCTTTGAAGAGGTGACACAGTTGATTGATGGGGGAAGGGATGTAGATGTCATATACATGGACTTTAGTAAGGCATTCGATAAGGTTCCCCATGGTAAGCTGATGGAGAAGGTGAAGTCATGTGGGGTCCAGGGTGTTCTAGTTCGATGGATAGAGCATTGGTTGGGCAACAGAAGACAGAGAGTAGTAGTGGTGGAAGGGAGCTTCTCAAAATGGAGAACTGTACCAGTGTGTTCCACAGGGATCCATGCTGGGATCACTGTAGTTTGATTAGATTACTTACAGTGTGGAAACAGGCCCTTCGGCCCAACAAGTCCACACCGACCCGCCGAAGCATAACCCACCCATTCCCCTACATTTACCCCTTTACCTAACACTACGGACAATTTAGCATGGCCAATTCACCCGACGTACACATCTTTGGATTGTGGGAGGAAACCGGAGCACCCGGAGGAAACCCACGCAGACACAGGGAGAATGTGCAAACTCCACACAGTCAGTCGCCTGAGGCAGGAATTGAACCCAGGTCTCTGGCGCTGTGAGGCAGCAGTGCTAACCACTGTTAGTTTGTGATGTACATAAATGATTTGGAGGAAGGTGTAGGTTGCCTCATTAGCAAGTTTGCAGATGCCGCTAAGATTGGTGGAGTAGCAGATAGTGAAGGGGACTGTCAGAGAATACAGCAGAATATAGATGGGTTGGAGACTTGGACAGGAAAATGGTAGACGGAGTTCAACCCGACAAATGTGAGGTGATACATTTTGGAAGATACAGTTCAAGGATGAACTATACAGTAAATGGTAAAGTCCTGGAGAAAATTGATGTAGAGAGAGATCTAGATGTTCAGGTCCATTGTTCCCTGAAAGTGGCAACGCAGGTCAGTAGAGTGGTCAAGAAGGTATACAGCATGCTTTCCTGAATTGGATGGGGTATTGAATACAACGGTTGGCAGGTTATGTTACAGTTGTATAAGACTTTGGTTCATTCTCATTTGGAATACTGCACAGAGTTCTGGTCACCACATTCCCAAAAGGATGTGGATGCTTTGGAGAGGGTACAGAGGAGGTTCACCAGGATATTGCTTGCTATGAAGGGTGCTAGCTATGAAGAGAGATTGAAAAGATTAGGATTATTTTCATTGGAAAGGAGGAAGTTGAGTGGGGAGACCTGATTGAGGCCTACAAAATCATGAGAGGTATAGACAGGATGGGTAGCAAGAAACATTTTCCCTGGAGTGGAGGACTCAATTATTAGAGATCACCAGCTCAAAGTGAGAGGGGAAAAGTTTAGGAGAGATATACATGGAAGGTTCTTCACGCAGAGGGTGGTGGATGCCTGGAACATGCTGCCAGCAGAAGCGGTAGATGCGGGTACGATAGCATCAGTTAAGATGTATCTAGACAGATACATGAATGGGCAGGGATCAAAGGGATACAGATCCTTAGAAAATAGGTGGCAGGTTTAGATAGAGGATCTGGATCAGCACAGGCTTGGAGGGCCGAAGGGCCTGTTCCTGGGCTGTAATTTTCTTTGTTCTTTTACTCTTTTCCACCTGCTTCCAGTGGACAGAAGATATAAAAGTTTGAATACACATATGAATAAATTCAGCTTCTTCCTGTTGTCAGACATTTGAATGGACCAAGTGTTAATTCTGATCTCTCTCTGCAGCTGTAACGCAGTAAGATGCACTCTGTTCTGCTACCCTGATGCACTTTGTATGGTATGATATGCCTGTATTGTTTGCAAAACAACAATTCTCACTGTATCTCAATATAAATGACAACAATAAAGCTGCACATTTGTTTACCAGGAAACTCCATGGCCTGGGATCCAATACTGTGATCTGGATTTGGTTAACTCATTGGCTATTACCAGAGAGATTTCTGGTGATGAGCACATGTTGTGGTACAAGCTAGCAGAACAAAGGACTTTGACAGAGTGAGCCTTCGAAAGCAACATTTGAGAAGCACGTGCCCTTAAGTCATCTTTAGAGAAGATGAAGAACGACAAGACAAGACCTACACTGACAGCAAAGTTGGCCATTTCACTCAAATCAGGGCAGTATTTGTTTCAAAGCTGAAAATGTGTTGCTGGAAAAGTGCAGCAGGTCAGGTAGCATCCAAGGAGCAGGAGAATCGACATTTCGGGCATGAGCCCTTCTTCAGGAATGAGGAAAGTGTGCCAAGCAGGCTAAGATAAAAGGTAGGGAGGAGGGACTTGGGGGAGGGGCGTTGGAAAAGGAAAACCTATCGCATTTCCAATGCCCCTCCTCCAAGTCCCTCCTCCCTACCTTTTATTTTAGCCTACTTGGCACACTTTCCTCATTCCTGAAGAAGGGCTCGTGCCCAAAACGTCGATTCTCCTGCTCCTTGGATGCTGCCTGACCTGCTGCACTTTTCCAGCAACACATTTTCAGCTCTGATCTCCAGCATCTGCAGTCCTCACTTTCTCCTAGTATTTGTTTCAAGCCAAATGTAGAGTTAAGGTTTAGCTAGGGTTAAATGTGAATTAAGTGAGGTAAAGTGAAGTTAAAGTGAGTTAAAATTAGACCAAGAGTAAGAAGTAACTGTTGCAACAAATGCATGTCTTATGTTAAGTATTGGTATTTAAAGGGTGAAATAAAGAAGGGTTTGTTTAATTTAAGTCTGAGTCAGTTCCCTGCCTTTTGTCTGTCACACAAGGGACAAATACCTGAGTAAAAGTTGCAGTACTCCTTTTGGGCAACACATGAACTGCATAAAGACAGTTTTCTTGTGATTAGACACATGTACTTTAAGATCACACTCAGACCATTTTAGAATATACTGTGATGACACATCAGTCCGATCACACCAACACAAAATGTCAAAGTGAGTACAGAAATACAACTTAAACAGTGTGAGGACACAATTGAGTTATCACAGTTTTTGAACAAGAGGAGATTACAAACATGACTTTAAATCACTCAGTTAAGCAGTTTGGAGTTCTTTAAGACAGTTTTTGGTTAAAGTTTCCAGTGTGCTTACAGGTTAAGGAGATTACAGGTATAGGAAACAATTACAGTTATAAAATATACAGTTATGGTATGATCATACTGACAGTTTTGATCTAGATTACATAGTGATTATACACAAGTTTGCAGTGTGTAAAAGTGCCTACAGTTAAGGATGATGAGACACTTTTCAGATTGACTTACATGATAAGTCACGTGTAATCAAGTAATTATACAAAGTCAACATTGATTTTACTCATTATACCCACAGCCTACAGTATACTTAGTTTAGAGTGATCACATTTGCAGTGTTTACAGTCTGACTACATACTATTGGTGTAATTTCATGCACATCCAATGTGCTTACTGGTTGCACGGTTGGAGATTACAGATTTCAGTGTATCGCACTCTTTACGTTCTGATCACAAACAATTTACAATGTCTCACACAGTTTGCACTGTGATTAGACAAATTGTGATCACATCAGCAAATAAAGTCTGATTGTGAACTTTATTTTGTGCAAACAGTTCACCAACTGATTACAAACATCTTAGAGTGATCAAACAGAAAGTTTACATCCTGATTAGAAACACTATGATCAGACATCTCCTATGATTCTGCACAGTTGACAGTGTGATCACACACAGACAGATTACAGTGTGATTATACACTATTTACAGGTGGAAACCAACACTGATTGCTGAATGATTAAACACTTAAGCTATATCCAATTACTCGATGTAACAATTTTCAAAACAAAGATTACAATTTGATATCACACATTCTTCAGAGTTAGCAAATGCATATAGCAAAGCATATAACACTTCCTTCACCATAATCCTCAACACCGGTGGTCCGTAAGGCTGTGTACTCAGCCCCCTTACCATACTCTTCATGGGCTCTCAACTGTGTGGCCACATTCCACCCCAACTGCACTTACAGGTTTGCTGACAATACCACCATTGTTGGTCAGATCTCAAACAATGATGAGACAGAACATACAAAAAGAGATTGAGTGCTTAGCCGCATGGTATAAAGACAATAATCTCTCCATCAACCTCAGCAAAACAAAGGAGTCGGTTATTGACTTCAGGAAACAGAGTGGAGGGCATGCTGCTGTTTCCATCAATGGTGCTGAGGTGGAGGTTGGTGAGAGGGTCAAGTTACTGGGAGTGATGATCACCAACAATCTGTCCTGGTCCACCCAGATCTCATGAAATCAAGAAAGCACAACAATGCCAAAGCACAAACTGGTTCTTCGGCCCAACTTGTCCATACCAACTATGGTTTCCTAAAATCAACTGGTCCCATTTGCCTGCATTCAGCTCATAGCTACATGAATAAGAAAAGTTTAGAGAACTTTCTTTTAAATGTTGTATTTATACCTGCCCTACCACTTCCTTTGGCAGCTTGTTCCATATATGCATCAACCTGTGTGTGAAAAAGTTAGTTCTCAGGTCCTTTTTAAATCTTTCCCCTCTCACATTTTACCTCTACCCTCTAGTTCTGGACTTTGGGAAAAGACCTTAGTTATTCACCTTATCTATGCCCCTCATGGTTTTATAAACTTCAGGTCCAGGGAAAAAAAAAGGAGGCACACCTTCCTCACCTTATAACTCAAACTTCAGACTTGGTAACATCCTTGATAATTTTTTGTTTGCATTCTTTCCAGTTTAATAATATCCTTCCTTTTGCAAGGCAACCAGAATTGTACACAGTACTCCAACTGTGGCTTCACTAATATCTTGTATAATTATAACTGACATCTCAACTACTTTCCTCAATGTTGACTGATTAGATTACTTAGTGTGAAAAACAGGCCCTTCGGCCCAACAAGTCCGCACCGACCCGCTGAAGCGCAACCCACCCAGACCCATTCCGCTACATTTCACCCCTTCACCTAACACAACAGGCAATTTAGCATGGCCAATTCACCTAACCTGCACATTTTTGTTTGGACTATGGGAGGAAACCGGAGCACCCGGAGGAAACCCATGTAGACACGGGGAGAATGTGCAAACTCCACACAGTCAGCCGCCTGAGGTGGGAATTGAACCCGGGTCTCTGGCGCTGTGAGGCAACAGTGCCACTGTGCCACTCAATGAAGGCAAGCATGCCAAATGCCTTCTTCACCACCCTGTCTGTGACACCACTATCATGGAACTATGTACCTGGCCCTTTGATCTCTGTTTGACAACACTCCCCAGTGCCCTATCATTAACTGTACAAGTCCTGCCCTGGTTTATCTTATCAAAATGAAATACCTCTTTTTTGAAATGAACTCCTGCCATTCCTTGGTCCACTGGCCCAGTTGAACAAGATCCTGTTTTATTCTTAGGTAACTTTCTTCACCGCCTACTATGCCAAAGAGTCAGAGATGTACAGCATGGAAATAGACCCTTTGGTCCAACCCGTCCATGCTGACCAGATATCCCAACCCAATCTAATCCCACCTGCCAGCACCTGGCCCATATCCCTCCAAATCCTTCCTATTCATATACCCATCTAGATGACTCTTAAAATGTTGCAATTGTACCAGCCTCCACCACCTCCTCTAGCAGCTCATTCCATACACGTACCACCCTCTGTTGAAAAGTTGACCCTTAGGTCTCTTTTATATCTTTCATGTCTCACCCTAAACCTATGCCCTCTAGTTCTGGACTCCCCGACCCCAGGGAAAAGACTTTCTCTATTTATCCTATCCATGCCCCTCATGATTTTATAAAACTCTATAAGGTCGCCCCTCAGCCTCTGATGCTCCAGGGAAAACAGCCCTAGCCCATTCAACCTCGCTCTATAGCTCAAATCCTCCAACTCTCGCAACATCCTTGTAAATCTTTTCTGAACCCTTTCAAGTTTCACAACATCTTTCTGATAGAAAGGAGACCAGAATTGCACACAATATTCCAACAGTGGCCTAACCAATGTCCTGTACAGCCGCAACATGACCTCCCAATTCCTGTACTCAATACTCTGACCAATAAAGGATAGCATACCAAACGTCTCATCCAAGTTATTTATGCAAGTGACAACAAACCAGCACCAATCCTGGTGAGCACACTGCTGGTCAAAGGCCTCCAGTCTGAACAACACCTTCTGTCTCAAAATCTGAGGGTTTTTTTTTTATAGATTAGATTACTTACAGTGTGGAAACAGGCCCTTCGGCCCAACAAGTCCACACCGCCCCACCGAAGCGTAACCCACCCATACCCCTGCATCTACATCTACCCCTTACCTAACATTACAGGCAATTTAGCATGGCCAATTCACCTGACCTGCACATCTTTGGAGTGTGGGAGGAAACCGGAGCACCCGGAGGAAACCCACGCAGACACGGGGAGAACGTGCAAACTCCACACAGTCAGTCGCCTGAGGCGGGAATTGAACCCGGGTCTCTGGTGCTGTGAGGCAGCAGTGCTAACCACTGTGCCACCATGCCGCCCATCATTTTCTATCCAGTTCCTGGATACCTGCAACATGAACCCTTACAACACTATTTTCCTGAGTCCCCTAACTTCCGTGCCTTTCTCGATGGTAAATCCTAGATCCCTGTCTACCATGTGAATCCTTAGAGGCCTAGCTAAAGTCCATGTTGACAATGTCAGTGATCAAAGATCTGACAAATGGAGGATAACATGGGAAAATGAAATTATACCTTTTGGCAGGAATTAAAAAACAACATACTATCTAAAGACAAATTGCAGAACTGAGATGCTTAGACATCAGTGCCCTTGTGCATGAGTCAGTGGTATACAGATACAGGAAATAATTAAGCTCGTAGAATTGAATGCAAAAGTAGCTTATTTTTATGGGGAGATAATTCAGGAATATGTACTGTACAGTCTTGAGCTTCTTATTCAAGGAAATCATGCCCCCAACAATCAGTGTTGAGATTCTTTATGACATTGGCATCAGGTCATTACAAAACAGGAAAAGACACTACATGTAACCAAAGACTATATTTATAATCCACATGACCACTCAAACATTGTATTGGAATGAAGAGTTCCTTTAGCTATCTCCCTCTCAGTTCTCCTACTAAATTCATTTTCCAGTAATAATCCATTTGATTATTTCTACTTTCCTCTCCACCACCTGCTGGAGGCGCTGCAGAATTACGGCGTTGCCTTACTCAGTACCCACCATCACTGCCACTGGTGAGCCTCGTGCATTAGAAAGAATATAAAAGCATTGGAAACAGTTCAGAGAAGACTTAATACACTAATGGTTTGGCTCTCTTGCCAAGAACGTTTGGACAAGCCAAGCTCATCTTCTGGAGTCAAAATGTGTGGCACTGAAAAAACACAGCAGGTCAGGCAGCATCTCAGGAGCAGGATAGGGGTTGTCTTGGGCATAAGCTCTTCAGGAAGGGGGAAGGGGGCTGAGAGATAAATGGGGCAGGGAGAAGGTAAATGGGGAGACAATTGTGACAGGTCAGTGGACTGGATAGGTGGGAAGGAAGATGGACAGGTCAAGAGTATGGTGTTGAGTTTGAGGGTTGGACCTGGGATGAAGTAGGAAGAGGTGACGTTTGGAAATGGAGTTAGGATGTTTTTAAAAACAAAATACTGAGAGGACTTGACCAGATGGGTGTCTAAAGGATGCTTCCTCCTGTAGAAGAATCTAGAGTTAGAGGTCAATGTTTAAAAATAATGGGTCACTTATTGAAGACAGTGGAGGAGAACGCTCCCCCTGCCCCAGAGTGGCATGCATCTTTGGAACTCTTCTTGAGAAATTAATGGAAGCAGAGTCTTTGTATCTTCAAGCAAAAACAGAGATTCTTGATAAGCAAGTAGGTGAAAGTACATTGGAGATTGATGGAATGTGGAAAAATGTTAAGTTGGGTGTAATCTTATTGTTGGTGAGGCAATGACCTAGTGGTATTACTGCTGTCCTGTTATTCCAGAGATGGTGTTCTAGGAACAAATCCCACCATGGATTTCAATAAAAATCCACATCAGGAGTCTAATGACTATTTATTGTTGGAATAACTTCTCTGGTTCACTAATGTCCTTTAGGGAAGCAAACTGCCATCCTGACCTGGTCTGGCCAACACATGACTCTAGATTCACAGCAATGTGGTCAGCTCCTAGGCAACAAAACATTGGCCTGACCAGTGATGCCCACATCCTGAGGGGAAAGAAAAAAAAAGGTGAATGCTGGCAGATGTGGAAAGCAGTGATGCCAACAGACCAACATTGGTCAGTGATGGATTGCAGTTGCCTGGTACCACATCTATGTTTCAGTCCACTGCAGTGAACCTTAATGTCAGCTCAGAGAGGGGTCATGAAGCATTGAGTGGAGAGTGGTACATGCCCGGGCTGAGTACAGCAGATCTTCTGGTGACACTGCAGCCAGGTTCTCAAGGGGCTCACAAAAGCTAACCTCTGTCCAGGCTGTCTGTCAGGATGGCATGTTGTTGCAATCCTTCAGGATAACACTTCCTTCTGGCCTGTACAGCTGTCAGAAATTTCTAAGGAGGCATTGTTAAAGAGTGACACTTTTGTGCCTGCTCTCAGCTCTGGGGCTTGGTGAGTGATCGGGGATTGTAGAGAATGAAGAGCTGTCTGGAGACTTTAAATATAGTTAGATGTCTGAGCCCAGAAAGTCCCAGCAAGGAGGGTAAGAATTTCCAGCCTGCCTGCTGATAGAGAGTTTGGGATTTAACTGCAAGTGAATATTTAATGAGCTGAGATTAATGTAATCCATAGAACCATTGAAATGATCAGGACAGAAGGGACCATTCGGCCCATCTTGTCCATGCCATCCCAAAAACCATCCAGATGTCTTTTATCCCACCTTCCTGCACATGTTCCATTGCCCTGCAACTTACAGCATTTAAAGGGGCAGATCCAGGAATGTAAAGTTTTGGTTCTCCAACTCCGGCCGCCAATTCCCAACACTCAAGTGTAAAATAATTTTCTGACTTCCCCTCTAATCCTTCTTCCACTTAGCTTGAAGCTGTGACCCCTGGTTTTTGAACTCTGCCAAGGGAAACAGGTTCCTCCTGTCTACTCTCTACCTTGCACAATTTTGTACACTGAAATCATGTCACCCCTCAGTCTTCTGTTCCAAGAACAGACAACCCAAATCTTTCCAATCTCTCCCCATCTACAATTCTTCAGCCCTGGCAACATTCCAATACAGAGCTTTGTGGGCAGACATTTTAAATGACTTTCCATTCCCAAGAGCAACCATTGACCATTACCCTGTTTCCTGTTACAAAGCCAACTTTGGCTCCAATTCAATACATCATCCTGTATCCCTCAGGCTTTCTTTTGACCAATCTGCCACATGTCTTACTGAAATCCATGTAGAGATCATCCACTGCACTACCGTTCTTGTCACTTCCACAAAGAATTCAGTCACATTTGCAAGACATGACTGTCCCTTAAAGCCATGCTGATGTTTTGACTTGTCCACGCCTTTCCAAGTTTATGGAATCTCAGGACTGAGTCTAATCATTTGCCCACCACAACAGTAACACTACCTGCTCTATAATTGTTTGGCATTTTCTTTGTGCCTTTAAGAGTGGAATACAGTTGCATTCCTCTAGTTCTCCAGCACCTCACGTGGTGTCTAGTGAAGATTGGAAAATGGTCCTCAGAACATCTGCTATCTGACCTCCTCCAACAACCCAGGGAACAATCTATGACGGATGTACTTTGGGGAAGTGTTACAGTTGGAACACTCATCTTTCATACTGCTGTTCTTGGTAGACTATTACCCATTTTCTTTCTGAAATTTTTTCACCCCTCCTGCTTCAGAATGCCCTGCAGCCACTCCATGAGATCTGACCCTGGTACCAGAGAGGCAACACAATACCCTGTATTCATATCTGGAGTCATACCCCAACATACCCCAACAATATCCAAAGGGGCATACCTGTTTCAAACAGAACAGCATAGCACAGGCCCTTTGGCTCTTGATTTTGCCCTGACCTTTTACCTAATAAGATCAGACCAACCTACATACCCTTCATTGTACATAGAACATAGAACATTACAGCGGAGTACAGGCCCTTCAGCCCTCGATGTTGTGCCGACCAGTCATACCAATCTGAAGCCCATCTAACCTACACTATTCCATGTACGTCCATATGCTTGTCCAATGACAACTTAAATGCACTTAAAGTTGGTGAATCTACTACCGTTGCATGCAAAGCATTCCATACCCTTACTACTGTCTGAGTAAAGAAACTACCTCTGACATCTGTCCTATATCTATCACCCCTCAGTTTAAAGCTATGCCCCCTCGTGCTCACCGTCACCATACTTGGAAAATGGCTCTCCCTGTCCACCCTATCTAACCCTCTGATTATCTTATATGTCTCTATTAAGTCACCTCTCAACCGTCTTCTCTCCAATGAAAAGAGCCTCAAGTCTCTCAGCCTTTCCTTGTAAGACCTTCCCTCCATACCAGGCAACATCCTAGTAAATCTCCTCTGCACCCTTTCCAAAGCTTCCACATCCTTCTTATGTGGTGACCAGAACTGTACACAATACTCCAAGTACAGCTGCACCAGAGTTTTGTACAGCTGTAGCATAACCTCACGGTTCTGGAACTGGATCCATCTATTAATAAAAGCTAAAACACTGTATGCCTTCTTAACAACCCTGTCAACCTAGGTGACAACTTTCAAGGATCGGTGTACATGGACACCGAGATCTCTCTGCTCATCTACACTACCAAGAATCTTACCATTAGCCCAGTACTTTGCATTCCGGTTACTCCGCTCAAAGTGAATCACCTCACACTTGTCTGCATTAAACTCCATTTGCCACCTCTCAGCCCAGCTCTGCAGTTTATCTATGTCTCTCTGTAACCTACAATATCCTTCGTCACTATCCACAACTCCACCGACCTTAGTGTCGTATGCAAATTTACTAACCCACCCTTCTATGTCCTCATCCAGGTCATTTATAAAAATGACGAACAGCAGTGGACCCAACACTGACCCTGTGGTGCACCACTAGTAACTGGACTCCAGGATGAACATTTCCCATCAACCACCACCCTCTGCCTTCTTTCAGCAAGCCAATTACTGATCCAAACTGTTATATCTCCCACAATCCCATTCCTCTGCATTTTGTACAATAGCCTACTGTGAGGAACCTTATCGAACGCTTTGCTGAAATCCATATACACCACATCAACCGGTTTACTCTCATCTACCTGTTTGGTCACCTTCTCAAAGAACTCAATAAGGTTTGTGAGGCACGACCTACCCTTCACAAAACCATGCTGACTATCCCAAATCAAATTATTCTTTTCTAAATGATTATAAATCCTATCTCCTATAACCTTTTCCAACAATTTACCAACAACTGAAGTAAGGCTCACTGGTCTATAATTATCAGGGTTGTCTCTACTCCCCTTCTTGAACACGGGAACCACATTTGCTATCCTCCAGTCTTCTGGCACTATTCCTGTAGACAATGACAATTTAAAGATCAATGTCAAAGGCTCGGCAATCTCCTCCTTGGCTTCCTAGAGGATCCTAGAATAAATCCCATCCGGCCAGGGGGACTTATCTATTTTCACACTCTGCAGGATTTCTAATACCTCTTCCTTGTGAACCTCAATCCCACCACGTCTAGTAGGTTAAAATCTCCAGTCTAGTAGGTTTCCATCGCCAGACATTGCAACATGACGGTTGGAGGAAGAGCGCCTCATCTTCCGCCTAGGAACCCTCCAACCACAAGGGATGAACTCAGATTTCTCCAGTTTCCTCATTTCCTCTCCCCCCACCTTGTCTCAGTCAAATCCCTCGAACTCAGCACCACCTTCCTAACCTGCAATCTTCTTCCTGACCTCTCCGGCCCCACCCCATTCCAGCCTATCACCCTCACCTTGACCTCCTTCCACCTATCGCATTTCCAACGCCTGTCCCCCAAGTCCCTCCTCCCTACCTTTTATCTTAGCCTGCTGGACACACTTTCCTCATTCCTGAAGAAGGGCTCATGCCTGAAACGTCGATTCTCCTGCTCCTTGGATGCTGCCTGACCTGCTGCGCTTTTCCAGCAACACATTTTCAGCACCTAGTCCAGTAGCCTACTATCATCCATGTGCCTAGCATAGCGTAGTTTAAACGTCCCCAATGTATCTGACTACCACCACCACTGGCATACATTCTACGCACCCACCATTCTAAGAACCTACCTCTCGTATGTCCCTTAAACCTTCCTCTAATCACCTTAAATTATGCCCCCTTGTGATAGCCGGTTCCACCATGGGAAAAGTCTCTGGCTAACCACTAATTAATGCCTTCCTCATCTTGAACACCTCTACCAAGTCACCTCTCATCCTTCTTCACAAGAATGAAGAGTGCCCTAGCTCCCACAATATTTCATAAGAAATGCCCTCCAGCCCAGGCAGCATTCTGGTAAATCTCCTCTGCACCCTCAAGCTTCCACATCTTTCCTATGAGGCAACCAAAACTGAACAATATTCCAATTGTGGTCTAACCAGGATTCTAGAGCTGCAGCATAACCTTGCACCTCTTAAAACAATCCCCTACTTATGAAAGCCAACACCTTAACAACCCTAACAACTTGGGTCGCAACTTTGAGGGATCTATGGACATGGACCCCAAGATCCCTCTTCTTCCACACTGCCAAGAATACTGCCTTTAACCCTGTAATCTGCATTCAAATTCAACCTTGCAAAGAGGAATCAATTCCCACTTTTCCTGGTGGAATTCCATCTGCCACCTCAGCCCAGCTCTGCATCCTGTCAATGTCCCTTTGCAACCTACAACAGCCCTCCACAATATCCACCAACATTCATGTTATCAGTAAGCTTATTAACCCCCCTTCTACTTCATCCTAGTTATTTATGTTAAAAAAAATCACAAAAGGGCAGGGGACCCTAGAACAAATCCCTGTGGAACACCACAGGTCACCAAGCCCCAGGCTGAATACTTTCCATCTATTGCCGCCCTGTCGATGGGCCAGCCAAATCTGTATCCAGACAGCTAAATTTCCTTGTATCCCATGCTCCCTTACTTTCTGAAGGAGTCTATCATAGGGAACCTTATCAAAGGTCTTGCTGAAATCTATGTATACCGCATCCACTTTGCTACCTTTAATAGGTTTTGTCACATCCTCAAAGAATTCAATAAGACTTGGAGGCATGGCCTGCCCCTCACAAAGCCATGCTGATTATCTCTAATCAAGCTATGCTTTTCCAAGTAATCAAATCTGTCTCAGATTCCTCTCCAATACTTTGCCCACCACTGATGGAGCATTCAAATTTCCAGGGTGATCCCTATTCCCTTTCTTGGCAGGAATAGCATTTGCCACCCTCCAATCATCTGGCACTACTCCAGTGGGCAGTGAGGGCACAGATCACCAAAGGCACATTATTCTCTTCCCTCATTTCCTGTAGTAACCTAGGATGTGTCCCATCTGGCCCAGGGGATTTTTCTATCCTTCTGTTTTTCAAACTTTTCCTGTTTCACACTTTCCTCAAATGAATAGCTCCTTTCAGGAGTGAACACTAAAGCAAAGTGCTCATTAAAGGACCTCCCCTACCCCAGACAAGTTCCTTCCACTATCCCTGATCAATCCTGTCTGATCCTTAACTCAGGAACATTAAGTAAGCTTCCTTCTTCCTCGCAAAGAGATATTCCACATACCTTGTCACTCAAGGTTTTCCCCCCTACTAGCCCTTCCTTCAGTGGGACAAACCTATCCAGCACTCACAGCAAAAGCTCCCTAAACAGCCTCATTTCTGACATATCTCCCAGAGAAAATGTTCAACTTAGGCACCCCAGGTCTTGCCTAATAGTATTTAACTGGGGCTGGGGGAATTAATGCTTTCTTTTACTTTTACGTCTTACATTTATGTCATAGCATCTGCTCCTATCCCTCGCCAGGACTCTAGCAGAAGTCAGGGAGTTGTGATCACCATAACCAAAATGCTCTCTCACTGAGAGATCTGGCACAATTCGTTACCAAGCACCAAATCCAATATAGCCTCCCTTTTAGTCAGCCTATCTAGATGTTGAATCAGAAATCCTTCCTGGACACCTTTCAAAAAGTGCTCCATCCAAATTATTTGAACTAAAGTTGGCTCCAACCAATATTATGGAAGTTAAAGTCACCCATGACAACAATCCTGTTACCTCTGAACTTTTCCAAAATCTGCCTCCCAATCTGCTCCTCCATATCTCTTGCTACTGGGGAGTCCTTGGAAAACTCCCAATAAAGTGACTGCTCTTTTGTTTCCAACATCCACTCATATGGAGATGAGGATGACCTACAGTTTCTTCCCAAGTCTTTTTTGTCTGATGATCACCTATTCCTTTCTGGAAGTGTAATCCTCAACTGTGAGGAGTCCACTTTACTAATTGTACTACCCATAACATTCTCAGCATCATGGATACTTCAGGGTGTGTCCACCCACATCTCCACCTCTTAAAAACAAAGGTGTGCAGGTGGACACACACCTCTCACACATGTAGACATCAGGTACACTGGGACATGTTTACCCTTGCTTTCCACAACTGGATCACACCACAGATCTGAAGTCTCCTATCATGACTGCACCCTTGAAGAGCCTAGTTATTTCTTTTAAGATATTAATTTGGGACTTTTCTTCATTTCAAATACTTGCTCGAATGAGTACTGCACTCAGTCTTTCAACTTTGCTTAACTCCAAAACATTCACATATAATCAAATAGCATTGAGATTACCTCCCTTTTATAGGCCCCCAAAACAATGCTACTAAACTGGATCAAACCAGTTGTTCAGCTACCCAGCTTTACCTGAGAGTGACTCAGCTGATTCCTGTTTCAGAAATATAATTAAAATTACAGCCACACAAACAGAGCAGCTTTTAGTTATGGAACTAGATTAAAGTAACGAGATTAAAGATTAATTAATCTTGAAAATGTGCTCTGAAATTAAATTAAATTACCACTTACCCCTTGAAACTTCCTTCTTTCACCCAACTTCAGAGCTCTCTTGTTTAGCTAAGCTGTACTCATAGCGCAGTAGACATATGACAAAACCCAACCTGACCCACTCCTGAGTAGAAGAGCCTTCACCTTCCCACTTGATCATGAAAATGAAAATTCTACCCCTTGGTTCACTACACAGGAATGAGGGCAAATGTTTGCACTTGAAATTAGGCTTATTCTGCTTGGAGTAGAGTCAGAGAGTCATAGAGATGTACAGCATGGAAACAGACCCTTCGGTCCAACCTGTCCATGCCGACCAGATATCCCAACCCAGTCTAGTCCCACCTGCCAGCACCTGACCCATGTCCCTCCAAATCCTTCCTATTCATATACCCATCCAAATGCCTCATAAATGTTGCAATTGTACTTGCCTCCACCACATCCTCTAGAAGCTCATTCCATACACGTATCACCCTCTGCATGAAAATGTTGCCCCTTAGGTCTCTTTTATATCTTTCCCCTCTCACCCTAAACCTATGCCCTCTAGTTCTGGACTCCCTGACCCCAGGGAAAAGACTTTGTCTATTTACCCTATCCATGCCCCTCACCATTTTGTAAACCTCTATAAGGTCACCC
Source organism: Chiloscyllium punctatum (assembly GCF_047496795.1). Taxonomy (NCBI): domain Eukaryota; kingdom Metazoa; phylum Chordata; class Chondrichthyes; order Orectolobiformes; family Hemiscylliidae; genus Chiloscyllium; species Chiloscyllium punctatum. Next base: position 42,609,206 of record NC_092757.1, on the reverse strand, counting down.
CCTCAGCCTCCGACACTCCAGGGAAAACAGCCCCAGCCTGTTCAGCCTCTCCCTATAGTTCAAATCCTCCAATCCTTGTAAATCTTTTCTGAACCCTTTCAAGTTTCACAACATCTTTCTGATAGAAAGGAGACCAGAATTGCACACATTATTCCAACAGTGGGCTAATCAATGTCCTGTACAGGTGCAACATGACCTCCCAACTCCTGTACTCAATACTCTGACCAATAAAGGAAAACATACCAAACACCTTCTTCACTATCCTATCTACCTGCGACTCCACTTTCAAGGAGCTATGAACCTGCACTCCAAGGTCTCTTTGTTCAGCAACACTCCCTATGACCTTACCATTAAGTGTATAAGTCCTGCTAGGATTTGCTTTCCCAAAATGCAGCACATCGCATTTATCTGAATTAAACTCCATCTGCCACTTCTCAGCCCATTGGCACATCTGGTCCAGATCCTGTTGTAATCTGAGGTAACCTTCTTCACTGTCCACTACACCTCCAATTTTGGTGTCATCTGCAAACTTACTAACTATACCTCTTATGCTCACATCCAAATCATTTATGTGAATGACAAAAAGTAGAGGAACCAGCACTGATCCTTGTGGCACTCCACTGGTCACAGGCCTCCAGTCTGAAAAACAACCCTCTACCACCATCCTCTGTCTTCTACCTTTGAGCCAGTTCTGTATCCAAATGGCTAGTTCTCTTTGTATTCCATGAGATCTAACCTTGCTAATCAGTCTCCCATGGGGAACCTTGTCGAACGCCTTACTGAAGTCCATATAGATCACATCTACCGCTCTGCCCTCATCAATCCTCTTTGTTACTTCTTCAAAGAACTCAATCAAGTTTGTGAGACATGATTTCCCACGCACAAAGCCATGTTGACTATCCCTAATCAGTCCTTGCCTTTCCAAATACATGTACATCCTGTCCCTCAGGATTCCCTCCAACAACTTGCCCACCACCGAGGTCAGGCTCACTGGTCTATAGTTCCTTGGCTTGTCCTTACCACCCTTCTTAAACAGTGGCACCACGCAAACCAACCTCCAGTCTTCTGGCACCTCACCTGTGACTATCGATGATACAAATATCTCAGCAAGAGGCCCAGCAATCACTTCTCTAGCTTCCCACAGAGTTCTCAGGTACACCTGATCAGGTCCTGGGGATTTATCCACCTTTAACCATTTCAAGACATCCAGCACTTCCTCCTCTGTAATCTGGACATTATAATTAATCTGGGATGATTAAGAGCTGACCTTATTGACATGTTCAAAATTATGAACAACATTGACAGGGTAAAGAAGGATATTCTGTTTCCATATGTTCGTAACTAGAGATCATAGTTTCAAGATCACTAGCAAGAGGGCTAGGAGTGAAATGAGGTTAAACTTCTTCACTCAGTGAGTTGTTACGATTTAGAATTCTCTACGTGGGAGAGTGGTGGCGATGGATTCCAAAGGAGGTTTCGAAAGGGTGCTGGATATATTTTAAAAGAATAAATTTATAGGGCTACAGAGATAGGGCTGGAGAATGGGACTAGTTGGAAAGCTCTTTCAGGAGTTGGTACAGACACGATAGTCCAAATGGTCTCATTTTGTACAGTAATGTTCTATAATTGGAAGCATCAAATTGTGAGGATTTAAAGCAAGACTAGAAGTCTGGCAATGCTGTCACTGATCGGGTCAGTTCTGGAATTACATTAGACTGGGCTGAGAAAGGAAAAGAGCAGAAATGAACAATTCAGAGCTGAGAAACATGTACTGTTGCTGGGAGAATTGGGTGGGAGAAAGTGAGGACTGCAGATGCTGGAGACCAGAGTTGAAAAGTGTGGTGCTGGAAGAGCACAGCAGGTCTGGCAGCATCCAAGGAGCAGGAGAATCGACGTTTTGGGCATAAGCCCTTCATCAGGAATTCTTATGCCTGAAACATCGATTCTTCTGCTCATCAGATGCTTTCTGACGTATTGTGCTCTTCTAGCACCACGCTTTTTGACTGGGTAAATTGGGTGTCTACTTCACATGTACCTTTTATCACTTGTGTTAAGAATAAGATGATAGATATTCCATTCTGTGGCTGAGGGCATAAAATGCCCACAAAGAGAATGTTTGGTCAATAATGTTTTTAACCTTTTGTTACGTTCCTTTCACTGGGAGTTTGCATTTAATTTTATAAGTTACCAGTGTTGAAGGGATTATAAAATGAATCGGTCAACTCTAGATGCACTGATTTTCAAAATATTATTGTTTTACCATACTCCATGTCAGGTTGTATTCATTTTACAAAGAATTACAGCTCATTATATACCACTTCAATGTGTTGCAATCATCAAATCTAAAGTAAGCAACACTTTTATATTCCACAACCTTGTAATCATCGTCCTTACTTAGTGGATCAAGGTAACATTATGAACTGTCTGTCCCTGTGGAAGTTAATGAAGCTGGACACTAACTCATTCATGACAGGACTAACAGTTGCTGGAGACCTTTATAATTTATTTGGATTCATCTTCTTTGTTAAAGGTCTCTGCGTTATGTAACAGTTCAAGGATTCTGCATCCCTATTTTATCTGGTTCAACACATAATGATACCTCATGACACACCTAAACTTGGCAGTTATTTCTCTATTATTGCTGTTCCAATTCTGTCATTTGCTGTAGTAATGACACCAAGCCACTTTCACCTGCATGATTTAGTGTTAAAATTCTTTATACTGATTGTTGCATTCAGTATCTGACCATTCTGAAATCTGCTAATCATGGAGACCTTTATTTGTGTCCCCATGGAATATCCCATTTGTTCCACAACAGCTGAAGGAAATGATTCTTTCACAGGATTTTTTTAAAGCAGCAGAAATTTGATCTAATAACACATTCTTTTCTGAAAACTGAATGTCATTTGCAGTCGTCAAACTGTATTCAACACTGTTGAGAAATTTAAAAGCTATTACCGTTCCCCAGATTATAAAATGTTACTGTCCAGAAAACCTTTTTCCAAATATTAACTGTATTTTCCAAAATTTGTAAAATCCACAGGCATTTCAACAGTTCATTTCATAATTTCATAATTTCACAATTCAATAGACAAACATCCAGTTTATAAAATACTTGATTTGTGAATGTGTATCTGTTAGGAAGCAGCAATGCCAAGGCTATAATATCCACTGCATTTTATCAGTGATCATAAACAACAGGGAAGGCGAATTCTATCCAAATAATTTGGACCTATTTTCTGCCATATTCACTCACATTGGGTAATCCAAGATGGAGGATGGGAAAAAATTCTGGCTGCAACAGTTGCTCCCTTTTTGAGGAATTTTAGGTGCTGGAGGTGATTTTCTCGAATTCCAGGAGCAGCAATTATTGTTTTATATGCTGTTGCATTGTTTTGGAACTTTGGAAAAAAAGTCCAAAGGTTTGGGAAAAAAAAGTCAAAACAACAGCAGTTTTAAAAGAGAGAAGGGCACAAAGGAAGCACATGGTGAGGTCAGTGCAGGAGACAGAGAGAGAGAGAGAGAGAGAGGGAGAAATACACTGATACTACCTTTGCTGTTTGGATTCATGTATTGCTGGACATCGGAGTGCATCTGGGAAAATGAACAAACAATGAAATTCACAACTGACCTTGGAGGAACTGTTGGGCAAAGTTCACAGCACAGAATCAGATAAGTTAATTGTTGTTTTAAGTGTGGCCTACGGAAAGTCTGCAATAGTGAGTAGACTGGGCTATTTCTTGTTTATATGTTTTTGGAGATATGTCTCTTGATTAAACTTAAAATATAAGCCATAACTATTATTTTAACCTGGGGCAGTGTTTGTAAAGGAATAAGACAGTGTTATTTTCTGGGTCTGTCGATTGTGAAGGAGCAAAAATGGCCTTTAGTAGAGTGATATGTACTTCTTGTCAGATGTGGGAGTTTAAAGAGAGTTTAAGGGTTACAGCAGATTATATCTGACATAAATGCTGTAGGTTTCGAATCTTATCAGATTGAATGGATCGATTGGAGAGACAGTTAGAAGCGATGAGGAATTTGCAACTGTAACAGTTTGTGATGGATAGCAATTATAGTGAGGGGGCAAGTCTCAGATACAGTCACATAGATGGGTTAACTCCAGGAAAGATAAGAGAGGTAGGCAGCTAGCACAGGAGTCTTTTGTGGCTATACCCATTTCAAACAGGTATGCTGTTTTGGAAAATGTAGGGGGTGATGGATTCTCAGGGAAACGTAGCATGAACAGCCAAGTTTCTGGTGTTGAGACTGGCTATAATGCAATGCAATAAATTACGTTGGGTTCCAAGAGATCAATTGTGTTAGGGGATTCTCTAGTCCAAAGCACAGACAGACATTTCTGTGGCCAGCAGCAGTGTGTTGCTTCCCTGGTGCCAGGATCAAGGATATTAGATTAGATTAGATTACTTACAGTGTGGAAACAGGCCCTTCGGCCCAACAAGTCCACACCGCCCCGCCGAAGCGTAACCCACCCATACCCCTACATCTACATTTACCCCTTACCTAACACTATGGGCAATTTAGCATGGCCAATTCACCTGGCCTGCACATCTTTGGACTGTGGGAGGAAACCGGAGCACCCGGAGGAAACCCACGCAGACACGGGGAGAACGTGCAAACTCCACACAGTCAGTCGCCTGAGGCGGGAATTGAACCCGGGTCTCTGGCGCTGTGAGGCAGCAGTGCTAACCACTGTGCCACCGTGCCGCCCATAGAGAGGGTGCAGAATGTTCTCAATGGGGAGAGGGGCCAGCAAGAGGTCATTGTCCACATTGGAACCAACAATATAGGAAGAGAAAAGGTTGAGATTCTGAAGGGAGATTACAGAGGGTTAGGCAGGAATTTAAAAAGGAGGTCCTTGAGAGTAGTAATATCTGGATTATTCCCGGCGCTACAAGCTAGTGAGGGCAGGAATAGGAGGATACAGCAGATGAATACATGGATGAGGAGCTGGTATATGGGAGAAGGATTCACATTTTTGGATCATTGGAATCTCTTTTGGGATAGAAGTGACATGTACAAGAAGGATGGATTGCACCTAAATTGGAAAGGGACTAATATACTGGCAGGGAGATTTGCTAGAGCTGCTCGGGAGGATTTAAACTAGTAAGGTGGTGGTGGTGGTGGGGGGGGTGGTAGTGGTGGTGGTGGGGGGGAGTGGGGGGGGACCCAGGGAGATAGTGAGGAAAGAGATCAATCTGAGACTGATACAGTTGAGAACAAAAGCGAGTCAAACAGTCAGGGCAGGCAGGGACAAGGTAGGACTAATAAATTAAACTGCATCTATTTAAATGCAAGGGGCCTAACAGGGAAGGCAGATGAATTCAGGGCAACATGGAACATGGGACTGGGATATTACAGCAATTACAGAAACATGGCTCAGGGATGAGCAGGACTGGCAGCTTAATGTTCCAGGATACAAATGCTACAGGAAGGATAGAAAGGGAGGCAAGAGAGGAGGGGGAGTGGCATTTTTGATAAGGAATAGCATTACAGCTGTGCTAAGGGAGGATATTCCTGGAAATACATCCAGGGAAGTTATTTAGGTGGAACTGAGAAATAAGAAAGGGATGATAACCTTATTGGGATTGTATTATAGACCCCTAATAGTCAGAGGGAAATTGAGAAACAAACTTGTAAGGAGATCTCAGCTATCTGTAAGAAAAATAAGGTGGTTATGGTAGGGGATTTTAACTTTCCAAACATAGACTGGGACTGCCATATTATTAAGGGTTTAGATGGAGAGGAATTTGTTAAGTATGTACAGACAATTTTCTGATTCAGTATGTGGATGTACCTACTATAAAAGGTGCAAAACTTGACCTACTCTTGGGAAATAAGGCAGGGCAGGTGACTGAGGTGTCAGTGGGGGAGCACTTTGGGGCCAGCGACATAATTCTATTAGATTTAAAATAGTGATGGAAAAGGATAGACCAGATCTAAAAGTTGAAGTTCTAATTTGGAGAAAGGCCAATTTTGACGATATTAGGCAAGTACTTTTGAAAGCTGATTGGAGGCAGATGTTCACAGGCAAAGGGAAGGCTGGAAAATGGGAAGCCTCCAGAAATGAGATAACAAGAATCCAGAGAAAGTATATTCCTGTCAGGGTGAAAGGGAAGGCTAGTAGGTATAGGGAATGCTGGATGACTAAAGAAATTAAGGGTTTGGTTAAGAAAAAGAAGGCAGCATTTGTAAGGTATAGACAGGATAGATCGAGTGAATCCTTAGAAGAGTATAAAGGCAGTAGGAGTATACTTTAGAGGGAAATTAGGAGGGCAAAACGGGGACATGAGATAGCTTTGGCAAATAGAATTAAGGAGAGTTCAAAGGGTTTTTACAAATACATTAAGGACAAAAGGGTAACTAGGGAGAGAATAGGGTCCCTCAAAGATCAGCAAGGCAATCTTTGTGTGGAGCCACAGAAAATGGGGGAGATACTAAATGAGCATTTTGCATCAATATTTACTGGGGAAAAGGATATGGAAGATATGGACTGTAGGGAAATAGATGGTGATACATTGCAAAATGTCCATATTACAGAGGAGGAAGTGCTGGATTTCTTGAAATGGGTAAAAGGTGGTTAAATCCCTAGGACCTGATCAGGTGTACCCGAGAACTCTGTGGGAAGCTAGGGAAGTGATTGCTGGGTCTTTTGCTGAGATATTTGTATCATCGATAGTCACAGGTGAGATGCCGAAAGACTGGAGGTTGGCTAACGTGGTGCCACTGTTTAAGAAGGGCGGTAAAGACAAGCCAGGGAACTATAGACCGGTGAGCCTGACATTGGTGGTGGGCAATTTGTTGGAGGGAATCCTGAGGGACAGGATGTACATGTATTTGGAAAGGCAAGGACTGATTCGGGATAGTCAACATGGTTTTGTGCGTGGGAAATCATGTCTCACAAACTTGATTGAGTTTTTTTGATGAAGTAACAAAGAGGAGAGCTGGCTCTGATGGAGTTGGATCAATATCAAGGACTCTCCACATATAAATAAAAGGTGACTTGGTGATAGGGAACCAGCCTCTGTGGAGTTATGTCAGTGACGATGAGAGAAAAGCACAGTCCTGGAGAAATTTGCTTGCAACATTCATTTTTGAGTTGGGATAAGCATTTCTGGCATCATGCTGTTATTTGGGAAGCTTGACTCATTCGATCCTGCTGTTGAAGACAGGACCCAGCATATGTTAGAATGCATTATTTTTCTGGGCAAATAACATTGAATGAGGCTCCTTTCAGGTCATGGCTGACCATGGGTTGCATCCTCGCTGTTCGAGCTTTCAGTTCCCTGAAGCGACGTCGCTTGTGACTGAAGACACTGATGCTAGAGTGACAGTCCCGATCACAGAGGTCCCATCTCTTTGTGGTCATTGATCTGCTCGAGCTGCTGCACCCCTTCCTTCACGCCCGCTTGTCTGCTGCAGTGCTCATCAGCTTCTTTTCTCCTGTTTTGAGGTGTTTTGACCACATGACCATCTCATGTGGTCAGCTGCAAGCCGCTCCCAAGGCTCCGTAATGATGTCAAGCGCCTTTGTGTCCCTCATGCAGATATCCTTGTCGTGCAGCTGGGGACACCGAGTGGGTCTCTTCCTGGACACGAGCTTTCCATGGTGAATATCCTTTGGGATGTGGCCGTCCTCCATGTGGTGGATGTGGCCCAGCCAGTGTAGTCTCTGCTGCCCTGAGCAGACTATACATGTTGGGAAGGCCAGCACCAGATAGGACCGATGCATTGGACACTCTGTCTTGCCAGGATATGCCCAGGATATGGCAGATACTCCTCAAGTGGAAGGTGTTCAGTCTCCTCTCCTGTCTGGTATATGTAGTCCATGTTTCACTGCCGTACAGCAGTGTGTTTATAACGCAGGCGTTGTAGACTGACATTTTTGTCTTCACTGTCGGCTTGGGATTTGTCCATACTCGAGTTGTGAGGCAAGCAAGGATTGAGGCTGCTTTCCCGATCCTCTTGTTGATCTCTGTGTCCAAGGAGAGGTTGTCAGTGATGGTAGAGCCAAGGTACGTAAACTGATGGACAACATTGAGTTTGTAGTCATTGATGGCGATGATCTGTTTCCTGTCCCGGGACGTTCGTCTTCTTCAGACTGATAGTCAGCCTGAAACCCTTGCAAGTGTGAGAGAGGTGGTCTGTCAGTAACTGGACTTCCTGCTGGATGTGTGTTGCAACTGCAGCACCATCGGAAAACAGCATGTCCCTGATGAGTGCTGCATGTACTTTTGTCTTGGCCCTGAGGCGAGCCAGGTTGAAGAGCCTGCCGTCTGATCTAGTGCGTAGGTAAATCCCCTCCATTGAGGTGCCAAAGGCATATTTTAGGAACCACGGCAAAAGAAATCCCGAAGACTGTGCAAGCGAGGACGCAGCCTTGTTTAGTGCCGCAAACAACATTAGGGCAGATGAAAAGCAACAAGCAATTTTCCTGACAGTTTTGGACTCACAGCTTTATCGGTCACCAGGAGCTGAACATTCCCTGAGACACCAAACACTAAAACCTTTCAAGAATTGACAGATTTAGTTAAGGAATATTACAACCCCAAGCCTCCTCTAATTTTGAGATATTATTCATTTTACTTGGTAATTCAAGAACCAGGGGAATCCATATTGGAATTTTTGACAAGGTTAAGATGCTGGCAGAGACCTGTGACTTTGATTTAACCCTTAATGAGATGCTGAGAGACCTTTTGGGATGTGTTATTAATGATGTAACCATGCAAAAGTGTCTACTAGCTGAAACCCAAATTGACATCATATAGGCACGACAATTGGCTTTATCATTGGAAAATGCAGCAAGAAGAACATATGAGTTGCAGGGTATTCCAATGGAAGTGGACACCCTCGCCAGTCCGACGAGGACTAGGGGAACACTCCTTGAGTGAAGGCAGTTACATCGCCTCACTCAGGACTGATTTTGAACAGTGTCCCTCGGTCAGACCAAAGCAAAACCCCTAAACAAAACCAGGCTTCAGACAAACAGTGAACATTTTCTTCAGGATCTGGGCTAGTAAGGATTAGAAACAGCAAAAAAGTCCCACTGGACCTAAGCTGAGTAAGGAAACTCATAGGTCAGTATCCAAGAAAGTGAACATCCTTGAAGATCCATCTACATCTGGCTGGAACAGTTATATTGCTTAGTAACATCCAAATTGGAACCAATCAAAATAAGTGTGTGGTTAAGTGGCACCCAGATCTAATGGAGGTAGATACTGGCATGGCTGTTTCCGTGACCACAAAACCAGTCTTAAACAAAATCCATGCTGGACTTTAACTCTCCTGTTTGTGTAAGACCTCGGTCAGGCTGAGAACCTTTACCAGTGAACGCTGACAGATTAAGGTTACAATTTCTGTTCCAGTCCCTTACGAGAAGCAGTGATTGTAGTAAAAGGCTCGGGCCCAAGATTGACGGGGCAGTATTGTTTGAGAAACCTAGATTGGCTCAATACCTGTTGGAAGATAAAGTGAAGGTGATCAAAGATGCCCTGGCTCCCATATCTGTCCCGAAGCTTAGGTCTTTTCTTGGGCTGGTGAATTATTATAGTAAGTTCATACATAACCTCGCCTCCATCCTGGCACCTTTGCATCAACTCCTTAAAAATGGTCAGCCTTGGAAATGGCCACGTGGCCAAATGGCCACTTTGGGGAAGTGAAGACAAAGCTAGTTTCCCCAAAGGTGTTGGTACACTATGATCCAAGCAGGATCTGATATTGACATGCAATGTCTCTCCCTATGCAGCCTCAGGGTAGTATTAACTCATGGGTGGCAGAATGGAGAGGAACGCCCAATTGTGTCTGCATCTTCAGACTTTGGCTAATGCAGAGCCAAATACACCAAGATAGAGAAGAAAGCTTTAGCATTTGAAGTCAGGAAGTTCCACCAATACCTTTGTGGACATAAATTTGAAATAATAACGGACCATAAACTCCTGCTAGGTCAACCTAAAAAAGACAAGACAGTGCCACCCATAGCTTCAGGCTGAATTTAGCAGTGGATACATAATAAGTTAAGGAGGCCAAGTAGCAAATGCAGATGCAGTGAGCTGCCTCCTGCTGGAAGGGACACCACTGGTGGTACTGCCACTGGAAGACACCATAATGGTTTTAACTTTTCTGGACACGTTTCCAGTCACAGCTGACAATATCAGACTTTGGATGCAGAAAGATCCAGCCCTAGTAAAATTGAAACAGCTGGTGGTGATGGGGAAAACCAAAGGGTTATCACAACCAGAACTGAATTATTTTTGAACCTGGAGAGACCAGATTGCAGCAGAGGATGGCATTTTATGATGGGGAGCAGGAGCGACTGTCCCAAGCAAAGATACTGGTTGAACACCACCAGGGTCATTCTGGTGTTTCCAAAATGAAGATGTTAGTGAGAACTTATGTCTGGTGACCCAGATTGAATGCCAACATAGCTGTGTTGTTGGGGCAATGCCCAGATTGCCAACATGGACAAGAATTACTGCCAGCAGCTTTCCCACATTCACGGGAGTGTCTGGGTAAACCCTGGACTCAGTTATACATCGACTGCACATGGGCTTTCATGGGCTCAATGTTCTTAGTCATTGTGGACATCCACTTAAAAACACTGTTTGTGCATAGAGTTCATTCATCAAACATGGGGAAGACAATAGAAAAAAACTGCCCGCCATCTTTTGAAAGCACAGACTCCTGGAAGTGTTTCTTACAGAAAACAGGCATTGTTTACCAGTTAGGAAAATGAGTATTTCCTTAAGTCAAATGGCATTCGACATACAAGGACAGCCCCATAACATCCATCATCCAATGGTCTGGCAAAGACCACAGTCCAAACGTTGATGGCAGGCTTAAAAAAAAAGCCTACAGCTTCACTAGATACCAAACGGTCCCAGTTCCCATTTGATGACAGGACCACCTCTCATGCAACCACAGGGATGGCTCCAGCAGTGTTGCTGATGGGGAGGAGACTCCACACCAGGTTAAATCTGAGCATCTGGGGATGAAGGCGAAATGGCTGTAAATGCTGGACACAAGGCTCCATTTAGCAAAGGAGATAGTTTACTTCAGGAGACAGATTTTGGTGTAGGAGCATTGGGAATGGCCCTGGTCGACACAAGGCATGGTCGACACGAGGTCAAGTCCAGTGATGTATAAATGTTCAGGTAGGTGTGACAGTGCTGAATAAGCATGTGGACCATATGAAAGCTGTAAACTTGCAAACAGATTGGGAGCAAAATGTGCCTGCTCCTTGACAGTCTTTCTGACTATTCCAGAACCCATGCTTGCTCCCTTCCCATCAAATGTTGAAGATACTTTGGAATCTGAGATGGACACGGTGCCTGAACAGGAGAATGAATCCGTATCAGAGACAGAGTTGGAGGAACCTGAGCCGGTGCTTAAACCCCCCCCCCCCAGGAGGAGCTACGAGGTCTATGTCCTCGGACTCAGAGGTGGAGGCATCCAGTGACTGTAATGAGGTCAGCCAAGTGCACCTCAGAGAATATGAGTTCCCTGATTGAGGCGGTTAATCCCTAGCTCACAGATTAGAACAGGAATGTTAGACGTCCTGTCATTCTGAGAACTGATTCTGATGGAACTGGATCAGTGTTAAGGACTTTCCATATGTAAATAAAGGGTACTTGGTGATGGGATACTAGTCTCTGTGGAGTTATTTAATGTCTGTTCAATGATCTTGCCATTAATTTGTGAGGATGTGGAGGAGGGATTGCAGATGGAAGTGTTCTGGTGCTACTCTGGTGTTCTGTGCCACCATGGGCGGCAACGGTGGCACAGTGGTAAGCACTGCTGCCTCACAGCGCCAGAGATCCGGGTTCAATTCCCGCCTCAGGTGACTAACTGTGTGGAGTTTGCACGTTCTCCCCGTGTCTGCGTGGGTTTCCTCCGGGTGCACCGGTTTCCTCCCACAGTCCAAAGATGTGCAGGTCAGGTGAATTGGCCATGCTAAATTGCCCGTAGTGTTAGGTAAGGGGTAAAGGTAGGGGTATGGGTGGGTTGCGCTTCGGCGGGGCGGTGTGGACTTGTTGGGCCGAAGGGCCTGTTTCCACACTGTAAGTAATCTAATCTACTCGTGTATAGCTGCTATGGTCTCCTGCAGTACAGGAGTATGGTAATGACAACTGCTCTGTGCACTAAGACGTTTGTTGATTTGTGGAGATCTATAAATAGAAGGTGTTGTTATAGGAACCCAAGCTGTGAGTCAGCCTTCTACACTTTGAAAGTAGATCTTCAAAACTGTACACCTCTTTTTGAGAAAAGTAGCAGTAATGTAAATTTATCTCTAGTATTTAGGCAAATGGAATCTTTAGTAGCAAAATATCAATTGATTGGTTCTGTAAGTCTGTGATCATTTCAAATATCGAACATTATTGCTTCTATTTTGACCTACAATCTATTAAAATTGTACTGAAGTGTAGCATGGCCAATAAAAACATTTACAGACATGGATATTACGTAACATCTCCAAAATGAATACAGCTTCCACAGACATCATTCTTCAGTTGTTTGTTTCCTCTTTCAGAATTTCTCTAAGTTCAAAAAATACGGTGCTTGATTATTAAGTAATTTCCAAAACAAAATCTCATATGCATATACACCCGATGAATATTCATGACCTGCCTTACCTACAGCCTCTCTAGAATTCAGAATATAGCTGGGACATAATGCAAGTTAAATGCTCCTGTTAATGCCATCAGTCCCCCATCACTGACTGAAGCTCCCTCTTCCGAAGTGCCACACCTTGCTCTTGCAGCATCTTCTATCAATTAACAGCCATTTGGTTTACTGGCATCATTTGCTGAGACACTGTTTCTGTGACCTCGGTGGCAGTGTGACCGTAATACTCCCTTGAAGCAGACCCCCACCCTTTAACAGTGTGTTGCTTGGATCCTGGAGCTGATCTATTCTATGTGAGGTCAACTGTGAATGAAACAGCTCAATCCATCCTTATATTAAAAGCAGCCCAATTTCAGTCAGTTCACAGAGTCACTCAATGTAGCTTTACATTATTAATACAACATCAGAGGAATACTTCATGTGATAGAAATCTGAGTAGCTGGCCTCCTTTATATCCTTTCCTTGTAGTTATTATTGATTTTATGTCTCAGAAATGTATTCATCTCAATCTACTATATGAGAGATATACAGAGAGTCAACACAAGGGATGGATTTGATGATTTCTTTTTCCTAGCAGTCACCCAGTAGCCTATATTATACATTACCAGGTCAGTGAGTGTTACATAAGAGCTTTTTGGTCAATGGCAGTTTTCAACAACTACTAAAGGCATTAACGAGTTGGTAACTAATGGACAATTTCTGTTGGAGGTTAATGTTATCAGTAAACACTGTGTTCTGGAGCAGGAGAGCAGATTCATGCTCAGTGGAGCCACTAACAGCGTCCAGGGGCAGCACCTTAATAATCTTACCCATTGACATGTCAGAACAACATGATGCCACAATATACAGGAGTTATATCAGTACATCGGCCAGAGCTGACAATGAGACAAAGGCCATTTGGGAAGGATTATTAAGAACTTGGACAGTGACCATTTGTTTTGAAGTGAAGATGGATGGATGGAGATGTTGAGGAAGTTAAGTCTAAATCTACAGGCTGCAATGACTAAATGCTAACATGGCAAAAGTGTGTGAAACTTGTGGAGAAATCTCAACAAACCAGTGTGGGTTTTAAAATGGAGTCAGAGTCATGGTTAATTGGGATGTGGTGTGTATCAGTGAGCAGCATAATGAGTGTGTAATCACACCGTGAACTCTGTCATTTAGAATTAGAGTTAGAATTTATTGTCATGAATACTTGAGTACTTGAGTATAGGAATTCCACTAACAGAATGCTGTCATCAAGCCAAAATGAAGTTCTATGTTCGAAACAAACAAGTCCATGGTATATGAGTTTCAGTGCAGGTATGGAGGCCACATAGAGTCATCGAGATGTACAGCACGGAAACAGACCCTTCCGTTCAACCCGTCCATGCCGACCAGATATCCCAACCCAATCTAGTCCCACCTGCCAGCACCCGGCCCATATCCCTCCAAACCCTTCCTATTCATAAACCCATCCAAATGACTTTTAAATGTTGCAATTGTACCAGCCTCCACCACTCCCTACGGCAGCTCTGCTTCAGTATTTGTTGTTTTCACCTGGGGAAAGGTCTTATTCTCTGGAGATTCAAGGATTCGGAGGTGACCTAATTGAAACATATAAAAGATTATGAGGGGACTTGACCGGGTGGATGTGGAAAGGATGTTTCCTCTTGAGGGAGAATTGAGAACTAGGGGTCATAGTTTAAAAGTAAGGGTCACCTTTAAAACAGAGTGAAGGAAACATTTTTTTCTCTCAGAGCATTAAGAGTCTTTGGAATTCCCTTCCTTAAAAGGCAGCACATGGAGAATCTTTAAATATGTTTAGGGCTGATGTGGATAGATTCTTGATGACCAAGAGGATGAAAGGTTATCAGTGATATTCAGGAATGTGGAGCTGAGAGTAAAATCAGATCAGCCACCATCTTATTGACTGGTAGAGCAGGTTCAAAGGCCCAAGAGGCCTACTCCTGTTTATCTGTTTTCAATCAACCAAAAGCTGAGGAGAAGCCATTCCTGCATTCTCCCTGGAAACTCTTTGACCAATAAGAGTTGAATCACCATTTTGAGTCTGAATAATGCTCCAGCTCCTGTCTTCCATGTGCATCCTATTCCTATGTGATTTCTTCCCCTGTGGCTTCGACATGTCTGTGGGGAATTGAGGAGATGGCATGTGGCCTTTGGAGGGTAGACCTCAAACAGCTCTAAGTCTAGGAGGCCCACTCCCTTACTGTCTAGCCCCTCACTGCCTGACCCCTCACTACCCAGTGTCTGACTGCCCAGTCTGGCTGATAGGTAACACTGGCAGTATGGCAAGGTGAGAGTGGGAATGCAGTTGTCCAGAGTAGACCTGTGCTCCCAGATCCGCTCCCACCATCCAGGGTCAACACTTCAAGAATTCTGTGAAGGAAACAGATGGATGGAGAGCAGTGGTCCTGATGGAATTCAGGTCCCTAGTGATGGCAGTCGATGCACTTTCAAACCAGAAATCTGAGATCACAGGCAGCAGCTGGTGAGACCCCTGTACAGCACTCAGACCTGTCAGTACCACCGTGAAAGCTGTGCCCCTGGCCAGGCAGAGGCTGTACCACATTGCTTTCTACAGTTTGACAGTAGAAAGAACAGTCTCAAAGGTCTGCGCCAGGGCCTGTGTTGACTGGGCGCTGGACTTGAGTGCTTCCTGACATTCAGCATCAAGTTTCCAGTGATGATCTCTTTGAAACTCTCTTGCATCTTGGCCTCAATAGACTTCCCCATAGTAGAATTAGTGTCGGACCTCCCCATATAGGGCACTGACTCCTACCCTATCCTTACCCCTGCCCTGGCCCCTGCACCTAGTCATACTGATGTGAAGTTAGGTGGTCATGTTTGAGTGGTGTGGACACAATGGGCTGAAGGATCCTTTTCTGTAGATCTCTACGTTGCTAAACCTCACGGAATTGTACTTTACAGTGAGTGCCCCATCATCACCATCCCTGTGTATGTCCTGTCTCAGCAGAAGGACAGATCCAGTAGAAGTGGCTGCACTGTGCTAGACAGTCAACAGGGAGTTTTGTTTATTCATTCATGGTATGTGGGCATCACTGGTTCAGCCAGCATGGCTCAGTGGTTAGCACTGCTGCCTCACAGCGCCAGGGACCTGGGTTCAATTCCCGCCTCAGGCAACTATGTGGAGTTTGCACATTTTCCCCATGTCTGTGTGAGTTTCCTCCCACAGTCCAAAGATGTGCAGTTTAGGTGAATTGGCCATGGTAAATTGCCTGTTGCATTTGGTGCATTAGTCAGGGGTGAATATAGGGGAATGGGTCTGGGTGGGTTGCTCTTTGGAGGGTCGGTGTGGACGTGTTGGGCCGAAGGGCCTGTTTCCACACTGTAGGTAATCTAATCTAATCAAACTGCCTAGAGGGCAGTTCAAAGCCAGCCAAATTGCTCTTTTAGATTAGATTACATTACATTACAGTGTGGAAACAGGCCCTTCGGCCCAACAATTCCACACCGACCCGCCGAAGCGCAACCCACCCATACATTTACCCCTTACCAACACTACGGGCAATTTAGCATGGCCAATTCACCTGACCTGCACATCTTTGGACTGTGGGAGGAAACCAGAGCACCCGGAGGAAACCCACACAGACACGGGGAGAACGTGCAAACTCCACACAGTCAGTCGCCTGAGGCGGGAATTGAACCCGGGTCTCTGGCGCCATGAGGCAGCAGTGCTAACCACTGTGCCACTCATAGTCTGGGATCACATGTGGGCCAAACCTTCCATTAAAGACTAAAAAATGAACCAGATTGATATTTTGTTAACAACCATTAGATTAGGTTTTAATTCTTGGTTTCTATTGAATTCAAATCTCACTGTCTGCTGCAGTGGGATTCAAACCCATGTCCCCAGAATGTTAGACTGAGGTTCTGTATTACTAATCCAGGGACACTTATAACTATATCATCAACCCCATATTGATTCTGGATTCTATGAAACCTCAGGGCACCAGATCAAGCATGGAAAAGGAAACCTCCTGCTGATTACCACCTCGTCCATGTTGAACGATACTTGGAGTGGAGCAAGAGCACAGAATGTTCTCTGAGTGGAGACCTCAATCCTTGAAAGATGTAGCAGCAGCTGCAGAGGGAACCAACAAAAGGGGAGAAAAAAACAATCTCTTGGTGACATATCTTAGCTAGGGAATGCCAGGCTATTCCCCAGGCATCTTAGCAGGGGAATAGCATCCATTTCCAAAATAATTCAGACAACATTCAGCAACCCATTCACTAAAAGCATTTCCTTTTGTAATGACCACTGAGTAGAATGGCCCAGATTGATTTGCCACTTTATTCTCAGGGCATTGTAGTTAGAATGCTCCAGTTGGCCTTGGTACACTTAAGGAGGATTCAGGATCTTGCTGCCCCTGATCTATTATACCCTACAGAGAGGATGTGCACTTTGCACATGACTGTGCCTAGTCACTGTTACCCTTCTTATTGTTGTCTAAATGGCCCACAGTCTCTGCTGAATCACATGCCAGTGTCATCTGGGGAAAATAGGGTCTATTTTTGTTTTTCTGATCAATGTGTGGAACTTCATAATAAAAATGAACAAGCTGTTGACGTAATATTTGCAATAGTTACATCTCTACGGGAATGCAATTATACACGACCAGTACTGGGCGGCTCACAAATCCCAGTCTAACCATGCAGAACATCCAAAAATTGAAGTTACAGTCAACTTTCTCCCACAGGGAGAGATTCCCCAGAGATTTCAGAGTGCGTTTGTTTTGCATTACTTCAAATTTAAATTAAGAATTTATGTTGAATTTTTAAACATCAATTCAGACATTAATTATTCAGTTCCATGGAAATGAATGTCTTTAGAAATATACTCAATTTGCATAATGCATGTTTGAAATACTTTAGTATTTTACTTCTAAAAGAATTAATTATGTGAATAATGCAGTGAGACTTTCCAAGTGAGGTCAGACAATGAAATAATTCCTTGTCCCACACGTTTGCACAGTTTCAATCTTAATTCACTGGTTACCTCAATTAATTGTCTGATTATCAAACACCCTAATGACTTTCTGGGGAAATATACCTTTGGGAATACAGAGCTGTACATGCATAAGGACATCACTTGTAGCCTTCATCAAGGCTGAGGTAGTTGCTACATATGATATGCACCATTAGGAGAGATGCAAAACAAGTGTGTTTTAAAAGACATTGCCTCATACTGTTATATAAACATAGAAACTGGGAGCAGGACATTGATAAGGGCTGGGTATGGACTCACAGCTCCTTCTGGTGGCTTGTTATATCAAATGCCTTTGAAGACATGGTGAAACCTAACAGGCAACTGGAATGATGTGCGACAGAATCGGATGAGAAGTCCAGTCATCTCATTCTACCTTCTGTGCTTTTCACAAGCAGTTTAGTGAGATTCTTGCTGGACAATGACAAGATGCCAGTTAATGTGGCATTTAATTTATTAAATGCCTTGTTAACAGCACAACTCACCTCATTAATATCCAGATGCCTATCTTACAAAATTTATCATCAAACTGGATGGCAAAAACATGACAAGGAAACCAGAGTGGGTACCTGTGTATTCAGCTCACTGCTTGTCCTAAATGCCCTCTATGTTGGACATCAGGCAACAACATTTCAGGGCATGATCCTCTGGCACCAGTCGAATGCATACACCATCTCCAAGACTTTTGCATCTGTCAAATCATCATGACCATCCTGGTATTTCTCTGATACACTGGCAGTATGCTCTTGAAGCATTGACCTGCATAACATGGTGCACCAGCAGCAAGCATTGACAGGCTTCAACCAGGACATTTTGCACACAGAGACACACACACAGTTTACAGAATGGGCTGGTCTGCAATTCAGGGCAGGTCTCTTAGCACTTGCTCACCTCGTGCTTAGCTTCCTGCTCACAGTACCCTGCCCCTACCTTGCTGTATTAATTAGTGCAATCATACAACCACCATTTAATTAAAAATCACACAACACCAGATTATTTTCCAACAAGGGGTGGTGGTTTGTGAATGTCTGTGAGAGAGAGAGTGTATATGTGTGTGTGAGTGTAAAGGGGTCTAAGTCTGTGAGAGGATGCATGTGTGAGTGTGGGTGTGTATGTGTGTGTCTGTAGGAGTGTGTGTGAGTGTCCGTGTTCATGTCTGTGTATAGGACTGTGTGGTGTGTGTGTGTATACACACATACACGTGCACACGCACGTGCACTCCTATACACAGACATGCACACACACACACTCCAGACACACACACTCCCACACTCACACGTGCACTCTCTCACAGACTTAGACCCTTTTACACACACACATATACACTCTCTCTCACAGACACTCACAACCCCCAACACCGCCCCCCCCCCCCGCCCCCTTTTACACACACACACATACACACAAACATTTGTGGGGTGAATTTGTACTTGCAGAGTTACATTGTCCTTTGCTCAAAAACTGCATGAAGCCACGTAAGACTTTGTTAACTCATTTTTAGATTAGAATCAATCTAAACAGTATGGCACAGACAGAGAACACAACAGGCTGTCACCTTCAACATATCACCTGGGCTGACACTACTTATTAAAGCTAACCTGAGAATGTAACTTTTTAAAAAAGGTTTTGTGATTTACATGTGAAAGAAGTGAAACTAACATGGTCTTTCTAACAGATGAGAGACTTAACAAACAATCCAGATTTTTTTCAATGTATAATTTCAGTTACATCACACTGTAAACCTCTGCTATAAATTCTGTGTAGTCCACAACCACTTGATAAAGAAGCAGCCCTCCGAAAGCGAGTGCTTCCAATTAAACCTGTTGGACTATAAACTGGTGTTGTATGATTTTTAACTTTGTACACCCCAGTCCAACACTGGCATCTCCAAAGTATTTAATTAGGTGGTTATGACACATTTAAACCCTGGTGCCTGCTCAGTTCTGCCAGCATTAGGTTCTGGGCAGTGGGACCCATGAGATTCTTGTAGAGAGAGGAGGAAAACTTCTTCAAGGCAGGCATCCTTGCAAGAGGATTCGCAGTAGGGTTAAAATCAACTCGGTAAAAACAATGACTGCAGATGCTGGAAAACAGATTCTGGATTAGTGGAGCTGGAAGAGCACAGCAACTCAGGCAGCATCCAAGTAGCTTCGAAATCGACGTTTCGGGCAAAAGCCCTTCATCAGGAATAAAGGCAGTGAGCCTGAAATGTGGAGAGATAAGCTGGAGGAGGGTGGGGGTGGGGAGAAAGTAGCGTAGAATACAATGGGCGAGTTTGTTTCACGGCATGGTCAACCTCTCAGCTCAGCCCTAACCGAGGCCTTAAAGTGGCCAATTAAAGATCGATGGATTCCAGATCATATCCACTCTGCTTCTTATACCAAATATCTTCAATTGTTGTTTTCTGGTTCACATATCTCTCATTAATGGGAGCAGTTTCTCCCATCCACTCGGTCCAGACTACTCTCCTTCTCTACCTTCTCCTCTCCAAAGAAAACATTCCCAGCCTCACCAATCTATCCACATAGCTAATGTTTCTCAATCCTGGAGCAGCCTTTTGAATATTTTCTTCATCCTCTCTACCACCTCTACATCATTCCTAAAGATGCTCAAAACTGGACACAGTCTTCTAGTTATGGAGTCATTGAAGCTGAACCACGCTTTATGTGAGTTTAACATAACTTTCTTACTTTTGTGCTCTTTATAGCCTAAGGGCTATAAGTTGAACTAACCACACTGTCGGCCTGTCCTGCTACCTTCAGTGGTTTATGCAGTTATACACTATGGTCCCATTGCTCCTACACCAACTGTGAGGCAACACTCCTTGTTTTATCTTCTCTCTCTCTAAATTCCTTCTGTACGTTGTGAATCACATTTCTGTATGTTAAGTTCTATCTGCTAATTGTTCACTTATTCTACCAACCTTTTAAAGTTATATATTGTCCTCCTCAAAGTTCTCAATGCTCCCACGTTTTATCTGTAGTGTAAATGTTGAAAATGTGCCCTGTACATCAAGTGGATCATTAAGTGAAATCAGGAAAAACAAGGATCTCAACATTGATGTCTCTAAGCTCTACAACAAACTTGCAGCCAGTCTGAAAAAAATCCAATAATTGTTACTCACTATTTGCCATTACACAACGACTTTATTACTGTTCCTTTTATTCTAACTTGGCTAACATGTTTGCCCATGTAAAAATGAGAGGTAAAGTCACTATTGTCTTACTAGACAATTAGTACAGGACTTTGGTTAGGCCACAGTTGGAGTACTGTGTGCAGTTCTGGTCGCCTCACTTCAGGAAAGATGTGGAAGCTTTGGAGAGGGTGCAGAGAAGATTTACCAGGATGTTGCCTGGAATGGAGAGTAGGTCGTACGAGGATAGGTTGAGAGTTCTCGGCCTTTTCTCGTTGGAACGGCGAAGGATGAGGGGTGACTTGATAGAGGTTTATAAGATGATCAGAGGAATAGATAGAGTAGACAGTCAGAAACTTTTTCCCCGGGTACAACAGAGTGTTACAAGGGGACATAAATTTAAGGTGAAGGGTGGAAGGTATAGGGGAGATGTCAGGGGTGGGTTCTTTACCCAGAGAGTGGTGGGGGCATGGAATGCGCTGCCCGTGGGAGTGGTAGAGTCAGAATCATTGGCGACCTTTAAGCGGCATTTGGATAGGTACATGGATGGGTGCTTAATCTAGGTTAGAAGTTCGGCACAACATCGTGGGCCGAAGGGCCTGTTCTGTGCTGTATTGTTCTATGTTCTATGTTCTATGTAGACCATAGGACTGTTCTCTCATTAGAAAGACAACTGGTGGTAGTTTAACCTAAGGGTCATCACATCTCAGGCCAGGAGAGAGGTTGAGAAGGAGAGTTTTTCATGGTAACCGTAGCTCATGTGGGAATTGAATTCATACTCTCGTCAAGAGTGTGGTGCTGGAAAAGGCAGTATCCGAGGAGTAGGAGAATTGACATTTCGGGCATAAGCCCTTCATCAGGAATGAGGATTGTGGGCAGGGGGGCTGAGAGATAAATGGGAGGGGGTGGGTTTGGGGGGAGGTAGTTGGGAAAGTGATAGGTGAATGAAGGTGAGGGAGAAAGTGATAAGTCAGAGAGGGCAGTGATGGATGGGTTCAGAGGGTGGTGCTGAGTTGGAGACTTGGAACTGGGATAATGTGGGGGGAGGCGAAACAAGGAAGCTGTTGAAATCTACATTGATCCCATGTGGTTGCAGGGTCCCAAGATGGAATATGAGGCGTTCTTCCTTCAGGCATCAGGTGGTAACGGTTTGGCGGTGGAGGAGGCCCAGGACCTGCATGTCCTTAATGAAGTGGGAAGGGGTATTGAAGTGTTCAGCCATGGGGAGGTGGGGTTGGTGGGTGCAGGTGTACCAGAGATGTTCTCTGAAACGACCAGCAAGAAGGCGTCCTGTCTCCCCAATGTAGAGGAGACCACACCAGATGCAACGGATGCAGTAGATGAGGTAGAGGTACAGGTGAATTTCTGACGGATGTGGAAGGATCCCTTGGGCCTTGGATGGAGGTGACGGGAGTGGTGTGGGCGCAGGCTTTGCACTTCCTGCAGTGGCTGTTGGTCTCACTCTGCATTGCAAACCAGCCATCCAGTCAACTGAGCTAACCAACACACATTGTTGAACTACACAGCAACAATTCGCTTATCAACCTTCTCTGTCACCTCATTAACAATAATTTGGCAAGTTAGTTAAACATGATTTTCCCCTAACAAATCCATATTGCCTTTTCTTAATTAACCAGCATTCATCCTAGTGACAACTAAGTTTGACTGGAATGATCTTTTCCAGATGTGTCTCCACCATTGAGGTTAAACTAATTCGCCTATAATTGCTAAGTTTATCTTTACACTCTTTTATTATGAGTGTAACGTTTTCAATTCTTCAGTCCTTTGACTACAGGCAATTTCCATCACTTCCCTCGGCATTCTTCGGTGCAACTAATCTGAGCAAATAGCAATTTCCATTTCCTGAGGATCTGTGGGACTTTCTGTTCTCAAGTGAGCTGCTGTATTTCCCTCCTTTACAACAATGAGGTTACCTCTGACATATCCTGGTGATGTGGCTCTTTGAGATGTCCTGGGGAAAGGCACTGTAGAAGTGTTAGTTATTTCCTTTCAAATTCAGTTTAAAGTACTAGACTTGGTCTTACTATGTGAACAACTTGGCAATTCACTCATAAAATACATAACCCTGCAGAAATGAATGAATCATTCCCCATGATTCTGGAGAGACCATGCGGCACTTTACTCTAGTTAGACACCTCCACCTAGTGGTTTATACTTGAATTGTCAATTGCCAACCTCATATTTACTTGGGATTCTTTATACTTAAAGAAGTCATGTTGGACTTAGATTAGATTAAATAACTTACAGCGTGGAAACAGGCCCTTCAGCCCAACAAGTCCACACCGACCCTCCGAAGAGCAACCCACCCAGACCCATTCCCCTACATTTACCCCTTCACCTAACACTATGGGCAGTTTAGCATGGCCAATTCACTTGATCTGCACATTTTTGAAACCGGAGCACCTGGAGGAAACCCACGCAGACACAGGGAGAATGTGCAAACTCCACACAGACAGTTGCCTGAGGCGGGAATTGAACGCGGGTCTGTGGCACTGTGAGGCATCAGTGCTAACCACTGTGCCACCGTGCCGCCCATAACATGTTTCTCTCTCCACAGATGCTGCTGAGTTTCTTCAGCATTTTCTGTGTTTATTATTTATATTTTCTTTTGAAATGTTCCCTTCCCACCCTCTACAGCAAACCCCACATCCTGAGGTTTCCTGCTCTCCTTTCATCAGGTGCGGAGATGCTCCATACGAAGCCAGCTTCAGTGACCCCACTTAAATACAGACGTGAACCTGACCTTCGATCACTGCAGCCTGTTTTGTCACGGCAATATCACATGTGAGCTATCAACTCAACTGCAAACTTCCAACTGGACCCAGAGAATAGCCTGTAGGTGTAGGAGTGGCAACTGAGAAAGATCTGAAAGACAATTCCACCTCATTTAATAGTCATTCAGGTGAGTCCAAGCTCTTACCTTTTGTGGAGCAAAGGGTTAACTCTACTTTTACTCCAAGAATAGTTACTATGCACGTGCATAAGGGTTCTGAACCCAGCTGATGATATTATTGGATAAGTCTGAACCCAGAATGAAAACTGACTTGATAGATCATGGATTTTTTTTTGTTTAGTTAATTGAGTGGTCAGTCACTAAAACCTGAAATCCACACATAGCTTCATATTTTCTGTAACAATTGAACAAACTTACTGCACAAAATATGAAAAAAACTAACAAATCAAGCTATCAGGACATTGACAGTTGTTAAAATGGCCTTAAAACATGCAGTAAAACAAAGTTTCAATCTTTTTCCTGACATTATCTCTTACAGGGACATCAGTGCAGAGAAATTAGCCCCCATTTCAACTTTTTAGACTTTTACTTAATTGCTTCCTACACATTGATCATGGGAGACTTCAATGTGCAGGTGAACTGGGTAAATAATGTTGCCAGTGGATCCAAAGAAAGGGAATTCATGGAATGCTTACAGGATGGCTTTTTGGAACAGCTTGTCATGGAGCCCACAAGGGAGCAGGCTATTCTGGACATGGTGCTTTGCAATGAACCAGACTTTATAAAAGATCTTAAAGTAAGGGAACCCTTAGGAAGCAGCGATCATAATATGGTAGAGTTCAGTCTGGAAAGAGAGAAGGCAAAATCGGATGTAATGGTGTTACAGTTAAGTAAAGGTAATTATGAGGGCAAGAGAGAGGAACTGACAAAAATAGACTGGAAGCAGAGGCTAGCGGGGAAGACAGTAGAGCAAAAATGGCAGGAGTTTGTGGGTATAATTGAGGACACTGTACAGAGGTTCATCCCCAAGAAAAGAAAGATTATCCGGGGAGGGATTAGACAGCCATGGCTGACAAAGGAAGTCAGGAAATGTATGAAAGAAAAAGAGAGATCCTATAAAGTGGCCAAGAGCAGTGGGGAATCAGAAGATTGGGAAGGCTACAAAAACAAACAAAGGATAACAAAGAGAGTAATAAGAAAGGAGAGGATCCAATATGAAGGTAGGCTAGCCAGTAATATTAGAAATGATAGTAAAAGTTTCTTTCAATACATAAGAAACAAACGACAGGCAAAAGTAGACATTGGGCCACTTCAAACTGATGCTGGAAGCCTAGTGATGGGAGATAAGGAAATAGCACGAGAACTTAACAAGTACTTTGCGTCAGTTTTCACAGTGGAAGACATGAGTAATATCCCAACAATTAAAGGGAGTCAGGGGGCTGAGTTGAGTATGGTTGCCATTACAAAAGAGATAGTGCTAGAAAAGCTAAAAAGTCTTAAAATTGATAAATCTCCTGGCCCCGATGGGATACATCCTAGAGTTCTGAGAGAGGTGGCTAAGGAAATAGCGGAGGCATTGGTTGAGATCTTTCAAGAGTCACTGGAGTCAGGGAAAGTCCCGGATGATTGGAAGATCGCTGTTGTAACCCCCTTGTTCAAGAAAGGATCAAGACAAAAGATGGAAAATTATAGGCCAATTAGCCTAACCTCGGTTGTTGGTAAAATTCTAGAATCCATCATTAAGGATGAAGTTTCTAAATTCTTAGAAGAGCAGAGTCTGATTAGAACAAGTCAACATGGATTTAGTAAGGGGAGGTCCTGCCTGACAAACCTGTTGGAATTCTTTGAAGAGGTGACAAGTGGGTTAGACCAGGGAAACCCAATGGATGTGGTCTATCTAGACTTCCAAAAGGCCTTTGATAAGGTGCCACACGGGAGGCTGCTGAGCAAGGTGAGGGCCCATGGTGTTCGAGGTGAGCTACTGGGATGGATTGAGGATTGGTTGTCTGACAGAAGGCAGAGAGTTGGGATAAAAGGTTCTTTTTCGGAATGGCAGCCGGTGACGAGCGGTGTCCCGCAGGATTCAGTGTTGGGGCCACAGCTGTTCACGTTATATATTAATGATCTGGATGAAGGGACTGGGGGCATTCTAGCGAAGTTTGCAGATGATACGAAGTTAGATGGACAGGCAGGTAGTACTGAGGAAGTGGGGAGGCTACAGAAGGATCTAGACAGTTTGGGAGAGTGGTCCAGGAAATGGCTGATGGAATTCAACGTGAACAAATGCGAGGTCTTGCACTTTGGCAAAAAGAATAAAAGCACAGACTACTTTCTAAACGGTGAGAAAATTCGTAAAGCCAAAGTACAAAGGGATCTGGGAGTGCTAGTCGAGGATTCTCTAAAGGTCAACATTCAGGTTGAGTCCGTGATTAAGAAAGCGAATGCGATGTTGTCACTTATCTCAAGAGGGTTGGAATATAAAAGCACCGTTGTGCTACTCAGACTTTATAAAGCTCTGGTTAGGCCCCATTTGGAGTACTGTGCCCAGTTTTGGTCCCCACACCTCAGGAAGGACATACTGGCACTGGAATGTGTCCAGCGGAGATTCACACGGATGATCCCTGGAATGGCAGGTCTAACATATGAGGAACGGCTGAGGATCCTGGGATTGTATTCATTGGAGTTGAGAAGATTAAGGGGAGACTTAATAGAGACGTACAAGATAATACATGGCTTGGAAAGGGTGGATGCTAGGAAATTGTTTCCGTTAGGTGAGGAGACTAGGACCTGTGGACACAGCCTTAAAATTAGAGGGGGTCAATTCAGAACAGAAATGCGGAGACGTTTCTTCAGCCAGAGAGTGGTGGGCCTGTGGAATTCATTGCCACAGAGTGCAGTGGAGGCCGGGACGCTAAATGTCTTCAAGGCAGAGATTGATAGATTCTTGTTGTCTCGAGGAATTAAGGGCTACGGGGAGAATGCGGGTAAGTGGAGTTGAAATGCCCATCAGCCATGATTGAATGGCGGAGTGGACTCGATGGGCCGAATGGCCTTACTTCCACTCCTATGTCTTATGGTCTTATGGTCTTACTGAAGTCCACTGAACCTCTCACAAATTTCACTTTTTAATTTATCTCAGTGCTAATAATCTTCAGATTTCTAAACAAACTCACACAGATTGGAAGCTTAACGAACTAAACCATTCCTCTGGATAATTGGTTTCCTAAACTGCTCTTAACATCTAGGAGAGAAAATGATCTGGAATTTTAACTCAACTCCAGTGTCCTCTCAACTGCATTAAAATATTTCCTCATCCTGGATTCTTCTGAGCTGAAAACAAAGTTAATAGTTTATCCTCTCAGCACCGACCCTCCGACAGTGCGGCATTCGCTCAGTACTGGCTCTTCAACACAGCAGAACTCCCTCAGTATTTACCCTCCAATTGTGCAAACCTCCCTCAATACGGACCATCCAATAGTGCAGAACTCCCTCAGTACTGATGCTCCGACAATGTGGCACTCTCTCAGCAGTGACCTTCTGACTGTGCAGCACTCCATTAGCACTGGTCCTCTGACAGTGCAGCACTTCCTCAGTACTGACACTCTGACAGTGCAGCACTCCCTCAGTATTAACATTCCGACAGTGCAGCATTCCCTCAGTACTGAACCTCCAACAATGCAGTACTCCCTTATCATTGACTCTCTGACAGTACAGCACTGCCTCAATATAGAACCTCTAACAGTGCAACACTCCTGCAGTACTGACCCTGCGACAGTGCTGCAATCCTTCAGTACCAGCCTTCTGACAGTGCGACACTCTCTTAGTACTGATCTTCTGACTGTGCATCATTGCCTTAGTACTTACCCTTTGACAGTGCAGTACTCTCTTAGTACAGGCCCTCAGACAGTGCATTGCTTCCTCAGTACTGACCCCTTGATAGTGCAGTACTCCTTCATCATTGACACTTTGACATTACAGCATTCCAGCAGTACTGACCTTCTGACAATGCAACACTCCGACAAGTGCGGCTCTCCCTCAGTACTGACCCTCCGTCAGTGTGGCATTCCCTCAGTACTGACCGTCCAACAGTGTGGCATTCCCTTGGTACTGACTCTCTGTCAGTGTGGCATTCCCTCAGTACTGACCCTCTAACAATGAGGCACTCCCTCAGTGCTGAGCCTCTGACAGTGCGGCACTCCCTCACACTGCAGCACTGTCTCAGTACTAGCCCTCTCACACTGCAGCACCCCTTCAGTACTGACCATCTGACAGTGTGAAACAACCGCAGTACTGACCCTCCAACAGTGCAGCACTCCCTCAGTACTGACAGTCTGACTGTGCAGCACTCTGTCAGTACTGACCCTTTGACAGTGCAGCACTTCCCTAGCACTAACCCTCCAACATTACTGTACTCTG
Organism: Chiloscyllium punctatum; assembly: GCF_047496795.1. Lineage (NCBI taxonomy): Eukaryota > Metazoa > Chordata > Chondrichthyes > Orectolobiformes > Hemiscylliidae > Chiloscyllium > Chiloscyllium punctatum. The sequence continues at coordinate 42,581,259 of NC_092757.1, read as the reverse complement.
TCAATACTGACCCTCTGGCAATGTGGCACTCCGTTGCCCTTCAACAGTGCAGCGTTCCCTCAGCAATGACTCTCCCACAATGTGGCACTCCCTCAGTACTGTTTCTCCCACAGTGTGGTGCTCGTTCAGTACTGACCCACCACTTTGCGGCACTGCCTAACAAAATTGTTCCAACACACAAGCAGTCCATACAGCTTATCATACCTGCATTGGCTCCTCAATTGAGCATCATCATCTTGTGCCAATTTCCTAATATTCTGTCATACCTTGCACATTAGTTTGATCAAAATAATTATCTAACATCTTCTCAAATGCATCAATTGAACCTGTGTCCTCCACATTTCCGGGTAGTGCATTCTGTACCTGAACTACTTGCTGTGTGAAAAAGTTTTTTCTCACATCTTTCTTGCTTTTCTTGCACATCCCTTTAAATCTATGCCATTCCTGACTCAATATATAGAAGGGCTGACTAGAGAGGAGGCCATATTGGATTTGATGCTTGGCACTAAATCATGCCAGATATCAGATCTCTTGGAGGGAGAGTATTTCAGTGATAGTGATCACAACTCCTGACCTTTGCTAGAGTGGAGAGGGATCAGAGCAGATAGTATGAGATATAAACATAAGACATAAAAGCATGGGAAAGTATTAAACAGGGGAGGGGGGGAGGGGGAATTACAAAGCTTATTAGGCAGGAACTTGGGCGCCTAAATTGGGAGCAGATATTCTCAGGGAAATGCATGACAGAAATGTGGAGGTTGTTTAGGGAGCACTTGCTGATAGTGCTGGATAGGTTTGTCCCACTGAGGCAAGGAAGGGATGGTAGGGTGAAAGAACCAAGGGTAACAAGGGATGTGGAACATCTAGTCAAGAGGAAGAAGGAAGCTTCCATAAGGTTGAGGAAGCAAGGATCAGACAGGGCTCTAGAGGGCTACAAGGTGGCCACGAAGGAACTGAAGAATGGACTGAGGAGAGCTAGAATGGGGAATGAAAAAGCTTTGGCAGGTAGGATTAAAGAAAACCTTAAGACATTCTACTCTTATGTGAGGAACTCCTATGTATGGCCAGAGTGAGGGTAGGGCCGATCAGGGATAGTGGAGGGAACTTGAGCCTCGAGTTGGAGGAGGTAGGGGAGGCCCTTAATGAATACTTTGCTTCAGTATTTACTAGTGAGAGGGACCTTGACATTTGTGAGGACAACATCAAACAGGCTGATATGGTAGAACAGACTGATGTTAAGAAGGAGGATGTGCTGGAAAGTTTGAAAACATGAGGATAGATAAGTCCCTGGGCCAGAGGGGATATACCCAAGGTTACTACAGGAAGCGAGGGAGGAGATTCCTGCACCTTTGGCAATGATCTTTGTGTCCTCACTGTCCACACAGAACCACCAGACGATGGGAGGGTAGCATGTTCAAGAAAGGGAATAGGGATAACTCTGAGAATTATAGACCAGTCAGTCTTATGTTTGTGGTGGGCAAAGTATTGAAGAAGATTCTGAGAGACAGGATTTATGATTACATGGAAAACCACAGTTTGATTAGAGATAGTCAGCATGACTTTGTGAGGGGCAGGTCATGCATCACAAACTTTATTGAATTCTTTGAGGATCTGACAAAACACATTGATGAAGGTAGAGCAGTGGATGCGGTGTACTTGGATTTTAGCAAGGCATTTGATAAGGTTCCCCATGGTAGGCTCATTCAGAAAGTAAGGAGGTATGGGATACAGGGAAATCTGGCTGTCTGGATACAGAATTGGCTACCCCCTAGAAGACAGAGGGTGGTAGTAGATGGAAAGAATTCAGCCTGGAGCTCGGTGACCAGTGGTGTTCCGCAGGGATCTGTTCTGGGACTCCTGGTCTTTGTGATATTTAGACAAGGAAGTGACAGGATGGGTTAGTAAGTTTGATGATGACACGAAAGTTGGTGGAGTAGTGGATAGTGTGGAGGGCTGTTGTAGGTTGCAACAGGACATCGACAGGATGCAGAACTGGGCTGAGAAGTCGCAGATGGAGTTCAACCTGAAAAATCGTGAAGTGATTCATTTTGGAAGGTGGAATTTGAATGTAGAATATAGGGTTAAAGGTAGGATTCTTGGCAATGGGGAGTAACAGAGAGATCTTGGAGTCATGTTCATAGATCCCCCAAAGTTGCCATCCAAGTTGATAGGGTTTTTCAGAAGGCACATGGTGTGTTGGGTTTCATTAGCAGGGGGATTGGGTTTAAGAGCTGAGAGGTTATAGTGGAGGGCTCAATCCTTTGCTCAAAAACTGCATGAATTCATGTAAAACTCCGTTATTTCACTTTTTAGATTAGAATCAATCTAAACATCATGGCACAGACAGAGAACACAGGGGGCTAACACCTTCAACATATTGTCCAACTATCACCACAGCTAACCTGAAAACGCAACTTTTTAAAGGTTTTGTGATTGACACATGAAAGAAGTGAAAATATCGCAGTATTCAAACAGATGAAAGACTTAACAGACAATCGATTTTTCTACGTATAATTTCAGTTACATCACACTGTAAATTTTTGCTATAAATTCTGTGTTAGGATTGAGCCCCCCACTATCACCTGATGAAGGAGCATCGCTCCGAAAGCTAGTGCTTCCAATTAAACCTGTTGGACTATAACCTGGTGTAGTGTGATTTTTAACAATGGCTAAGCCAGTTCTGTATCCATCTTGCCAGGTCACCCATGATACCATGTATTTCCCCTTTTGTATCAGCCTGCTATGGGATGTTGTCAAAGGTTTTACTGAAGTCCATATAAACAACATCAGCTGCTTTTCCCTCATCAATCATCTTCATCACCTCTTCAAAAAACTCGATCAAGTGAGTGAGGCATGACCTCTTCAGCACAGAATCACGCTGTCTATCACTAATACATCCATTTGCTTCAGAATGTGTGTAGATCTTATTCCTGAGAATCTTTTTCAATATGCCCTACCACCGACATGAGGCTCACAGGCCTATAATTTCAAGAAATAACCCTGTCACCCTTGTTAAACAGTGAGAAGACTTTGGCTATTCTCCAGTCCTCTGGGAGCTCACCTGTGGCCAAAGAGGATATGAAGATGTCTGTCAATGCTCCAGCAATTTGTTCCCTTGCCTCCCTCAATAATCTGGGAGAGAGAACCCATCGGTACCTGGGGACTTATCTTACTTTTAAGACACATAATACCTCTTCTTTTGTAATAGCAACTTGGCTTAGAGATCTGACACTCCCTTTCCTGAGACCATCCTCCATCAATTCCTTCCCTTTGGTAAATACTGACACAAAAATTCATTTTGGACCTCACCGACATGTTCTGGCTCCACACATAGATTCCCGCCTTTGTCCTTGAGTGGGCAATGGTCCTTAATCCTGTTTGCTAATGACTTTTCATGACCCTTTTAGCCATTCTAATCCTTATTTAAGTTCATTTCTAATTTCCTCACACACTTCAAGGGCTTCGTCAGTTCCCATCCCCCATGACAAACCTTGCTCCAGCCTAAAAAAACTATTAACCATTGCTTTCTGTTTTCTATCACTGAGCAAATTTAATATCCATTTTGAATTAGAACTAGAGTCCCTACAGTTTGGAAACAGGCCCTTTGGCCCAATAAGTCTTGCTGAAAGAAAACAGAGGGTTAGATTAGATTAGATTACATTACAGTGTGGGAACAGGCCCTTCGGCCCAACAAGTCCACACCGACCCGCCGAAGCGTAACCCACCCATACCCCTACATTTACCCCTTACCTAACACTACGAGCAATTTAGCATGGCCAATTCACCTGACCTACACATCTTTGGACTGTGGGAGGAAACCGGAGCACCCGGAGGAAACCCACGCAGACACGGGGAGAACGTGCAAACTCCACACAGTCAGTCGCCTGCGGCGGGAATTGAACCCAGGTCTCTGGTGCTGTGAGGCAGCAGTGCTAACCACTGTGCCACCGTGCTGCCGTGCTGTTGTAGTTGATGGAACATGTTCATCTTGGTGTCCAGTTACTAGCGGCGTACCGCAAGGGTCGGTGTTGGGTCCACTGCTGTTTGTCATTTTTATAAATGACCTGGATGAGGGCTTAGAGAGGTGGGTTAGTAAATTTGTGGACGACACTAAGGTCGGTGGAGTTGTGGATAGTGACGAAGGATGTAGTAGGTTGCAGAGAGACATAGATAGGATGCAGAGCTGGGCTGAGAGGTGGAAAATGGAGTTTAATGTGGACAAGTGTGAGGTAATACACTTTGGCCGGAGTAATCGGAATGCAAAGTACTGGGCTAATGGTAAGATTCTTGGGAGTGCAGATGAGCAGAGAGATCTCAGTGTCACAGATCCCTGAAAGTTGCCACCCAGATTGACAGGGTTGTTAAGAAGGCATACAGTGTCTTGGCCTTTATTAATAGAGGGATTGAGTTCCAGAACCAGGAGGTTATGCTGCAGCTGTACAAAACTCTGGTATGGTCACACTTGGAGTATTGTATACAGTTCTGGTCACCGCATTATAAGAAGGATGTGGAAACTTTGGAAAGGGTGCAGAGGAGATTTACTAGGATGCTGCCTGGTATGGAAGGAATGTCTTATGAGGAAAGGCTGAGGGCCTTGCGGCTGTTTTCGTTAGAGAGAAGAAGGTTGAGAGGTGACTTAATAGAGACATACAAGATAATCAGAGGGTTAGATAGGGTGGACAGGGAGAGCCTTTTTCCAAGTATGGGGACGGCAAACACGAGGGGACACAACTTTAAAGTGAGGGGAGATAGGTACCAGACAGATGTCAGAGGTAGTTTCTTTACTCAGAGAGTAGTAAGGGTATGGAATGCTTTGCCTGCAACGGTAGTAGATTCGCCAAGTTTAAGTACATTTAAGTCGTCATTGGACAGGCATATGGACATACATGGAATAGTGTAGGTGGGATGGGCCTCAGATTAGTATGACAGGGCGGCGCAACATCGAGGGCTGAAGGGCCTGTACTGCTCTGTAATGTTCTATGTTCTATGTTCTAAGCCCACACTGACCCTCCGAAGAGTAATCCATCCAGACCCATTTCCCTACCCTATATTTGTCCCTGACTAATGCACCTCATCTACACATCCCTGAACACTATGGGCAATTTAGCATGGTCAGTTCAGCTAACCTGCACATCTTTGGACTGTGGGAGGAAACCGGAGCACCCTGAGAAAACCCACGCAGACACGGGGAGAATGTGCAAACTCCACACAGACAGTCGCCCGAAGTTGGAATCAAACCCAAATCCCTGGTGCTGTGAGGCAGCAGTGCTAACCACTGAGCCACCGTGCCACCCTAAATTACTACTGCCCCTATTATACCTTGACTTGTAACTTTCCTCACAAATCTATGGTGTGGCATTGATCAAGTACCTTCTGGAAATCCATGTACATCACATTAACAGTTTTTCCAAGTATGGGGACTGTGGGACTGTTCCTACTTTATTCATAAAGAAAATCTTTGTGTATATAGACAGTTAATAAAGCCATTCCTCTTCACTTACTTACTTATAGTGAAGAAATCAAACATTGGGGTTTGGCTTTCTCTATGGCAGCACGGTGGCTCGGTGGTTAGCACCACTGCCTGGGGCCTGGGATTGATTAGTCAGGGTACATAACAGGTTGAGGGATGGGTCTGGGTGGATTACTCTTTGAAGGGTCGATGTGGACCTTTTGGGCAAAATGGCACGTTTTCATACTGTAAGGAATCTAATCTAATCACTACATACAATTGACCTTTAGGCATCTATCTGGGGCATTGGGAGGGTCTGATAGCTGAATGGACCTGCTTTATACTTTGGCAGAAAGACCTTACATGGTAGTCTTTTCCCACTGCACCTTGGAGGCAGCTCCGAGCTCCCTGAACTTTAGTACGTTCCCTCAGCACATAGTCCTGCACATTAGAACATGCCAGTCAGAAATACTCGGTCGAGGTCAGCTCTTAAAAATGGAAGGCCAGCAAGTTTCAGGCAGATCAAACAGCATCTTTCACTGAATTGATGGTCCTCCAGGCACAGTTGATGTTTGTCTTGGTGTGTACTCCAAGGAACAGGCCATAAAGCACAGAGTCCTGCGTCGTGGAACTGCTTCAGATGAACGTCGACAAAAACCATTGCATTTCTCTCCAGATATCCTTTGCAAAGGCACATTCCAGAACGAGATGTGTGACAGCTTCATACCCCCCCCCACCCCCAACCCACAGCTGCTTCGAGGACAGTGTGTGGTGGCACAGACCCACTGGGTATACATGAAGGCTCTCATAGGCAGAGCCTTTCTCACCACCAGCCGAGCAATGTCCTGGTGCTTGTTGGAAGGTTCTGATGATAAGGTATTCTGCCAAATGACTTTGACAGGCTGCTCAGGGAACCAGAGGACAAGATCCACCCTTCCCTTTCCCAAAAGGTCTCAATGATGCTATGTTCTGACCACTTCCTGATGGATTTGTGGTCAAAGGGGTTATTCTTCAGGAGTTTCTCCATGAGGGACGGGTGATATGGGATGGTCCAACTACGTGGAGTGTTCCACAGCAACTTAACTTTCACAACACCAGGAGTGGGTAGAATTTCAGTAAGTAGTGACCCTTGGTGCTTATGTACCAAGGGTCTCCACACAGCTTGATGCAGCTGGACGCAAAGGTGACCATCTGGATGAAGGTAGCATTGGGTATGTTCTTCCCCCTTTTTTCCAGTGCTTTATACATAGTGATTCCTCGGACTCAGTCCACCTTCAACTTCCAAATGAAATAAAGGATGACTCAGGTGACTGAAGTAGATCGGCCCTTTCTGTCACCTCTTCAGAAAGCTCCAGCAAGTTAGTTCAGCATCATTTTCCTTTTCAAAATCCATGCTGACTCTTCCTAATGAACTCTCTTTTTTTCATGTGACTACTAGTTCTATCCTGAATAATAATTCTTTCTCAAAGTTTCCCCACTACTGAAGTTAAATGAACAGGTTTATAATTTGTTGGAATTGTGCTTACAACCTGTTTGGAACAAGGCTGTACAGTGTGCAATTCTCCAGTTTTCTGGCACCTCACCCGAGTCTATGGAAGATTGTGGCCAGTGACCCCACTCTTTCTATCCACAATTCTTATCAAATACATCTCATCTGGTCCTTGTGCCTTATCAATTTGAAGTGTTAATAATCTATACCATCAGTTTTGAGGAAGGGTCACTCGACCCAAAACATTAACTCTGATTTCTCTCCACAGATGCTGCCAGACCTGCTCAGCTTTGCCTTTTTTTGTTTCTAATTTACAGCATCTGCAGTTCTTTCGGTTTTTATCTTGTTCCCTCTAAACCTTTTCTATCCATGTATGTATCCAAATGTTTTTTAAATGTTGTAACTGTTCCTACTTCTACCCCTTTGTGAGTTTTGAGAAGAGTTGAGGAGTACATTTACCCCTTCCTCTGGCAATCCATTCCATTCACACACCACCCTCTGTGTGAAAACGTTGCCCCTCAGCTCCCTTTTAAATCTTTCCCCTCTTACCTAAAGCCTACACTCTCTAGTTTTGAACTCCCGAACCCTAGGGATAAGACCTTGGCTATTCACTTTATCTATGTATTCATGACTTTATAAATCCCTACAATTAGTGGGTGGCACAGTGGTTAGCACTGCTGCCTCACAGCACTAGAGACCCGGGTTCAATTCCCGCCTCAGGCGACTGACTGTGTGGAGTTTGCATGTTCTCCCCGTGTCTGCGTGGGTTTCCTCCGGTTTCCTCCCACAGTCCAAAGATGTGCAGGTCAGGTGCCATGCTAAATAGCCCGTAGTGTTAGGTAAGGGGTATGTGTGGGTTGCGCTTTGGCAGGTCGGTGTGGACTTGTTGGGCCGAAGGGCCTGTTTCCACACTGTAATGTAATCTAAAATGTCATCCCTTATGCCCCAGCCTTTTCAGACTCTCCTTATAGCTCAAACCCACCAGTTCTGGTAACACTTTGTAAATCTTTTCTGCACTCTTTCCAATTTAATAACATTTTTCCTATAGCAGGATGACCAAAACTGTACGTAGTATTCCAAAAGTAGCCTCAATAGCTGTAACATGACGTCCCAACTACAATACTCAATGTTCTAACCAATGGAGGCAACTGTGCTAAATGCTTTCTCCACCACCCTGTCTACCTGTGATGCCACTTCCAAGAAACTATGCACCTGAGCCCCTAGGTCTATCTCTTCGACAACGCTCCCCAGTGACCTACCATTAACTGTGTAAGTCCTATTTTGGTTTGTCTTACCAAATTGCAACACCTCTCATTTATCTGAATTAAACTCCATCTGCCATTCCTCAGCCTACTGGCCCAGTTGATCAGGATCCCGTTGTAAACTTAGATAACCTTCTTCACTGTCCGCTATGCCATCAATTTTGGTGTCATCCGCAAACTTACTATGCTTTGTATGTTCTCATCCAAACGGTTTATATAAATGACATACAACAATGAAACAAATTAGTGATTGTGATGCTGGAAAAACACAACAGGTCAGGCAGCATTAGAGGAGCTGAAGGCAAAAGCCCTTCATCAGGAATGGGGCTTGTAAGCCAAGGGGGTGGAGAGATAAATGGAAGAGGGGTGGGGCTGGGGAAAGGTAGATGAGAGTGCGACAGGTGGATGGAGGTGGGGGGGTAATAGTGATAGGTCGGAGAGGAGGGTGGAGCAGATAGTTGGGAAGGAAGATGGGGAGGAAGGATAGGTCATGAGGTCAGTGCCAAGTTAGAAGGTTGGATCTGGGATAAGGCGGGGGTAGAAGAAATGAGGAAACTAGTGAAATCCACATTAATCCCGTGTGGTTGGATTGTCCCAAGACAGAAGATAAGGTGTTCTTCCTCATCGGTTAGGGTCTGGCGATGGAGGAGGCCTAAGTCCTTGGCAGAGTGGGAGGGGGAGTTAAAGTTTTCAGACATGGGATGGTGGGGTTGCTTCGTGTGTGTGTCCCCAGAGATGTTCTCTGAAGCGCTCTGCAAGTAGGCATCCTGTCTCCCCAGTGTAGAGGAGACTGCATCGGGAGCGATGGATACAGTAAATGACGTGTGTGAAAGTGCAGGTAAAACTCTGATGGATATGGAAGGCTCCTTTGGGGCCTTGGACAGAGGTGAGTGGAGAGGTGTGGGCGCAGGAATCTTATTCGGTTTCTGGTGTTTCCATTTTATTCGGTTTCTCTTCATTTACAATTTTTTTTACAATTTATATTGATTTGATTAATTGTAGTCGTGTACCTAGGTACAGTGAAAAGCTTTGTTTGTGAGGAGTACAGGCAGATCATAGTAAGCATGTACATACAGATCACAGGGTGCTGGGACAGATCGAGGCAGACAGGTTACATGACACAGGAGGTGCATGAAGCAAGATCAACTTTAACAAGATCGACGTTATTTGAACTCAGAGAGTCCACTCATCAGTCTAATAATGGCAGGGAAGAAGCAGTTATTGAACCTACTGCCGTGTGTGTTCAAACTTCTCTATCTTTTGCCTGATGGAAGACATTGTAGGAGAGCATTCCCAAGGTGGGAGAGGTCTTTGCTGATGTTGTCAGCCTTTCCACAGCAACAAGCAGTGCAAATGGAGTCCATGGATGGAAGGTTGGCTTCTGTGATGGTCTGGGCTGTGTACATGACCTTCTGTAGTTTCTTACACTCCTGGACCAAGCAGTTGCCATACCAGACCGTGATGCACCCGGATAGAATGGTGCATCTGCAGAATTTGATGTGGGTCCTTTGTGGACTTGCCAAATTTCCTGAGCAATGTGAGGAAGAAGAGGCATTGTTGTCCCTTCTTGACTGTCACATCTACAGTGGGGAGTCTTGGACAGGTTGTTGATTATCGTCACTCCTAGGAACTCGACGCTCTCCACCCTCTCAACCTCCGCTCCGTTGATGTAGATGGGGGGGGTGTTGTCCTCCTTCCTTTCTGAAGTCAATGATCAGTTCTTTAGTTTTGCCGACATTGAGAGGGAGGTTGTTATCATTGCACCACGTGACTAAGCCTTCTCTTTCCTTTCTGTATTCTCACTCATTATTGTTTGATATCCGTCATACCACAGTGGAGTTGTCAGCAAATTTGGAGACGGCATTTGTTTGGAATTTGGCAACACAGTTGTGGGTGTACAGGGAGTACAGTAGGGGGCTGAGAATGCATCCTTAGGGGGCTGCAGTGTTGAGCGTTATCGTGCAGTAGTCTGTCCTCACTGATTGTGGTCTATGGGTCAGGAAGCTCAGGATCCAGTTGTAGAGGGTGTAACTGTGACCTAGGTCTCAGAGTTTTGAGATCAGTCTGGTGGGGATAATGGTGTTGAAAGCAGAACTGTAGTTGATGAGCAGGACGTAGGGGAACGTTCAGATTTAGTTTCTCTCCCTAAGGTACCGAAATGAAATTTCAAACTAAGCTAAACTATTACTTTGATTTCACAGCAATTATGCAAGTTCTCTCAATCCAGTATTCAGCACTTTTTTTAACTTCTGGCCTACACCACACTAAAAGGCTAACTTTCTGGATTGTTCTCCCTTTGTCTGTATGTCATTGGAACCCTGTCACTAACCAACAGCATAGACTTTCCTCTACTTCTTTAATGCACTGAGCTGTTCACCTCAAGGTTCCAAACCCTATTTTCAAGTACATAAATAAAAACGACCTCCAGACATCTCAGTGCCAATCCACACGATCATTCTAAAATGAAACTAAACTATGTGCCTCTCTTCTGAACACTCAAAATTTCAACTTATTCTGAGCACATTATCAGTCAAATCCGTTATTTTTACAAAATTCCATTTCCTTCTATATCTATCCTGCAAGTAAATTCTCTTACATTGGAACTGGTGAGACTTGGACTAATGCTGGTCTACTTCTCAACTTCTTTCACTCCAAAAGCTCTCTTTTTTGCCTCCCACCTCCATAACCCATGACATCTTCGTCTACCTTAGGCTTGAAAGCTCCAGTTACCCAATTACAGCACTCTGAGGGAGAGAGGCCCCAACCTCCATTCACCTTTTTGAGAAGAAATGTGTTCTGATTTCAGCCTGCAATGTTTTGGCTCGAAGATTGAATTGGACCCCTGAGGCCGAAGAAACATCAGCAAAGCATTACACCCAAGGAGTATCCCACTGGCTTTGTTATAAAAAATAACCTCTACTTGGATGTGGCATGGACAATTTTGAAATTTATGGACAATGCAAAAGTTGGCAAGATAGTAAACAGTGAGTAGGTCGGTGGCAGACTGTAGCTACTGAGCACAGGTAGAAAAATTGATGATAATTTTATAATTTGTTCATAGAATGTGGAGTGTCACGAGCTGGGGAAGCAGTTATTGCCTGTCCCTCGTTGCTCTGGAGAAGGTGATGGGGAGCCAATTAATTGAACCGCTGCAGTTGGTGAGGTGTACGCACACTCACAGTCGGTGAAGTGCAGGCACACTCGCAGTCGGTGAGGTGCAGGCACACTCGCAGTCGGTGAGGTGCAGGCACACTCGCAGTCGGTGAGGTGCAGGCACACTCGCAGTCCGTGAGGTGCAGGCACACTCGCAGTCCGTGAGGTGCAGGCACACTCGCAGTCCGTGAGGTGCAGGCACACTCGCAGTCCGTGAGGGGTACGCACACTCGCAGTCCGTGAGGGGTACGCACACTCGCAGTCCGTGAGGGGTACGCACACTCGCAGTCCGTGAGGGGTACGCACACTCGCAGTCCGTGAGGGGTACGCACACTCGCAGTCCGTGAGGGGTACGCACACTCGCAGTCCGTGAGGGGTACGCACACTCGCAGTCCGTGAGGGGTACGCACACTCGCAGTCCGTGAGGGGTACGCACACTCGCAGTCCGTGAGGGGTACGCACACTCGCAGTCCGTGAGGGGTACGCACACTCGCAGTCCGTGAGGGGTACGCACACTCGCAGTCCGTGAGGGGTACGCACACTCGCAGTCCGTGAGGGGTACGCACACTCGCAGTCCGTGAGGGGTACGCACACTCGCAGTCCGTGAGGGGTACGCACACTCGCAGTCCGTGAGGGGTACGCACACTCGCAGTCCGTGAGGGGTACGCACACTCGCAGTCCGTGAGGGGTACGCACACTCGCAGTCCGTGAGGGGTACGCACACTCGCAGTCCGTGAGGGGTACGCACACTCGCAGTCCGTGAGGGGTACGCACACTCGCAGTCCGTGAGGGGTACGCACACTCGCAGTCCGTGAGGGGTACGCACACTCGCAGTCCGTGAGGGGTACGCACACTCGCAGTCCGTGAGGGGTACGCACACTCGCAGTCCGTGAGGGGTACGCACACTCGCAGTCCGTGAGGGGTACGCACACTCGCAGTCCGTGAGGGGTACGCACACTCGCAGTCGGTGAGGTGTACGCACACTCGCAGTCGGTGAGGTGTACGCACACTCGCAGTCGGTGAAGTGCAGGCACATTCACAGTCGGTGAGCTGTAGGCACACTCACAGTCGATGAGCTGTAGGCACACTCACAGTCGGTGAAGTGCAGGCACACTCACAGTCGGTGAGCTGTAGGCACACTCACAGTCGGTGAAGTGCAGGCACACTCACAGTCGGTGAGCTGTAGGCACACTCACAGTCGGTGAAGTGCAGGCACACTCACAGTCGGTGAGCTGTAGGCACACTCACAGTCGGTGAGCTGTAGGCACACTCACAGTCGGTGAGCTGTAGGCACACTCACAGTCGGTGAGCTGTAGGCACACTCACAGTCGGTGAGCTGTAGGCACAGGGAGGTGTAGGGAGTCCCAGAAGTGGACACATGATAATTCAATTGAAGATGGAAAACCCATGGGAAAATTGATGTACAGAGAGATCTGGCTGTCGAAGTCTATTGTTCCCTGAAGGTGGCAACATAGGTCAGTAGAGTGGTCAAGAAGGCACATGACATGTTTTCCTTCATCGGACGGGGTATTGAGTACAAGAGTTAGCGGGTCATGTTACAGTTGTGTAGGTCTTTGCTTTGACCACATTTGGAATACTGCATACAGTTCTGGTCACCACATTACTGAAAGGATGTGGTCGGGTGGGTGCAGAGAAGGTTCAGCAGGATGTTGCCTGGTATGAAGAGAGCTAGGTAATGAAGGGAGGTTGAGCAGATTGGGACTATTTTCACCAGAAAGACGAAGGTTGAGGGGGTACCTGAATGAGGTCTACAAAGTCATGACAGGGATAGACAGGGTGGATAGCAAGAAGCTTTTCCCCAGAGTGGGGGACTCAATTACTAGGAATCATGAGTTCAAGGTGAGAGAGGAATAGTGTAAGGGAGATAAGCATGGAAAATTCTTTAGATAGAGGGTTGTGGGCACCTGGAACACATTGCCAGCAGAGGTGGTAGAGGTAGGCACAATAGCGTCATTTAAAATGTATCTAGACAGATACATGAATGGGCAGGGAACAAAGGGATACAGACCCTTAGAAAGTAGGCAACAGAGGAACTGGATTGGCGCAGCCTTGGATGGCTGAAGGGCCTGTTCCTGTCTTGTAATGTTCTTTGTTCTTTGGTGTGAATTCAGGAATTCGGTCTGTGACTCATCCCTTGAGGTCAGATTCAATTGGAACTTTCAAAACATAATGGACATGTCTTCAAAATGTATTTCCTTACTGAAAGGAAATACTGGGAATGGATAGACTGGTACTGTCATGATGAACAGACTGGCCTCTTTATGTGTTGTTAGATTTTACGATTCAATGCCTGGTGTTAATTCAATTCCTTATTGGCTCTTTCACTCATGCCCCAATAACGTTGTTTGGGCTGAATGTTTTTTAGTTAAATGTCATCAAGTTTTCTGGAGGGTTTCTTACGGTGAGGACCAGTGAGTTGTCTAGTCATATCTTACCTCCTCACTATCTCCAAAAACAGAAGGGACTGCTCCTACCTTCCATGTTTCTATAGATATATCACTTGGGACAAATAGGATCAAAGGTTATGGGGAGAGACCAGGATTAGGTTATTGAGTTGGATGATTAGCCATGATTGTGATGAGTGGCAGAATACACTTGAAGGGCCAAATGGCCTCCTCCTGCACCTATCTTGTAGGCTTAAATCAGAAACAAATACAGAAATTACTGGAAAAGGTCAGCAGGTCTGGGCAGTATCTGTGGAGAGACGTCAGCGTAAATGTTTCAAGTTGAGTTCTGAGTATTCTGAGAAATGGTCACTTGACCTGAAAAGTTAACTGTGATTTCTTTCCACAGATGCTGCCAGACCTGCTGAACGTTTCCAGCAGTTTCTGTTTTTGTTCTTCCTCACCAACAACCCACCCCAGCCTTTAGTGCCCTTCTTGACCAATTCAAGCTGACTGTACCCATCTCCCAGTGAGGCTCATGTTTCATCAGACCTCCTATTGACAACAACATTTTCCGTCACTTGTACACCTACCCCACCCCAAACAGCACTAACCCCACGTGCCCTCTGTGTTGCCCACTCACTCGGAGACTGCCTCACCTACACCAACAGTGATTGCTTCATCTCCCATTGTACCAGCCTCTGTTTCACTCCAGGGAGAACGCAGCCCACAAAAGGGCAGATAAATCAAGATGGTTACTGTGCTGCCCAACATTCAGTTCCTTACCCCTTTATGTGGACAGGATCCTGACTCTGCACACCCTGATCAGCTGACTTACAAGGTCCAATCCCCTAGGGTGGTATTGGACACTGCCCTTGACTTACTGTGTCAGCGCCCCCAACCCCCCCCCCCCCCCGCCCCTCAGAGTAAAGGGTGCCGACTCCTTGACCTGACTGTGGTCTGCTGATAGTGCTGACAGCACGCTGCCTCTGTGTCTGTGCTAAACTGCAGCAAGATAGCAGTGATATGAGCCTGATGTCACTGGCTGACAAGGCAAAATGCACAAAGGCAATGTGAGGAGGAATTCAGTGAGTATCCAGCTCAGCTCAGAGTAAGTGAGTGCTGTGAGAGAGCAAAGAGCTCGGAGCTGCAGCCTGGTACAGTCCCTGAGCTGGGGGTGTGTCCCTGAGCACGTAGTGTCCTTACTGCAGCGTTACAATGAGAACAATCAGTGTAGCCTGAGGGACAGCATTGAAGTGTAAAAATATCCTGTCAGTGGATCGGAGATGTGCCACGACAGCTCTTAGAGGCTGGCACATGTCAGGTGCCAATATCTGTAGATGTGAGGTGTGTGCCCTGAGACATTGGTCCAGTGTCCAACATGGGGGGGTGGGATGTTCAGAGTAAGCAGAGCGTTGAATGCACCAGGGATTCACTCTGGTTTCCATGTCGAGATTTCTCAATGTTGAGCTTGTTTATTCAGATAGGAAACTAGTTATAATCCCCCTCAACTGGCAGCTTTCTGTGACCTACCTGCCACTCAACAAAAGTATAAAAGCTTCAGTGAAACACTCCCAACATCGAGATTACCTAGCTGGTCTCCTCAACTGATTCAGTTACATATCTCACCATCGCCCGCATCACCCAGAGTCCACTCTCTGTCTCTTCATTTGAATCTGTTCCCACTGTACTTTGTGAAAGTGTCAGTTATTACTTATAGCTTTCCTGAAAAGTTTGACATTCATTCGATTGTACTCGTTCGCAAACTAAAACATGAACGCACACTTCAGTGCAACGAAATAATTGAGAATGGTAAATTCACTTTAGATGTCAACACAACTCTGTTTAGAGACTCTTCCAGGAGAGGGGGCTCCAGGTCTGCTCACTTCCTCAATCACCCAGTTCACAGTTTCAATCCCACTGCCTTCAGCTTAAAGCAGCAGCTTCATTAATAAATGGTCCTTGGGGAAAGATATTCGTGACCTTGTCAATGGTGATATCGAAGTGGTGAATATGCTGAATAAGTTACCTTGTGGCTGCATTTCCATGAAAGTTAAAAAAAAAAATCACACAATACCAGGTTACAGTCCAACAGGTTAATTTAGAAACACTAGCTTTCGGAGCATGTGAAGGAGCAGCGTTCCAAAAGCTAGTGCATCCAAATTAACCTGTTGGACGATAATCTGGTGTTGTGTGATTTTTAACTTTGTTCACCCCAGTCAAACACTGGCTCCTCCAAATCATGATTTCCATGAAAGGAAATAGCAGACATCGCAAGGAAGAATCACTCAATCAAGGAAATCAAATAAAACAAGATAACAGGAAGGTCCTGCTCTATGCATATCTGTCCTTTACAAATGCACTTCCCTGCACAATGCTGAATTCACAATGACAAATTTAATCTTCATTCATGTGCAGCTTTAAAGGACAAAAATAAGGAAGATTGTTTCCTGGAGTGAAAATGCTCACTGAACTTGCGCTGTCCACCAAATTCACAGATTACACCAATCTCTGGAAGCACGTTACTGTAATGAAGCAATAAATAGTATTAAAGAGTGATAAATCCACAGAACATCTGGCTTGCATCCGGGAGCTTTTAAAGAATAAAATGAAGACTAATGAATGGAGGAATATTACTGTTATAGGGTGAGCAAGGAAAACCACTGACAAACACAGACTGCCTCAATGTGTAAGATGAGGGACGTGAGGTAAAATCTATTGATTGACAACACGAGGTAAAGACGTGGAAGGTCAGAAAACACAGAATGAGTTTTGAAGGTGGACTTGGAAATAAACATGGCTCTGGGAAGAGATTGTGGACTTGTGAAAGGAATTCTGATCATTTGAGGGGGAGTATTTGCAGTTGTCATCTGGAATGAGAAGAGAAGCAGAGGTCATACCTTGACAAGAACACACTGGATGCCAAACTAAAAGGATGCTAATCAATTATTAGGGGTCATGAGTTCAAGGTGAAAGGGGAAAAGTTAAAGGCAGATATTTGTGGAAAGTTCTTTACGCAGAAGGTGGTGGGTGCCTGGAATGGGTTGCCACTGGAGGTGGTAGAGGCGGGCATGATAGCGTCATTTAAGATGTATTTAGGCAGATACATGAATGGATAGGGAGCAGAGTCATAGAGTCATAGAGATGTACAGCACAGAAACAGACCCTTCGGTCCAACTCGTCCATGCTGACCAGATATCCCTACCTAATCTAGTCCCACCTGCCAGCACCCGGCCCATATCCCTCCAAACCCTTCTTATTCATATACCCATCCTGATGCCTTTTAAATGTTGCAATTGTACCAGCATCCACCACTTCCTCTGGCAGCTCATTGTATACACGTACCACGCTCTGCATCAAAAGTTTGCCCCTTAGGCCTCTTTTATATATTTTTTTAGATTCCCTACAGTGTGGAAACAGGCTCTTTGGCCCAACAAGTCCACACCAACCCTCCGAAGAGCAACCCACCCAGACCCATTCCCCTACAATTTACTCCTATCTTTCCCCTCTCACCCTAAACCTATGCCCTCTCGTTCTAGACTCCCCGACCCCAGGGAAAAGACTTTGTCTATTTATCCTATCCATGCTCCTCACCATTTTGTAAATCTCTATGAGGTCACCCCTCAGCCTCTGACACTCCAGGGAAAACAGCCCCAGCCTGTTCAGCCTCTCCCTGCAGCTTAGATCCTCCAACCCTGGCAACATCCTTGTAAATCTTTTCTGAACCCTTTCAAGTTTCACAACATCTTTCTGATAGGAAGGAGACCAGAATTGCACCCAATATTCCAACAGTGGCCTAACCAATGTCTTGTACAGCCGCAACATGACCTCCCAACTCCTGTACTCAATACTCTGACCAATAAAGGAAAGCATACCAAACACCTTCTTCACTATCCTATCTACCTGCGACTCCACTTTCAAGGAGCTATGAACCTGCACTCCAAGGTCTCTTTGTTCAGCAACACTCCTGAGGACATTACCATTAAATGTATAAGTCCTGCTAAGATAGGTGACAGGTTTAGATAGAGGATCTGGATCGGTGCAGGCTTGGAGAAGCCTGTTCCTGTGCTGTAATTTTCTTTGTTCTGTAAAACAGCTGGAGACAATTTGGTGTACGCACAGGGGCAACAGATAGGGGACAACTAATCCTGTTGTACAGATGGATGGATAAACCAGACAGGTGGTTTGTCTTTCAAAGTTAAAAAAAAGTGAATAAATATTAAAGTGAACCCTCCAACTGGAGGATCTTGGGAACCTTCACAGCTCTTTAAATAACACAGGTGTGGGAAAATAGGTCCATTGATGCAAAAAGCTCATTTTACTGGCAAAAAGTTTCAAAGGGATGTATTTTTGAAACCACTTAAAAAAGCAGATGATATAGAAGGGAATTCATGAAAATTTAACAAATGTATTTATGGGTTGATGTGAACTGAGGGTTTGTGGTATTTTTCAGTTAGGTTCTTCATGCAAAAAGTATATTCAGCTGAAAGCAAATCCTGCAAAGTTCAAATGGAGTTTAATTTTGATCAATGCAAGGTCTTGCATTTTGGTAAGGCAAACTAGGGCAGGACTTATACAGTTAATGGTAGGGCCCTGGGGAGTGTCGTTGAACAGACCTAGGAGTGCAGGTTCATAGTTCTCTGAAAGTGGAGTTACAGATAGACACAGTGGTGAAGAATGCGTTTGACATGCTTGCCTTCATTGTTCATTCCTGATGAAGGGCTGTTTGCCCGAAATGTCGATTTTCCTGCTCCTCGGATGCTGTCTGACCTGCTGTGCTTTTCCAGCATCACTCTAATCTAGACCTTCATTGTTCAGAACACTGAGTATAGACGTTGGGATGTCATGTTGTGGCTACTTTTGGAATACTGCATATAATTCTGATCACCCAGTTATAGGAAGGATGTTGTTAAACCAGAAAGGGGACTGAAAAAAACTTACAAGCATGGTACCGGGACTGGAAGGTTTGAGTTATAATTAGAGACTGGAAAGGCTGGGACTACTTTCTCCAGAGTGTCGGCGGCTAACGGGTGATTAGATTAGATTCCCTACGTATGGACCTTATACAGATTTATAAAATCATGAGGAGCATAATAGGGTTAATAGCAAGGTCTTTTTCCAAAGGTAGGGGAATCCAGAACTAGAGGGCATAGGTTTCAGGTAAAAGGGGAAAGACATAAAGGGGATCTGAGGGAAAACAGTTTTCACTAAGTGGGTGATACATGTGTGAAATAAGCAGCCAGAAAAAGTAGTGGAGGCCAGTACAATTACAACATTTAAAAGACATTTGGACAGTGACACCAATTGGAAAGGTTTAGACAGATATGGGCCAAATGAAGGCAAATTCAGTGTAGAATACATGGTCGGCATGGACGAGTTGGACCGAAGAGTCTGTTTCCATGCTGTATGACTTTATGATTCTTTATGATATCATGAAGAGAAACTGGCAAGCATCTTTATGATGCATGTTGATAATCTTCTGTTGGGTGGTTCTATGGAATTTGAGCAATGTACGAAAGATAAATTAAACATAAAATTTCAGTCAGGCTTCAGGGACCATTAAATATTTAGGATTAGATATTAAGCAGAATAAGACAAGAGTGACTTTGGATCAACAATGTGTTATATTTTTGTTCGAAAACATAATAAATGTTGCCCATTATAATGTAAAGAGAAAAGAAATAACTTAAAGTATCAGCTGCTGAATTATTGATGCTGGGAATAGATATAAATACAGGGATGTATTCATCCAGTTTTTGAAAGAGTACAAGGGGATCTCGATCAGACGGGCCAATAGGCTGAGAACTGGCAGACGGAGTTTAATTTAGATAAATGTGTGGTGCTGCATTTTGGAAAGGCAAATCAGGGCAGGACTTCTACACTTAATGGTAAGGTCCTGGGGAGTGTTGCTGAACAAACAGACCTTGGAGTGCAGGTTCATAGCTTCTTGAATGTGGAGTCGCAGGTAAATAGGATAGTGAAAAAGACATTTGGTATCCTTTCCTTTATTGGTCAGTGCATTGAATATAGGAGTTTGGAGGTCATGTTGTGCCTGTACAGGACATTGGTTAGGTCACTTTTGAAATATTGGATTAGTGGTGCTGGAAGAGCACAGCAGTTCAGGCAGCATCCAACGAGCAGCGAAATCAACGTTTCGGGCAAAAGCCCTTCATCAGGAATAAAGGCAGTGAGCCTGAAGCATGGAGAGATAAGCTAGAGGAGGGTGGGGGTGGGGAGAGAGTAGCATAGAGTACAATGGGTGAGTGGGGGAGGAGATGAAGGTGATAGGTCAAGGAGGAGAGGGTGGAGTGGATAGGTGGAAAAGGAGCTAGGCAGGTAGGACAAGTCAAGGAGGCAGTAACTGAGCTGGAAGTTTGAAACTAGGATGAGGTGGGGGAAGAGGAAATGAGGAAGCTGTTGAAGTCCACATTGATGCCCTGTGGTTGAAGTGTTCCGAGGCGGAAGATGAGGCGTTCTTCCTCCAGGTGTCTGGTGGTGAGGGAGCGGCGGTGGAGGAGGCCCAGGACCTCCATGTCCTCGGCAGAGTGGGAGGGGGAGTTGAAATGTTGGGCCACGGGGCGGTTTGGTTGATTGGTGCGGGTGTCTCGGAGATGTTCCCTAAAGCGCTCTGCTAGGAGGCGCCCAGTCTCCCCAATGTAGAGGAGACCGCATCGGGAGCAACGGATACAATAAATGATATTGGTGGATGTGCAGGTGAAACTTTGATGGATGTGGAAGGCTCCTTTAGGGCCTTGGATAGAGGTGAGGGAGGAGGTGTGGGCACAGGTTTTACAGTTCCTGCGGTGGCAGGGGAAAGTGCCAGATTGGGAGGGTGGGTCGTAGGGGGGTGTGGACCTGACCAGGTAGTCACGGAGGGAACGGTCTTTGCGGAAGGCAGAAAGGGGTGGGGAGGGAAATATATCCCTGGTGGTGGGGTCTTTTTGGAGGTGGCGGAAATGTCGGTGGATGATTTGGTTGATGCGAAGGTTTGTAGGGTGGAAGGTGAGCAATATTTCCTCCTATCGGAAAGATGTTGTGAAACTTGAAAAAGTTCATAAAAGATCTACAAGGATGTTGCTAGGATTGGACGGTTTGAGCGATAGGGAGAGGCTGAATAGGCTGGGGTTGTTTTCCCTGGAGCATTGGAGGCCGAGGGATGACCTTATAGAGGTTAATAAAATCATAAGGGCATGGATAGGGTGAGTAGATAAGGTCTTTTCCCTGGGGTGGGGGTGACCAGAACTAGAGGGCATAGGTTTAAGGTGACAGGATTTAAAAAGATTTGAAAGGGACCCAAGGGGCAACTTTTTCACGCAGAAGGTGGTGCGTGGATGGAATGAGCTGGCAGAGGATGTGGTGGGGGCTGGTACAATTTCAAATTTTTAAAGGCATTCGGATGAGTAAATGAATCTGAAGGGTTTAGAGGGAAATGGGCCAAGTGTTGGCAAATGGGACTTGATTAGGTTAAGAAATCTGATCGGCATGGATGGGTTGGATGGAAGGGTCTGTTTCTGTGCTGTACATCTCTATGACTCTATGCATTTAAATCTTTCACAGGGAGCAATCTGAGAAAAGTTTGCCCATATAGAAAATTATTTTAGGATAATTTACATTTGACAAAGGGTAACGCTGAGAAAAGGTTGCTTGTTGACCTTGCTCACTTATAAGAAATATTAGAAGGAAAAGACATTTCCAAAATAAAGTGGATTAATGCAAGTGAGCCATTGTCAAACAATTCCATAAAAAATGATACATTTCTAAAAAATTATTGTAGGTCCTTAAACATCCATGAAAATGTGAGGAGTTATATATAACAAAGAGTAAAATATAGAAAAATCAATATATGTTTGGGTCACTATGATTAAACATTGTTCAAAGAAAGAAGTGGAATACAGGAGATTATATTATATGGAATGTGAAGAAAACGCATAATATTACTTGGGTTAGATAGTGAGATAAAAAATGTGAAAAGAATCATTTTGTTTACTTTGCATTAATTTTGATAAAGGGTTATTCATACGTTTCAAAGGATTTTAATGAAAGAGTAGAGTGGAATTTTTTTGTTTCATTTTAAAAACTCATCACCAAATTAACTAATTAAAACAATAATAAACAGCAACAATTAGCAAGCACAGCCCACCAAGGGCAGGACAGCAATAACATAAAGCAAGAAGGGAGGGACTGAATCAAATGGTGTTGGAGAGGAAGATAATGTATTCTGGCCCCTGCAATGTGGTATTGTATTATGTCAAATAATTATGCAAATAATTGGAATTAATTGGTTCATTAATTGTCTCAGTACATATTGCGATGGTTGAGTTCTTGTGCAACTCTGTGTTATGGAAAATTGCGCTTTAGAAACAAGGCTTAAAGTGTTGGCGATGTGATTGTGTTGCAGCCAACAAACATTTTAAAAATTTGCACTTTATAAACAATGTGCCCAATTCGCTAATTGCGTTTTAGTGAATTTGCATTAATGAAACATGTGTTATAGTAGAATGACCCATCGGGGGAATATACCATGGGTGAATTGGTGATGGGAAAAAAATATTCAGTTGTGCATTAGAGCACTTAAGAAAGAGAAAAAAATAAAGAGGGAACAGGTAGGACTGGTGTGCAGGAGTTATAAAACTGAGTAGTTAACAAGCTCTATCCACAAAGAAATGTATCTTGGTTTCTCTTTCATTGACTGGTTTGAATCTGAATTGACAGTGCTACCCAACTCACTACCAACATCTTATGAATCCGAAGATTGGTCATCAGCACATGCGTGAAACTTCAGATTGCAATGTTCAACAAATATTGTTCATGTTAAGTATAATTCCAATTACAGTATATGTATTACCAGGAACCTCACAGTCTTTGAGGAGTTTTGAAGTCTTTCACTAGCTTCCTCAAGATAAGGTCTCATGTTTCTGGAAAAGTCAGCCCAAAATGTTAAACACAACAAATATAAATTGTTATTAAAGTTTGACTCATTCTTGAGCTTTGAATAAATGTTACCATTACAGTTTTTTTTACAGATTGAGCTAATATCTCTTTTTTCAAATACTTCTTGGACATTTTGAAATGATTCCTCCCAAGTCCATGTTAACTTTCTTTTCCAGATGATCTCCATTTCTGAGGACCTTTAACATAAGTCTCCTTGACACACACAATCAGACAGACAGAATGAAACATACCAGATACTATCATAGTAACCACACACAGACACACACACACACACACAGACACAGAAACACACACAGTCACACCAGACACACACTCACATATACACACAGGGATGTGTATGTGCACATGCATCTACCTACTAACAGCCACATGATACATGCTCATACCCATGTTCATACATGCACCCAGACACACATTTTAAAATCACTTATGTTTTGAAAAGATTCCTAGTTTTGATAAGATTGCTGAAAGCTTCCTGATAACTGTTCGCTGCTTGTGTCACATCCTTCTCCCTCATAATACTTCTGCTGTCACGAACTGCACTTGCAGCAACATTCTGGTGCTTTCAGATTGGAAGGGACTGTTTGGCCTGAGGAAGTTGTGCTTTTGAAGTAAAGAGCTAATTAAAAAGAAACTATTTAAATCCAAGGCTTTATGCAGCAGGCTGTCAACAGTGTTGACAGTTTCCAAACACTAATTACTCTGTCTCACACTCTGCGAGCATTCTGGCAATACAATTGTGACAGGGAGCTTATCCAGCATTGAATCCTGGGATTTTTACACTTGCATCCATTGAGATTAATATATTCTGAATACAGGTATATCCTTTCAACCGAACACAGGTTTGGTTTTAATGCTATACTTTATCAAATTTTGAGATTTGTAGGTCAAGTTGAGATTCTGGATGTAGGTTTGCTCGCTGAGCTGGACAGTTCATTTTCAGATGTTTCATCACTATACTAAGTAACATCAATTAGCCACAAAAGACATGACCCTCTCTTACCAGTATCCTTACATATGGATGAGGAAGAACACCACTTCGACTGGGACAACACATCCATCTTAGGACAAGCCAAACAGAGACATGCATGTGAATTCCTGAAAGCATGGCATTCCAACCGGAATTCTATCAACAAACACATTGACTTGATTCCCATTTACCACACCCTGAGAAAAAGAACAGGAAATGACATCACCATAGGAAATTATGTCATCAAAAGAAATGACATCACCATAGGAAATGACATTGTCACAGGAAATTACATCAAGGAAGCCCAAATACAAATAGAAAGCGGGCTTCATCCGGAGACTCATTGAAGATGTTGCCCAGTATGGTGATGAAACATCCGAAAATGAACCTTCCAGCTCAGCGAGCAAACCTACATCCAGCTGTACTTCATGTGACAGAGAAGTAGAGATGAACAGTTCCTGATGTGTGATTTGGAATTCCGGGTCTGACAGGAGACTTTGAGATTGATTTCAGCCTGTTACAGTGTAATTGATCATGTGATCACAGAATGGGATGCCCCTCCTGATCCAATCACTCCCACCAACCTGTTCCAGACACTCATCCACTTGTTTAGCACCCTTCCCCCATCCACTTGGCATCCTTCCCTCATCCACTTGGCATCCTTCCCCCATCCACTTGTTTAGCACCCTTCCCCCATCCACTTGGCATCCTTCCCCCATCCACTTGTTTAGCACCCTTCCCCCATCCACTTGGCATCCTTCCCCCATCCACTTGGCACCCTTCCCCCATCCACTTGGCATCCTTCCCCCATCCACTTGGCACCCTTCCCCCATCCACTTGGCATCCTTCCCCCATCCACTTGGCACCTACTCCCAACCTGCCCACTTGAACCCTTCACCTACTCACCCATTGTGTCTCCAACACTACCCCACCACTTACATTATGTTACCTACTTCCCCTTTCACAATAACTTTTACATTTCTGCTGGACATTTTGACTCCAGAACATGCACATGATATTACAAAATGGGGTGTTGTTTCTAAATACTGGATATGAGGCTACCTGGAAAGATTTGTAACAGGAAGCCCCTGTCCAAGAATCTCCAGAGTAGACTTTACTGGAGGATGTGGGTCATTTGTAATCCAGTCAAGGTCAGAAATGGGCTGTCCAATCCTGACTGGAATTTCTGGGCTACAGAGGAGCAGGTATGCAAAGAAATCCCAGAGATGTGTAAGTACTGCAGAGGGGAAAAATGGGGGACTGTAGATACTGCCCGATATGCTGCTTCATGTTAAAGGACTGAACTGCCATCAAAGTCTAGGCTGTTTATCTCTCTTCACCAGCTTTGAGTGTAGCATACCCTTATCTATCTCGTACCCACTTCATCATGCCTTTTTACTGAAGTGGAGGCTGTGAACAGAAGAACCAAAGGATATGGGGAGAAAGCAGGAATTTGGTGTAGAGTTCGAGGATTCAAAGTTTGGTAGAAGATTTGTAGCTCGGGTGCTCGTTGTTGTGGTTCTGTTCACTGAGCTGGGAATTTGTCTTGCAAACGTTTCGTCCCCTGTCTAGGTGACATCCTCAGTGCTTGGGAGCCTCCTGTGGAGCCTTCACAGGAGGCTCCCAAGCACTGAGGATGTCACCTAGACAGGGGATGAAACGTTTGCAAGACAAATTCCCAGCTCGGCGAACAGAACCACAACAGTTCGAGGATTGGCCACGATCTTAATGAATGGCAGAGGAGGGTTGAAGGTCTGAATGGCCTCCTCCTGCTCTCAGTTTCTATGTTTCACAAGGCTAACTAGGGATTGGCAATACTTGGTGGCTAGCTAACAATGCCCACATTCCACAAATTGATTAAATAACAGAAGGTAGTGGATGCAAGGACCACCGTTTCACAACTTCAACTGTGAATTTCACAGCCAGAGGGGGTTCATGAGCAATGAGAGACAGATGTATACCTTGTCTCCCAGAAATCATCTTGATATACCTCAATCTTCCGTAAATAAAGCCAGACTGGAGCTGCTTATGAAGTGGCCTGAGAGTTCATTGTGCATTTGGCTTTGATGTTTGGGATTTCTTGCAGCTGGTCAACTATTTTGAATAATCGCCCTCTTCATTCAGAAAACTCAATGACTGAACAGTGGGACTCACCCATTGGTAGCGAGTTTTGAGAAGATTCACTAAATTTCACTAAAGACGAAGAAAACGACAACACACTGCCATTCCTTGATGTCGCAATAGAGCGAACAGCCATTGGGGAACTTCAAACCAGCGTCTACAGGAAAACAACACATACGGACTAAATACAGAACTACAGAAGCAATCATCCCAACATCCACAAACAAAGCTGCATTAGAACATCACTTCAATGAGCCACCACACACTGCAGCACAGAAGAACCATGTAAAGCAGAGGAAAATCACCCATACAGTGTATTCAAAAAGAACGGGTACCCAATGAACACAGGCAAAAGTGAAGACTGCAGATGCTACAGATTAGAGTCAAGATTAGAGTGGTTCTGGAAATGCACAGCAGGTCAGGCAGCATCCAAGGAGCAGGAAAATTGATGTCGCGGGCAGGAACCCTGCTGCCCGAAATGTCGATTTTCCTGCTCCTTGGATGCTGCCTGACCTGCTGCGCATTTCCAGAACCACTCTAATCTTGACCCAATGAACACAGTCCACTGACCTCTGTGCAACAAACCCAAACAAGCAGAAAAAACACGTCCAGAAACCCTAACCACTCTCCCCTACATCAAAGACATCTCGGAAATGACTGCCAGACTACTCAGACCCCTTGGCATCATGGTAGCCCACAAACCCACCAACACGCTAAAACAGTAGCTAATGAACTTGAAAGACCCTATACAGACAACAAGCAAAACAAATATCATTTACAGAATATCTTGCAAGAATTGTAACAAACACTACATTGGACAAACAGGCAGAAACCTAGCCACCAGAATACACAAACATCAACTAGCC